>NW_016017386.1:1157929-1263192 GCF_000320565.1 Sphaerulina musiva SO2202 | reverse complement strand
GCGCAGTCGCCTCGAGCACCTCCTCGTCTTCCACCAGCGCTGTTGCCTCGAGCACCTCCTCGTCTTCTACCAGCGCTGTTGCCTCGAGCACCTCCTCGTCTTCCACCAGCGCTGTTGCCTCGAGCACCTCCTCGTCTTCTACTAGTGCTGTCGCCACGAGCACCTCGTCTTCCACCATCGCTGTGGCCCCCAGCACCTCATCTTCTTCCACCAGCGCTGTTGCCTCGAGCACCTCGTCTTCCACCAGCGCTGTAGCCTCGAGCACCTCCTCATCTTCTACTAGCGCTGTGTCCACGAGCACCTCGTCTTCCGCTACGAGAACCTCCTCTTCCGGCATCGCCTTGGCCCCGAGCATGTACTCTTTCACCAGCGCTGTTGCCCCGAGCATCTCCCTATCTTTGCCTTCGACAAAGATTTCTTTTTCCACCAGCATTGGCGCCCCGAGCACCTTGTCTTCTATTAGCACTGCCGCCACGAGCACCTCGTCTTCCGCTACGAGCACCTCGTCTTCCGGCATCGCTGTGGCCCCGAGCATGTACTCTTTCACCAGCGCTATTGCATCGAGCATCTCCTTATCGTTGCCTTCGACAAAGATTTCTTTTTCGACCAGCATTGGCGCCCCGAGCAGCTTGCCTTTTACCAGCGTTATTCCCTCGAGCATCTCCTTATCTTTGCCTTCGACAAAGATTTCTTTTTCTACCAGCATTGGCGCCCCGAGCACCTCGTCTTCCACCAGCACCGTTGCCTTCAGCACCTCGACAAAGACCTCTTCTTCCACCATCGCCGTGGCCCCGAGCACCTCGACAAAGACCTCTTCTTCCTCCAGTGCTGTCGCCTCAAGCACCTCATCTTCGTCGGCTTCGACAGCAAGCTCTTCTTCCACGAGCACCAGCTCTTCCACGACTGCCCCTTCCACCATTGCCCCCAAGACTAGCACTTCTTCTACCACCGCAACCGTTCCTTCGAGCAAATCAGCGAGCAGTACCACCATGAGTGCCAGTACCACATCTTCGGGCCTTCCAGTCCTCACCGTCACCGTCGTCCCCGGAGTTCCGATCCCATCGCTCTCCATTTCCAACTTCGCTTACAGCGTGACCACTCTCTCCCTCGGATTTACCGACGCTGTACCGATCCCTACCACCTTTGCTACGAGCACCAAGCCCTCTTCCGCCACCACAAGCGCTGCAGCTGCCCCGCCACCACCTGCTCCATATAGCGCTCCGCCACCTGCTCCATATAGCGCTCCAGCACCTACTCCATATAGCGCTCCAGCACCTACTCAATATAGCGATCCAGCACCTGCGCCATACGGCGGTCACGGTCCTTTCTGCATCAAGCATATCTTTGGCTTCCCAGTCATCGTGCTCTGCAGCACTCTGTAGGAGTAGATTATATTTTTATTTTCCTTTGTTCTTGATCAGTCTTGTTGAGTGGATGGCATTGATGGAGCGGAAAGAACCCAACCAAAAAGCTTGTGTATGAGATGAATGATAAGACTTTGAAATTTTGCATCAGTCTGGTGTCTTATGATGGGTTTTGAAGAATTTCAATATAGATTAGACTAGACTAGAACTTTTTTCATTGTAGAAGTTTGAATGGTATATTCTATATTACTTTCTTAAACGATGAACTGTTTTTCTTTTCTTGACAATTTGCCGGGGGGGGATTTGTTCTTTTGACTCTTCTTCTCCTCCTTCTCCTCCTCCTTTTTCTTGTTACCAATGCTTCAGATGTTGCGATCTCATCGAGCAATAGACCAAAGGTTTCCAAGCACTCGCTCGCCGCCGTCTTTGGGAATGGAAAAGTCCATGTCTATATCAAACGGAGCTGGAATTTGCATCCACCATTCCCATAGACGTTGTAGCATAATCCCAGATGAGGGGGGAGAGAGGGAGGTTCTAAGATATATCAAGGTTCCACGAGAAATGGTGTTGAATGCGAGATGTAGAGCAACAACTTTAGGCTAGGTACTTTACTACTTTACCTACCTTACTAAAATCACAAAAAATGGGCGGGTGGCATAACGAAGGAGGTAAATATAAATGGAATATATGAGAACTATCTGAATGCAGCTACGCGAAGCGGGAGACTCATTCATTCCATGTCTATGTGCTACCTACTTACTTACTGAGAGAGAGAGGGAGCTTCTACGCATGCTCCACCTGCCGCACAACTTGCCTCTTCTCACCATCCCGCCCCCTTGTTCTCTCCACCACATCATCATCATCATCATTCACACTCCCCTTTTCAATCTCAGCAGCTCGCGTTTCGAGAGAATTAGATTTTACTCCCGCAGATTTCCATGCGGGGATTTTGGAATCGAACAATAAGTCAATTTCCTCGAGAGTCTTTCGCGCGGTTTCCGGGTAGGTGAAGAAGATGTGAAAGGTCATGACGAAGCAGAAAATGCCGAAGATGATGTACGTTTTCCAGGTGATGTTTTTGAAGGCGGGCGGGAGGAAGTAGGCGAGGGCGAAGTTGAAGGCCCTTTTCACATGGTTGTTAGCATAGGTGTATATATAGGTATTTGATAAACGGAGGGGAGGGAAGAAGAAAAAGAAAAAGAAGACACGTACCAATTCGTAGCAGCAGACAGACCAACACCTTTGGCACGATATTTCAGAGGAAATACCTCTGAGCAATAGATCCAGCCCGTCGGAGCCCAAGTGAGGCCATAAATACCCGTGAAAATGTAGCTCAGAGCAATCACTGCTTTTCCGGGAGTGGGATCGAGTTCCAGACGGAGATTGGCGTTGCCAAATACTTCGGGCACAGGTCTTCCATAGGTCGCCATGACGCCCGCGGTGGCGAAGTGAAGCGTCATACAAGTCACTGCACCGCCGAGGAGAAGTTGTCTGCGACCGACACGATCGATGATGGGGAGCATGACACCCGTCGTGACCAGGAAGATCACGTATTGGATGGCGGAAGAATAGAGGTTGGTATTGCCTGGTACATCACGTAGCCATATGCCGTTAGCGGGGATTTCTCAAGTGAATATTTATTTCCCCCCCTCCCCCCTTTAAAAGTCGTTTGCAGTTGTGATCACTAGGTACTTACCAGAGAGGCCTGCCATCTGGAAAATGTACACGACGTAGTACATGGCGACATTTCCACCTAACAATTGTTGCCAAGCTTGCACAGAGGTACCAGCCAAAGTTCTCTTCCAGATTTTTGGTCCAAAGAGACTCAGGAAGCCCACTCCTGCAGCCTGAGCTGCAATGCGCTGCGCCTCTTGTACCTCCTCAAACTCGGCCAGCACGACAGGATGGGATCGATCTCCTTTACCGTGCAAATCCGCCAGCACGCTGAGACATTCTTCCCAGCGCTCGTTTGCTGCGAGCCATCTCGGAGACTCGGGAAAGCAGAATAGTGCCAGGAACAAGACGATGGCGGGAAAACCTTGCACGCCCCACGCGATGCGGAAAGCAGCTGGTCCTTCGACTGTCTGCGCGCATCCGTAGCAGATCAGATACATGATGAGGATGCCCCATTCGATGCTCCATTGTTGAATTCCTACAATTCTTCCTCGAATGGCTGATGGGGATAGTTCGGCAAGGTAGACGCAGACTTGTGACGAGCAAATTCCAATCGAGAATCCATTGACGATTCTTCCTGCGATGAGTTGGCCCACGTTTTGCGAAGAGCACACGATGGCGCAGCCGACGACGAAGATGACGCAGGCAATTTGGAGGGCAATTTTCCGTCCTAGGCGATCGGCAACTATGGTACGGAGTCGTTGAGCATTGGGAAATATTCCTTTTTGTGGACAACAGGAGGAGGAGGAGAAACTCACTGAAACCAGCAAGGAGAGCACCAAGTAGTGATCCTCCACTCATCGATGCAGTGATACCACCTTGCAGATCAGAACCCGGATGGTTGAAGTAGGTCGTATATTGTTCCGTCCCCAACCAAGCACTCATGGAGCTGATATCGAAACCGAAGAGGGCTGGGATTGGAAGCCATTGTCAGCTCTTTCTATGCATTTGTCTCCAATTCTTTTTTGTTCTTCAAAATTCTTCAAAAAGAAACAAGATCTTACCGCCACCAATAGTGCCAAAGGCAGCCAAAACATAAATGTTCGTGAAGCGATACATTTTGTTGGATTTCACTCAAAGAAAAACCAAAACTGCCACTACCACCAGGTTTTTGCAAACGACGACAAAAATGCGACCAGAGAGAGAGATAGCAAGCAGCCAGCGGACTGTTCATATAGAAGGTAGAAGAAACCACTGCCATTTTTAGTCCTGACGATCTATTTCCACGATGAGGCTAGATTGTATGTATGTATACATTGGCATGGTGTGAATATGCGATGCTGCTACCTCCTCCTCCTCCTCCTCCTCTTTCTACTACTACTGTATGCGTCAGTGGCACTGCAACTCGGCATTGTCCCCCAGTCGTCGTCTTCGTCGTCGTCGTCGTTGCCGCTGCCGAGGCCGGATAAAAAGAGAAGTATGGGGAAGTATGGGGGACTATGATGATGTGATGGCGAGCATTGGCAAGTTTGGCAAAAAGTGCAAAAGTGCAAAGAAACGAGGGCAAAGCAATTGCTTTTAACCGTCGGTTCGGTCGGAGGCTGCCTAAAGACGAGAGGAAAAGGAAGATTATTGGTGGAGAAATGAGAGAGAGAGCAGTTATTGGCGCCAAGATGATGGATTCTGTGGATTCTTAGGTACTGTACAAAGGTACCTGTTACTAAGGAGGAGGCACACGTAGGTACCTGACTTTTCTCTTTTTCCAACATCACATGTCACTCTAGAACTACATGTCTTTCTCTCACTCACTGTACACTGACTACTATAGACAGCGATCATGGAACGCCACCGAGAAGAAGCCAAGATGGAAAATGAAGATTACTCTACCAACAATATCTCCGGAAAAGTCAAAACATGATCATTCAGCCGGCTGCCCTCCTCCTTTTTCCCCCCTACCTCCTAGTATTCGTCTAGATTCTCACTCACATGGCTACGAAACAAGAAGGGTACAGATATGCAAGAACACGGCATTCATGAAGTTTGAACGACCTAACTGGCGGGTTCTAATTGTCCATTTGTTTGATTTTACTCATCTATACTGTATATTCCTGCTTCCTTCGTGTTACATGTACTCTCCCCCTCTCCCTCTGATCTCAGATCTCACGTCTCGATACGAGTTAATCCGAGTAACAGTAGGAGGGAGTACCTAACCTAGTACACCATATCTTATTCCTTCGCCCTCCTTCCCATTACGGCAAAGTGAAAAGTTTCGCCAAGACCTGGAAAGGTCTCAGTTTCGTGAAGACTAAAGTGCACTAAGGAGAATACAATCGATACTGCGATACATGTACCGTCAGACACCTACTCGTACTTTGTACTTGTACCTGACTGTGCAGAAAACTCGGTCCGTTCGCTTAAAAAAGAGCACATACCAATCGACTATAGTCTATGGGGATGTTGCGTCTCGCGTCTCACCGGGGGACTGCGTTTGAAAGTCCTAGCGGCGGAAATTGGGGTAGGGATCCTTTCTATTATCATGGCTTGCACCTTGGGGTGTGTGGCTAAATACACGAAGCGAGGCGAGATGCGTATAAAGAGAGATTGGATCGCAAACGATCACTATACTCTCCAACATTCTACTAATCTTTTTTTTTCCGTTTGGGAATCATCATCATCATCATCATGCGGTTGACGATATTTTCCTCTGCATTCGCAGTATTGTCTTGTATGCTTGGAGTGGTATCAGCAGCATCCTACTCGAATCCTCTTCGCACCTCCAATGGCGGAGATCCTAACATCGTCTTCCACGAAGGGTAAGATTGAAGTGTGAAGAAAAGAAAACAAAAGGCCGCGAGAGCGCCAAGTCATTGACGCAGCTGACATGATATATCTCTATCGGGAAGGTGGTACTTCATGATGGCCACGAATTTCGTCGACTTGCGCATGACGAGGGCCAGGACGCTCGACGGCCTGAAGAATGGCGAGACCAAGCTGGTGTGGGCGGATTCGACGCCCAGTCGATGCTGCAATGTATGGGCACCAGAGATGCATTTCGTTGACAACGCATGGCACATCTACTACTCCGCGGGCCCCAATCCTCTCGGAGAACAGAGATCCCATGTACTCAGAGGTGAGCCATGATAACTGATATCTCCTTTCTGGCAAGTAGTAGCGTGAGACGTGCTGACACGAGGTTTACTTACAGGAGGACTATCACCCTGGGATAAGTACTCTTACGCCGGACAACTCTCCACTCCGGGCTGGGCTATTGATGGGACGATTCTCCGCGCAGCCAACAAAATCTACTTTGTGTACTCCGCTTTCCTCGGAGGTGGTTTCGAGCAGGGCGGTAAGCAGTCTTTGTACATTACGCCTCTCACCGGTGCAGTCAAAACCGGTGAGCATAAACTGTTGTCGCAGCCCACTCAAAGCTGGGAACTGGTGGGAAACCCCGTGAATGAGGGACCGTCCGCAATATACCACGGAGGCAAGACCTTTATTGCCTATTCCGGATCATACTGCTGGACTTCTTCGTATGCCATTGGGACGCTCGAATGGAACGGAGGAGATCCGATGCTCGCATCTAGCTGGAAGAAGTCGGGTCCCCACTTCTCGAGTGCCAACGGGGAGTACGGGACAGGACACAACTCCTTCTTTACCAGTCCTGATGGCAAAGAGATCTGGAACGTATATCACTCGACTCCGGATTCGGGAGGCAATTGCGGTGAGCGCAGATATGCGAATGCGGCTGTCGTCAGATGGAATGGAGATGGAACACCCAACTTTGGTGTCCCAGCAGGATATTCGGCTATGCGACCAGGTCCCAGTGGAGAGTAAGAAGATACGATGTGCCAGTTTGCACCACGTATAACGGGGCTTGTCGTCTTGGAGCATTTTTTTGCAGTCGGCAGTATTGCAGAAGCATAGATCCAGAACGAAGAGTCTTGATGACATCTTACTCCATCATAACGTGATTGTGACCCTTGATAGAGAGTCTTCTTCTGCAGTTTCCCTTGATCGGTCCTGTTGACCACCATAGTGACCACCATAGTGTTACTGTTTCAAGGTATGGCGTCGTGTTTAGAGTGTAGAAATACCGACAAGGGTTGGGGGTCCAAGATTCAGGGGAAAGGGTCCTTGTCGCCACGATGCTCTGCCTCGGCAGCTTATATTTCTTAGATTAGTCCCGAAGACAGATCTGTTGCAGTCGCACTCGATCTTGATGTTTTCGATGGTTCTTCGATACCTTCTACGTAGTTTCTAGCCCTCGGCTGCCAGGCGGGGATGTGAGTGTGGAAGTGATTATGATTGGCTTTTTTCTAGTAGACGCTAGTATCATGTCAATGAGACAGACGCGCATCATCCGTCACCGTCATCCATCACTCAACTTCCACGTTCCATTCCCTTCACTTACTCCTGCTTTCCACCCCAACTCTCACTGCGCCACGACTGTCCATGAGACCACAAGTTCCCATCACACGCACAATTCACTTGCTCCGCCACTTCACCATGTCGTCCCCTGCTCAGGCGCCCAAGATCAACCGCATCAGTCCCTTGGCAGCGGATGAGGCAAAATGGACGGAGCTGCGGAAGATTGAGGTCATCAACGCCTGATCGCACCGAATTTTCAACCAACTCAAGTTACTGATGATTCAAGTCAGTGGACCGACCAAGATGGCAAAAACCGCATCTGGGAAGCTGCAGCGCGCAAGACGCGTTCCAAAGGGGGTGTAGACGCTGTCGCCATTGCTCCGATTCTCCGCCACCCCAACAAGCCACCGCAGACGATGATCATCTTGCAATATCGGCCTCCGGTGGACGCGTACTGCGTCGAGTTTCCCGCGGGCCTGATCGACGAGGGCGAGAGCCCCGAAGAAGCTGCGGTGCGAGAGCTCAAGGAGGAGACGGGCTACGAGGGCAAGGTTTGTGATGTTTCTGACGTGCTGAGTTGCCAGCCGGGTATGACCAATGCCAACATGAGTGTAGGTCGTTGACTGCAGTCCCACTATCGTCGCTGATCCGGGGTTGACCAACGCCAACATGCAGGTGAGTCCTGTGTGAGATGGACTAGGTACCTAGGAAACAGTCAACTAATTTCTCCAGATGGTCACGATTGTGGTACAGCTCAAGGAAGGCGACGAGGAGCCGCAACAGCACCTCGACGAGGGAGAGCACATTGAACGCCGTGTTGTGCCACTTGATCAGCTGTATGAGAAACTTCAAGGTATGTTGTCGTTGTTGTTGCCCAGTGGCGCGGCTCATGAAGTATGCCAACCGTCTCAGAACTATCCAAGGAGGATGGCAAGATTGTAGATGCGAGGTAAGAAACACTCCCCCCCATTGCTTTCTCCAAAAAGGTACCTCTCATTGCTAATTGATCCAGGCTCTTCCATTGGGCTCTCGGGCTTCACTGGTCCCGCAAGCTTCTCAAGAACTAATTCTCGCCTTTTTGCATAGAATGGGACCAACAAGGTTACATTTGTGACGAATATGTCGCATTTCTGGCATATGGATGGCACTATGGACAGTTGTACTCGTCGGTATAGCCAGCCACCTAACATCTTCTTAATTGGAGAGCTGGCAGCTGGAATGATATACACGGCAAGTATACCACCTCCACAATAAAAATGCAGCAATGAAGCAAGAGGTTCTGCTGCCTCAAGCTGATGAAACCTCGCAAATGCTTACTTGCTTGCCTCCCTTGAATTGTTTTCTAGTCTCCAGGACCGTTCTTTGACTCGGCTGACTACTACCACTACTACTTCTCATACTATTATTGATGTACACAGATCTATCTCTCTAAGAACATACTTCTATCAGATCCTGGCATCCCCAAACCCCCACATCGCAATAAAAAAAAAGAAAGAAAAGAGAAGAAAAAAAAACAATCTCACTGATCCATCCATGCTCCTTCTCTACTCGGACAAAACCTCCACCCTCCTTCTCCGGATATATCCAAAATCCGGCTCATTAACCCACAACCAAAACGAATACAGGACGCCAATTCCCATCACCAAGAAGACTGTCACATCCCTGACCACTCCCCACGTTACAAAGCCAGCACCACGACCACCACCTCGATTCCTTCCCCAAAGACCCACCATCGCCTCCTCCCTCTCAACTCTCGCCCGACCCAATTCCTCCGTCAAAGCAGATTTATCTCCCGCATAAACCAACAGTCGAGCCTGCAGACGATTCACATGCGCCGTACTCCTCTCCAGCGTCTCGACAAGGGCATTTCGAGATTGTCGTAATTGACGAACTCTGGTGGTGGTCGCCTCCTCCTCCTCACGCAAAACAGGAGCGAAATGCGCGTCTGCGTCTGCAGCTCTTGGCAAATCACCATCACCCACTGAAGAAGAAGAAGGCCGAGTTTTCTGGTGGTGATGGTGATGTTGACCAGACTGCTCCATATCATCCAAACAGACTTGTCGATTTGCCCGTTGAAAAGCCAAACTACCATCTCCCAGGGGAGTTTCCGCAACAACCTGCGTACTACTACCCGCTGGCGGTGTCGGTGATAGTGTCGGTAGTACTGGTGGTGAAGACGCCATCATCAAACCCGATATACCAGCCGATGCTGCAACCACGATATCCTCCCCATCCTCCTCCTCCTCATTATCATCCATATCCATATCAAACATCAACCCATCAGACTCCGACGACTCCGACGAAGAAGCCGAAGCCGAAGCCGACCCTGGACTAGAAGCAGATGAAGCATGCGGCGGAGTACCCTTTGAGCGAAGCCAATATCCAAATCTAGCCAACGGGCTAGGATGATGATGATGGGAAGAGAAGACAGAATCATGATTGTTCGAATTCGAATTCGAATCCGATTCTGAAGAGCTTGTTCTTATTCTTGTTGAAGAACAAGTCACATTTTGTGGCCGCCGATTGCGAGCGCCTGCTACTGTCGCTGCTGCTGCTGTTCTCTTGGTGGTAGTAGTAGTAGTAGTACCTGTTGTCATTACTCCTACTCCTACGGGCGCTGCTTTGCGTATCGGGATCGGGATCGGGATTGTGCGACCACGTGTTATTGCTTTTGGTGGTGGTAGTGGTGGTAATCCGGGAGACTCTTGCTGTGTTTGTTGGTGGTGGCACTCACAGGGTGTCGTGGTGGCATCTCGATGAAGGCGGCAAAATTCACAACGCATCGTGGTGGAAGAAGACATGTTTGCTGTTTGTCTGTCCGGCTGTCTGATCTAGTGGTCTAGTGGTCTTGGGTTTCGGATGTATCTTCATCAAGGTACATGTAGCTACGCTCACAGCCTGCTGCAAGTGTGTCTGCCTGGAGGGGGGGGAATCAGATATATTCGACAACGCGAAAAAGGAAAAAAGGATATGCGACTGCCAACGACATAAACTATATGGAGAACCCACAGTGTCGCGTGTCGAGTGGGAAAGTCACTGGCTCAGTCTTCTGTCTCATTGAGAGGACTATTTGTGTGTCCAAAGACAAGTCAAGTCACTTTCCACGCCAAGGAATATCCACGGGGCTCAAAGTCTCAACAGGGTAAAACATAAGACCGAAAGGTCGAGTCAGGTGATTGATTCCATGTCTCACATGGTCAATTTTTGTCCTCCCCCCCAAGACCTGCATCCTTCAGAACCTGAGGCATGTCGCACGCTCGCGTCGAGGAGCAGTCTCACATACCCAGGACTTGCTGCCTTCTCCTGCGGATATACGACATCTCGGGCCAGTGGAGCCAGCAGAAATATGCATACATGAGCAGCAGCAGCACCGCGAACGACAACACAGCGACAAACAGCAGTGATATCGGCCTCCATCCGCCTTTTGCAAGCTCTTCAAGTCTTGCCGTTCTCGCCCTCATCTGGGCCTGCGATCGCTCCATCTCTATCAATAGTTCGGCGTGCCATTTTCGATCTGCCTCAACCTGCATCTCACTGGCTGCGAGACGCGCTCGATGGTTGTTAGCCGTGGCATTGCGAACTTCTCGTCCTTCGATGGAAGTTGCATTAGAATTCGAAAGCAGGGTATTGTGTCGTCTGAGCGTCGAGGCGGGAGAATAGATGATGTTTTGGTCGAGTTCCTGCTCACCAAAGTCATCGGCCTGGCTTGGTTGTGATGCATCTGGCATAGATTGGTCCATGTCGCTGAGAAGGACGCCCACGTCCTCCAGGATTGACTGCGGTGTATGTTCGTCGTTCGCAATACGCTGGGTAGGACATGGAGTTGATCTGGCATCGCTTCTCTCCCCATCTGGTGTCTCCTCGATCACAGGCGTTGACCCTTGGTACAACCCTCCAAGAAATTCCGGCCGCGGGGTGCCTGGCCCCGATTCCTCCTGGTCGTCGGTATGTTTGCTGATGGTGCTCCTCGAGTCTATGCTACTCTGATGCCGCAATGAAGCAGTCCGGTGAAGCCGGCGAGGCCGACGCATGCATCTGATTCCCACTCGTGTCGGCATGGCATTCTTGTCCGCGGACATTAGAAGCGATTCGACGAATTGATATGGCTTCTTCTTTGTTGCTGTTGCCTTAGACATGAGAGGCGTGCGGAGTTTGTGATTAGAGACTTGCTTTCTTTTCAGAGTCTCGAAGGGTGATGATTCCTCGTAGAAGTGCTACTTCTACACCGATCATAACACGAGCACGTCACTGGTGCATGCCGCAAAAAATTCACTGCGAATCCAGATGCATGGCTTTCAGCTCCGCCCATGGAAGCGACTTCTGAGCTGTCTGAGACATCAGCACCGCTAGAAATTTGCCGATCGCGTCCTGCTTGTCTTCAGTTCGGTCCTGAAGACGCTGAACTCGACATCGGCGGCTTCCAGCTCTGCGGTCATCTTCCCTCTGGGACTTGCATCTGCAGTGGATTGATCAGAACCCTCTCCGCTACCGGGGACACGCTTGGCGGCCTCACTGACCTTCTCTGCTGCTGATGGGGCCGACTCATCTGCGTGGAGCAGCTCTCCTGCACATACCCGCAAGGCTTTCCTGGGTATTTCTGCCGCTGGTGGTTCCGCAGCGAGAGCTTTGCGCTTAGCCGGTGGTGAATGCACTTCGGCGTCACGGATTGCAACGCCTTGCTGAGGACGAGAAGGACCTCTCGATCTTGGTCCTTCTTGCTGTGTTGCGCCTGGTGAGTTTCCCACTCGGCGTGGTTGAGCAACCTCGACCGGAGTTGCCAAAGCCCTCAGCATAGCATCTCGTGCCGCCTCCATGCATGCCATCACCACGCCTGCAATGTCCTCGTACGGCGCCCACACATGAGTCAGCCAGAGATACGCCCTCTCAACCTCTTCTCTAGAGGCGGATTTCCAGATGCCGAGAAACTTCCAAGGCTCCCTTCGGCGCTTGCGCGAGTCCCTGTACTCCAGGCACATGTCCAAGATATCGCGGAGCCCTCGTTCGATCAAACCGCGTTGGGTACCGCTGAGACTTGTCAAGATGTGCCTCGCGTCCCAGCAGGTCTGCAATCGTGAGTGATACTCCATCTGGTCCTCCGCGTGTGGATCCTGTTGGTCGTCACACATCGCATGGAGCCATGTGCTTTTCCTGAAGTAGGCCGCCTCGATTTCCGTGAGAGTTGCGTTTTGCTCTACTTCGAAGATGTCGTAAGGAGTCTCCATGTTCCGCAAAGCTTTCCTTTTTAAGGTCATCCAGTGGGCCGGCCTCACCTTCTTGGTTGCAGGCGCCTCCGCCAGCGCAACGCCTTCTGCATTCTGAGTGGTAGCTGCCTCTGCCATCGTAGTGCTTGTCCTTTTCGCGGAGATATGGTAAGAGGGAGTCAAGTTGGTGAGAAGGCGGTATCCGAGCAGGTTGTATCTTGCATCTAAGAGGAGGTACAGTCACTACTTATGTGTGCAGGCGTCACCCGGGTGATGGCAATATCCAACTTTGAAGCTTCCAGATTGGGAGGATAATACCTACCCAAGCTTAAAGTTGTGGTTCACCGTCAACTTTGATCCTCACCTCTCCTTCTCCCGCCGGCCCAGTATTGGTACGACCCAAATTGCACCCTCCCAATCAATCTCGCTGACGTCGTGGTCAGCGAGAATCTACAACCTCCGAGTGAGTAGTCGGTAGAAACCACTCTATTCACCGACATCTGCCCGTCTCTTTCTGGCGTGTGGAATTGCGCGGAGCAAAGTGACCATGGCGACTGCTGAGCACCGGCGCAGATACAAAGACTCGTAATGCAGCTTCCTCTCCATGGTTCGCAGCTCACTGGAAATGGTTCATTCGAGAGGTGCAGACAGTCGTTACCGCTTCGAGAGGCACAGGAACGAGCCTACCTGATGCGGCGCGCGACGACCGACCTATGGGACGACTCGGCAATGTCAGTTCCATTTTCCCTCGAGAGGCGAGCATACACTGCAATCCTGCTCATGACGGCCAGGTGGTCAGTATTCGGCATCGAGAAGCCGCTGGTCAGTCAGTAAGGTTGGTGGTATCGTAGAGTACATGTAGTCGTACCAGAAGAATATCTGATATTCTGACATAATCTCAACATGGTTCACTGAAGTTAGTGGTAATGGTAGCCAGATATCAGGTAGGCTTCTGTGGCTGGGTTGAGAAAGCCATGACCAACTCCTACCACAGCCACCTGCGGTTATGCCTCCCGAGTCCTCTCATAGCATTTCGGGTGTATCGGAGGAAGTAGATGTCTCAAGATTTGGGTGAATGTTGCTTCATCGGTGCTCGACAAGTGCAGATCGATGCGCACAGTTCACACTCAGCGATGAGGATCAAGGGGCATCTTTCAGCATGATGATCACAGAAGGTGAACTCCACTTGGTATGTGGAACTCTTTGAGTTGCGTAGAATGCAGAGATGGAACGACAATGACTGGCAGAACGTGATTACTCTACAGTGCCCAACCACATCTAAGCTCGCTTCGAGTTTCTGAACGTGAGTAGAGTGCACTTCTTGCTTATCATTTCAATCTACCTGGTGACATATCTGTAAACTACATGTATCTACACTCCTTCACGCTTGATCAAGCAATTAAGATGCTGCGCCAGCTGACGCGTGACCATTGCTGCTGCTGCTACTGGTTTGCCCACAACTGCTGCCGCTCAAGGTCGAAGCTCTCTGCGTCGCACCAAATCGAGTATTACCCTGATCAAAGATGGCGTACACGCAACGCAAAAAGACATCGCCCAAGATATCAAAGCCTTGTTCGCCTCGAGATTGAATCCCGCCGTAATATGTGCCGTCTCCGAGATCCTGGAAGGGGAGCTCTTCGGGGTTGATGGTGAAGAGGGAATCTCCCACCGCCACCTGGATGGCAGGAAGAGTCGAGAGATCTGTATTCGTGGGAAACACCCAGCCTTGTTGCTGCGTGTTCATCTTCGCGCCGGGTATGGCTTTGTACACGGCCTCGCACAGATCATCGCCGACGAGAGCCAGAGTGGTTCCCGTATCGGCGATGGCGGTGTTGCCAGTTCTCGTGATCGTCTGGTCGCCGATTTTGGCGCTTGTGGAATCGAACATCCAAAAGCCTTGTGATTTGTCTACGGGAGTATAGATTGGGTCTTGTCCGTTGGTTGCAGTCTTATCAATGTAACCGAATGTGTAAAAGCTATCTTCAGTAGCCGCTGAGGAGCCTCCTGTTGAAGTGCTGTCGCCTGGCGGAGTGGATCCGAGGTAGGCGGTGAACAACTCGGTGTCCTTGGGTATGTCCTGCTGCGCGATCATATTCTCCTGAACAAAGGGTCAGATTCAATCTTCGCAAATAATGTGCGTGAGAGGCGTGGAGTGAGTCTAGGCTTACCACGAGGGTGTTGACTGCTTTGGGCTGCACAGTGTTGATACTGCCGAACGACAAGCCTAGTAGACCGTCGCCCGGGCCTTGTTGAAATTCGGTACTCAAAGTCTTTGCGAGCTCAATAGCTTGGTTCTCAACGCACAAGCCGCCGAGTGTGACGGTATCGGTACCGACATCTCCAGAAGCTCCAGAGCCATCGCCATACTGAATCTGCCAGGTCTCTCCCGATGACTTCTTGAATGTGGAGCTCTTGGAAGGATCGAATATCGTATGACCTTTGCTGCCGCTGCTCTTGACAGACGCAGGAAGCTCAGTGCTCCAGACCCAAAGATCTGCCCTCAAACATCAGCACTGCAGCAAGCACTGAGATTGAAGTTTCTACGTTACCTGCGGAACCTGTATCGAAGTCGAGTGCTACATTCTGTGCTGGTGTGCCGATTCCTACGGTAGCGAGGTACTCTGCGTTGTTCTCAATGTCTTCGGCCTGGATCGTGTTAGATGCGGAGCGACAGGAGCGGCGGCACAGGAGTAACGTACTGGGACCTCGCCCGTCTGTCCAGAGGCATCCTTCTTGGCTAGTACCTGTTCTCTGAACGAAACACGTCCTCCTACTTTACCGCCGAATTTGGCCTGCTGGCTCGCTTTCTTGACTGTGCAGTATGGTCCTTGGACAGTAGGGCAAATGTTCCATTTGTGGAGGGCGTGGACATAGGACTTCAAGCCATTTCTGACATGTTTGGGGTTCCTCTTCAGAGTTCCTCGAATGAGATTTCTGCCTGCCATAGTGTACTGGACGGGAAGGGGTTGTTCGTTGTATTTTGGTGTGAACAAAAGTCTGTGATCTTTTCGAACGGCCACCACCTAGCAGACGAGAGCAACTAATATCTACCACCTACCTGCTTGAAATCGCGGTCTGCATTCCATCGTCAGGTGTCCAGAAAATGCGCCAGAGACGTCATGCTACTGATGGTGGAGCGTGAGACGGGTGGTAGGAGGTAGCAATCACCAGTCCTGGAGCAGTCTGACCAGTCTAGATACTGTACATGTAGCTGCATATCTCTTCCGAAGCTGCTGATAGGTGCAGACGTAGACAATCTGCTGGGTGAACTTGTTTTGCGCCGCCCCAGCCTTATCTGTGCTCATCAATCTGCTTCGACGGCGGTACCGCTTGTGGTCGAGGACGGCGATCATGTTGCCGCGACTGGCGCAAGCGACACATCTCTGCCTTGTTCGTAGCGCCTCCTCCTGCGATTGCTGTGATTCCCGTGACGAGGGTGCCGGTGGGCACTGTAGGTCATATCCTCGAATGGCTAGTTCGTGACGGACCCGAGGTAATCAGCTGCGCCACGGAGGGGAGGCACAGGCACATGTACAGAATGTCGCAGATGACTGGCGGGTGCAACGTGTGATATGTTTGAGCTCCGATCGAGGAAGTGAAGGACTGTGGGAGGTATAGATGTAGTCCTCATGTCAGGTAGTCCTCATCTACCTACCGAAGAGCTTGACTCAGACAAGCTCACTCCTTCGTACTTCTAATGTGAGCTTGGCGTCCAGCTTGTGCACGCTCTGGTGACGTTGCAGCACCCACTCCATGCACCCGATGCGCGCTGATCTACCGGACATGTACGCGAGTGATATAGGAGGTACATGTATTGTTGAGATCTCACCTGCGCTCTCCTCGAACCAGTTGCACTCCCTTCATGTGTCTTACATATTTCTACCTATAGTACCGGGGCTCTCTAAGATGGCATCGTAGCTACCTCCTATCAGGTTGATGTTGAGAGGTTCCAATAGACACGCATTTACGAAGATCGAGCTGAATGTTGAATGCATACATCCTGAATTCGGTCGGGTATGCCACGGGCACTGCTCACTGTGGCTTGCTCACTGCGCCCGAGTGAAGATGGCTTCATAGAAAATCGAAATACTTCGCAGCGACTGCTGGAAAGGGTGCGTGCGTATCAAGACTTGAAAATCAAAGACTGAGACGTCCGTTGCCACACTGCATTTCGCCCAGCATCTCCATACAATTGCGTCGATCTTCCACTGGCCGCACGACGAGTAGCCGTGGCTGTGGCGCTTTACTGCCCAACCGGGTCATCAATGTCTCGGAGGGCGAGTGATGATCGGCACAGGTAGCTATTTATTCATGCGGGAAGCAGCTTACGCAGTAGGAATCGCACAGTGAACAGGAAGGCTCTGCCTCAAGTACAACAAGCAGAGTGTGTGTCAGGCAGGTTTGACGCCGAGTCCGAGATGATATAGGCAGCCAGGATGGTCTTGGCTTGGCTATACCAGGGCCAGCGCTGATAGATACCCATCATGTTCGTATTGCCGCGTGGCCATGGTGGTGATGTTCAAGGAGTAGTGTTTTGCGACTTTCAGAGACTCGAGACTCTTGTACTTGGCCAAGCCTCTACCACCACCCTCGCTTATATCGTGTGAAACTGCAGGTGCAGTAGGAGGTAGAAGCCATGGGCAGCCCGGATGGCGGCTGAGTGTGAACAAATGTGGATTGTAGCAAATGTACAATAAGTGTGAACTTCTGCCCGGCGAGATTGATCTCTTTCGTAGCGCCTTGAAACGCCGTGTGCTTGCATATAAGCCCCACTATCCTCTCTCTCCCTCTCTCTCTCTGTCTGTCCTCTCTGTGTGTGCAGCGCCCTCCTCATCTAATCATCGTAGCCCGCGGGTATCACTCTCTTGCCTTTTGGGACTGTGCACGAGGTTAGTGATCATGAGGCTCTTTCGCACCCGTACCGATCGGGTTCACGTACTCGGGTAGGTAAGAGGTATTTGGTTTCGTGGTCCATCTCCCAATCGGCGTCTGATGGGCGGGACAACGAGCTGTGCCTGCGGTCAGTATCTTGTGCCTCATTCATGTTTCTGGGGGTGTGATATCGGCATGTCCACATCGCCTTGTCCATACCATTGAGACGGGACCCAAGCTGCCTACAACGACAGACCAGAACAACGCAGGCTTCCTTCTCGCCATGTAGTGAATCCATGTACCCGGTGCTTGCCAGAACGTGACTGGCGCCATTGTGTGCGTTTGTGTGTGTATGTCTGTGTGTGTTTGCTCGTTCTTCTCTTTCTTCCTTTGCTTGGTCTGGAGGGCGTGCGCGTAGTGAGTGAGGTGTTCTCGTCGTGAGGTGTCTCTACCGCGCGCAGTACAAGGCCGTGTGTTGAACCTGAAGCTTCCGTTGCCTTGCCGGTGACAGCGGTCCACGGGACTTGGCGGCCGGGCTTAAGGTTTAGAACTAGGGGATAGAATCGTTGGAGCACTAGAGCTACCTTAGGTTACGTGTTGCTTCCATTGGATTGGCAGTACTGACTGATTTTATGGATTGCTCGTGGTAGGACTACTGAACAACACAACACTCACAATGCGGTTACCCCTACTGAGCCTGCTGGTGGGCATTGTGGGCTTCGTGTCCGCAAGGAGCGCCGAAGGCAGTAAATTGCTGGTTGTCATCGATGAAGATGCAGACAAGACGCGCTACTCGCAGTTCTGGACGGACCTTCAAGGTATGAACTCATCCATTTCCTAGCGGAGCATACACGGACTTTGCGCTGTGGAAGAAGGCCAGCTGACGGCAGAGTAGACCGAGGCTTCGACATCACGTACAAGTCGCCCAAGGAGTCGTCGCTCTCGCTCTTCCAACACGGCCTCCCCGCCTACTCGCATCTGCTCCTCCTCCCCAGTAAGCTGAAGGCTCTCGGTCCCGCCCTCACCCCAAACCTGCTCGTCGACTTCGTCAACCTGGGCTCCAATGTCCTTCTTGCCCTCTCCTCCGACACCGCCGTCCCCACCGCCATCAGCAGCCTGCTGCTCGAGCTCGACATTGCTCTCCCCGCCGACCGCACGAGCTTGGTTGTCGACCACTTCAACTACGATGCCAAGACCGCCGCCGACAATCACGATGTCCTGCTGCTTCCATCTCCCTCCCAGAGCAAGAAGAATGTCAAGGACTTCTTCGGCCTTGATGGCTTGATCGCCTTTCCTCACGCCGTGGGACACGTCTTGGGCAACGCTTCTCCTCTGCTGGCCTCGATTCTGAAGGCCCCGTCCACAGCCTACATCTACAATCCGAAAGAAGATACCGACGCGGTGGAAGACCCTTTTGCGACTGGCTCGCAGATCAACCTCGTCTCGGCTTTCCAAGCCCGCAACAGCGCCCGCTTCACCGTCCTGGGAAGCGCCGAGTCGCTCGAAGATAAGTGGTTCGATGCCAGCGTGCAGCTTCCAGGCAGCAAAAAGGCTGAGAAGAGTAGTAATAAGGCCTTTGCACAAAAAGTCTCGGCGTGGACGTTCAAGGAGCTTGGCGTCTTGCAGGTCAAGTCGATCAAGCACTACCTGAACGAGGGCTCGCAAAAGAACATTGCCAACACCACCGAGGTGGGTAATGTCGAGCTGAACCCGGCGATCTACCGCATCAAGAACGACGTGCATTACGAAATTGAAGTCGCCGAATGGGAGAACGATCACTGGGCACCATTCTACCCACCAGCGGGAGATGACATGCAGTTGGAGTTCAGCATGTTGAGCCCCTTTCAGAGGCTGAACCTGCAATCAAAGGGCCAAACAGCAAACTCTACCATCTTTGAGGCAGAGTTCAAGACGCCTGATCAGCATGGTATGTCAACCCATTATGCATGGGACACGGGCGCTTCCCGCTAACACTCTTTAGGCATATTCAACTTCTTCGTCGAGTACCGCAGACCATTCCTCACCAATCTCGAAGAGAAGCGCACAGTAACAGTACGCCACTTCGCTCACGACGAGTGGCCGCGATCATTCGTGATTTCTGCGGCCTGGCCCTGGATCTCGGGTATCTGGGTCACTATTGGAGGTTGGATCATCTTTGTGGCCGTGTGGCTGTACAGCAAGCCAGTCGATAGCAAGACCAAGACGCGATAGATACAATAGGAGCTGTGATGATCATATATGTACCACAAAATTAAGATGTTAAAAGCATCAATTCTACCTTGGCCGCCGCCGGCATAATGCGATGAAGCATTTCTTCGAAGGATGTGGAACCGGTGCCCCCAACCACAAGTTCGCGCAGAGTGGGCTGAAGATACGCATCAATCATGTTTCGGAGAAGAGCAGACTACATTGCATAGACCTGCTAGCTTACATTGAAGACTCCTTTTATCCTTCATCCAACGCCGAATCGGTCAACGCCACCTCCCATCCATGGATCACGTCCGTATCAAACTTCGTAAGACATCTCACATGCATTCATCCTGCATAGTCGACAAAAAGAAAACTGGGTTCATATCACCACGCCTCGACTCCCACGACACTGTCCCCGCGCCCGCCAATCTTGTCTTCAATCTTGCTGCCTGGCCAGATCCTACAGTTCTCCACCAAGACCGCCAGCTGCGAGATGAAGTGCCTAAAGTCATTGTTGTTTCGCCACTGCGGTCGGTCCCATCTCAACTCTGTGACCGCGGATCGTCCAGCTTGGCTGCGCAACAGTGTATCTCTTCCGGCTTCACAACGCGGGCATAGCCGTTCAATTCGAAGAGTCTTTAAAGGATGCGCAAAGATCTCGCATCTGGGCATTGAAGCTGCAGCCATGTCTTCTGGATGCGGCCAGGGTGGCTGTGAGTCTTTTGTACCCTTCGATAGGCCTGTCCTTGGGATACCCACCACCACGTCTGCCGGAGCCTTGCGACACTTAATCAGAGGCCTTGAACCGAACTCACTGTGACCGCAGGTGGCGTATACGATCTTCGAATGGCAACACATGTTATTCACCTACTGCGCCACTCCGACTGGAGGTGACACGGGAAGATGGAGGTAGTGACAGGCGTGAGCGCCGTGTGGTGCAAAAGGTCCAATGGGACACAATCCGTCTCTGGACCTCGCCTGCTCCCGAGAGTTCTGTCGACCTTCGAAGCACAATTCTTTTGACTGTGTCTTCGGCGACGTCGCTCCAGGTGTCCGGTCGAAAAAGAACTCCGATTTGGCTCTTCGGAGACGAGGTCGATCGACGATTCTCACCGAGGTATTCGCTTTACACCTCGTGATTGTCGCTGTTGTGGCGATCGCAATCGCCTCGTCACCAATACACTCAAAACTGAGAAGGGATTCCGAAGTCTTGATTGAGGAGAAGCTGGGAGATCTAGAGCGAAACCCCGTCTTGGAATCCCAGGAGTTCTTGCGATCTTGGTGGTTGCTTCGAAGATCCGTACACACATCTGGGTCAGTTTGAGCTGTGATGGTTGTTCGAACCGTACTTGCTCCACTGTCCACCGAGGATGTCGTGCAAGTGCTAGAATCAGAACCCGAGCTGTCTGTTCTCGAGTGCTGATACTTCTTCCGGCCGCGGGTGCTCAAACCACTGCGGTGTTTGATCCAAGTCAACATGTTCTCGTTCGGAGATGTTCCTCTCTGCTGGAGGGAGTGATAAGCAATAAGCTATATCGACCTTTGGCTGAAGCGATGAAGTCAGACGTGAGCCACGCTGGTGAGCAGTATTGTGGTGGCTCGAGCACCGCGGGAGCAAGTCTAGTACAAGTGATGCAGTTCTCGCTGGTACGCTTGTTCTTGTTGTTCTTGATCTTGGGATCGACGTTTATCGACGGTAGTGATGCTATCGAAACTTGATGTGTATGCCTTCGCTGACGTGTCACGCGAGCTGCAGGTGGTCGAGCAATAGATGTAGTTGTTTTGCCGGATAGTAGAACTTCAAGAGACGGCCGTGGAGTGGTAGCCAGATTGTCGCACTGACGCCTAAACCGTGAACAGCCGCGTTGAAAGCATTCGAATGTGAGCTGGACAATGACCGGTCTTTTCCTCGTGACGCTTCTGGCGAGCGGTTGGACGACTGTACACAATTGCGTTGGAATACTGCCACGTGTTTGCAGTCCACGATGTTGCTCGAAGAAGAAGGGAAGCTTGTCCGAGGGCGTGTTCTGGAAGATGTGGATACAGTAATTCGCACACCGGATACGAATTCGCTGACGGATATATATACGGACAACCGGGCCCGCAGCTTTCCGTCGAGGTTACTCAGGTACTATTTGTATGCTCGAGGAGGCTATGCAGAGAGACATCCATAGGCTCCCGCCGCTGACAAAGATACTCTAGGCTGCAATCAAGAAGAAGCTAAGATGCCAAGGAGACATATTTGGAAAAGGCTGGTGGTGGAAAGGACGGACGGGCGTTCAGTGAAGACTGCGGCGGAACAAATATGCCTCTTGTTTTCCCCTCACCTCTCTAGTCACTATGTGTTTAATTTTCGTATCAAGTACATGCACCGTACAGCCAACATCCATTGACTGGCGCAAGGAATGGTATGGTGGGAACCAGTCCTGGGCTCGGGTCACCAAACGTGGTGGTTGGACTTCCATCGATAGCAATTCGGCAACCCAGACGATCGAGAAAATAGGTGCGGTGTGTCGTGTTGGAATGATGTAATCAGGCAATGTTCGGGCTGTGCGGTCATGGCAGACAGGGAAGAAGCGGAAGTCTCTGAACAGTCTTGAGACAAGAATACCTACTTCCTAGCCTCCTAGTTGGTAGTTCCAGCCCCCCTCCCCCCTCCCGTCCAATGGCTGCCCCTGGTGCGGCACGAACCTTCACAAGACAACACGACAGGGCTATGGTTAGCCCATCATCCTGGACTTTGACGTACTGCCCGTATCCGGAACCAACATCCAGTGAGAACCTCTTCACGCGGGAACTGGTTGTTACAGCTGCGGTTGATCCCACTAGTGACTAGCCACTACCACTTCAGCGAGAGATGCACGTGTATATTTCGGCATCAGGTAAAAGAGTTCTATCGAGCATAATTTCAAGACTCGCTGGCAAATACGATATATGAGCCTTGTGAGGTCACCTACCCTAGCCACTCGATCATGTCTGTCCCCGGCTCTATTCGGAATGGCCTGTATAGTCCCCATCGATGTTCGCCGCGAGATCGGGCTTCCTGGCATCCCACGTGAAGCTGTTTTCAACGAACTCAGGCACTGCACTCCTCGACGACCAGACTGGTCGTTGTGGTAGCTGATTGGCCTGCTCCGGGAACGGCGGTCAATCCTCAGGGAAGACGACACACGTGCGCGAAATTGTTCGCCATATTACGGCCCAACGCACCTGTCGACTGGGTCACTCTCACGCTGATGGAAGGTGTTGCTATGTACATGTTTGAGCGGGGCTAATGATATGGGATTTCTGGCCTTTTCGCAAATTCCTCTTCGATCGAGAGAGAGAAGGGGGTGAAGATCTTCGTTGTCGGCTCTTCATCTACCAATTGAACTGAACTGAAGGTGGACTTGCGGAAACCGAGAGGATGGCTTCGATGACCGAGAGATTGATTGCTAGCCAGGCCAATTTTCTTATTATCGGGACAAACTCTTTTTTGCGACTATTGGGTCTACTAACGAGTACCTATCTGCAATCATGGGCAGCTAGCGCTGCGATGGTTTCGAGCATCGTCGGGCCTTGGCTCAAGGAGCACAGTCGTTTTGCTGCTACCTAGCGTCTGGCGACAATGCAATGGGACAACACGCCAGGATGACAGTTCTTAGAGGCTAGAGCAAAGCATGTCCGATTTGCGACCTTCTAAAATGCCCAGCTTGGCGATACTGTAACTTCGTCATATGACAAGAGAGACCTGTGCAGCTTCAAAGTGAATACCCAAAGGTACGAGCTTGTGAGCAGAACCACGACGTACCATAAACAACTGCGCGAGGCAAGCAGATCATTCCTTTGAGGTGCTTAGTAAAGATGTTGTCTTCGTCAATGAACGAGGGAAAAGCGATCGTATCCCGCAAAGTTCCAAATCGGATTCTTCGGAGGAAGAAGCAGACCGCTTTCCGAATGTACTGTCCGCAGAGGCTGGGAAATGAAGTTGCAGAAATGTGCTCGCAAGGCGCGAGTGATACGCCATTCGAAGAGCGTTCCCGACTTCGTGGAGTAGAAGACACTGAAAGTGCTGTCCGATGATGTCCTCTCTTCCTCGCTAACGGCTTTCGCTGCTGCAAGTGAGAGCCACGATACAGCTCAAGCTCGCCAATGCGCTCATGTTCCGAGTATGCGAAGCACTCTTGCATACATTGGTCCGTCGACGATGAGCAGGACTTCCTGGGCGAAGTGCCTACTTCCGGAGTTCAAGCTGTCTGTTCTGCATATCCTCAGAGTCCAGATGTTGCACATCTCCAAAGTCAGGCTACGAATTGCGCATCGAGAAGTGTCCGCACGATCCGAACCCTCAATTGAGGAGTCTCAGGCTTGGTACTCGTCCGCAGCAGTGCATGATGCATACATACCTATGCACTGGACTCCAGGCCTCAGGCAGCTCAAAAGTTGCTGACGAAGCCCTTGTGCTGCCAAGTTCGCAGTCTGTGAACCTGGATCCGATGTCAACAGTATTTTTATGACATTTGTCAACTAGGTTGAGCTTCCGAGCAGCGCCTCCAGCCAGCTTGCCACATGGTAGTGCCGTTTGTACTGTATAAGTCAGGCGAGCTTTCTCAGGATGCGGAATCTTGGAGTCCGCTGGGGTGACGAAAAGGGTAATTGTCAACCTGGAGAGCTTGGCAATGCCTTCCAAAAAGAGCTCGGGTTAGGCGGTATGCTATACCAGGAGCAGGCATTCTGGACTGTTGCGAGGAGCATTGGACGAAGGAGGACTTCCCTGATGCATGGTCATGTGGCTCTTGGTTCTGGGCTTTGGCATGTCAGAGCCTAGGTCACAGTGTTGCTATAGACGCTGGAGAGTAGGCACCTTAGGTAGGCAATCTCTCTAGACTTCGAGCAAGCGTTTCTCTAGACTGCTGGATCAGATAACATCACCCGGAAACCAGGCTAGATGCTCAAGTCCGAAAAGCTACTCACCAAAAGCCAAGACCTTGCAGTCAATTCGAGAATTGAAGTGCTCGCGGATGCTCGGATCTGATATTCGTCGCTTTCCATGCATATGCCAGATCACGGCCTGAAGTTTAAGCACAGCCTTTGGACTCGTGTGCCTGCCAAGCCATCGTTCAGACACTGACATCGTCCAAGAACTATTCCTTTGCTAAAATGTACAGTTCAGTTCAGATTGATGACCTAAATAGGCACAGTTCTGTACGTGAGCTGACTCAATCGTCTCTGTTCCTAATGCTCGTACCATGCCAGGCATCGATTGACATACGAAGAACGAGACTCTTGGCTGACAACAACGACTCGGAGAATAGGGATGCGCGCACAAGGACCACCTTGATCTGATGGACTGAACGTGATCAGTGGAACATATAAAGATGGGTGTGAACTCCCTTCACTTCCTCCTCATCATCAACACAGCATCCGCCAGACAGTCGATCCACCACACACACAAAGCTCCCAAGTCCTCGCAGTCCAACAAACAACCTCCTCATCACTCCTCGTCCACCAGCCCAATCAATCTTCAAAATGCAGTTCAAGCTCTTCACAGCCGCTATCGCCGCCATGGCAGTCGGAGGCGCCGTAGCAAGCCCAGTTCCAGACGTCGAGGTACGCCAACAACACTCCTCATGAATCTCTCGCATTTACTAACCACAATAAACAACGCAGGCTCGTGACCTCAGATTGGAGCTTGACACTCAGCACAAGCAGTTCAATGACCGCTTGAACGACATTCGAAAGTCGCAGCAAGCCCAGGGCTGGAGTGTCCCCAACTCGTCCCAAATTACTCGAATCAAGCAGCAAGTCCAGGGTGCTCATAGATGGAGTTCCAACCAGCGATCTCAGTTTTGGCCATACACCTACTACAACAACTACTATGACTCCGACCTCTACAACTCTTACCGTAGCTACTATATTCTGTACTCCAACCTGTACAACAACTGCTACTACGGCCAGGACTACTGCAAGAACTATTACAAGTGGTAGATTGTGGGCTCTGATGGCTATCCTGGTGTTCTTCTGGCAGGGTAGGAAATGGGCTGAAAAGGTATTGGAGGGGGAGGAGGAGGTAGAGGATGGTAGTGGTGGTGGTGGTGGTCGTGGAGGAGGAGCGGGGGAGCAATCGTATCTGAAACTATGCGATATTAGAAAGAGGGGAAATGCTTGACGACCGTTGACGACCATGTGTCCCGACCTAATGACGCTATTGGCCTAGCACTACAGAAAACGAGAAATGTGCATACCTGATTCGACTCAAGACGCTATGACTAGCTGGGCGCGCTGGAAAAAAAGATTATTGTTTATATCGTGGCGGCAATGTAAAATATATATAAAAATGGGATGTAATCGTGCGAGGCCTCTGCACATTTCTGTCTCCTTTTCACTCCGCTGTCGAATGATCGACGTCAGATCCCTCCCATGGGTGTTCTTCATTCGCTGTTGGCACACTCGGGTTGTGCAAAGTCGACATACCGAGAGCTACCCTGCGTGCCCAGCCGTTTGACGAAGAGCGGTCCTATACCTGAGAGCTAGGCGAGTGGAGGGGTGGCTGGTATGCGGCGTTGGTGACAATGTTACTTCAGAGTGTACACCTGGTCGCGGCCGTCCAGCCTCCTACGAGCACAGGGACTTCAGCCGGGCGTGAGCGAGAGTCTGGCCGTACAACACAGTCACTTTCCTTCACCTCTCACCGCCTTCTGAAGGGAGATATGGAGATTGTGCAGCAGGTGAAGTCGTCCTCGGTGCGGTCTTGGCAGTTTTTGGCGGCAATAGGAGTTCTGGCCAAGTGATCTGCAGCGCTTAGACAAATAAACCAGGTCAAAGGTAGTTTAGTTCTCGTCTACTGGAGCCTCCCGTCTAGCAGGTGGAGGCAGAAGCACGCAAGCAAGCCAGGATCCGCTCTCTCTACCTCCTACGACAGACAGCAGTGCGCTGTACTACCCTCGAACGATCTGGACGTCGCCTCTGTGCAAAAGAAAACATCCTTCAGCCCTCCCACACTCCCACGCCCACACTCGTCCGCGAAATATTCATTCATGTGTTCACGAGCACGTGCCGGCCAGTACCTTAGTTTCAGCCAGTAGTTCTACAGCCGCCATCCTTGGACGTCACTTGACCGAACTGGAAGCGAATACGCACCGACGCAGACACAAAGGCAGAGGCTCGAACGAGACGTCCCTCTTCCTGTGCCACCACTACCACCACCACCACCAGCACACCACCGTCGCGGCGCAGAACACCAGTGCCGTGCAGTACACAGGGGATACACCGTACAGGACGGCTACACTACTTAATCCTCACACCAGCACGCTGCCGTCGTCGTGCAGCATCTTCATCTTCATCTGCACTTTCTCCTCCACTACGACTGTCGCCTGAGCCTTTTGCACGCCATCACGATGCGCTGAACGGAACCGGGTCAGCGTCAGCACGTGTCCCTACCACTCCCGCCTATTTGCCCGCCAGCTACGCAAAGCTGCTGTTCTCCTTCACAGCGACTGCTGCTGCCACTGCTGCTCGCGAGCACGCGCAGATGGATCACCACCATCAACACTGCGGAAAAGATTGGCGTCGGCCCTCGTCGAGCATCATGGAATACACCTCTACACATCCCACCTCGGCCGAGGAGGACCACGCGACATCTCCTCTGGCTCGGATGTCTTCCCAGTCGAACAACAATCGCTTCTACGGAAGTGCAAGACATGGTAAAAGCATTGCGACCTCGTCCGCGCCGATAGATCGGGTGCCCGCCATGCCCATCGCCATTCCCGCCAATCCCAATGTCATACCGGGGAATACCCTCCCCTCGGCGCCAGCGAGCCCGCCCACACCGGCACCGAGTCCCGCACCTATGCACCGAGCGCCCGATTGGAGTACTGCAGATCCGCGCGAAGATATTGGAGATCTCGATCTCGACGACGCGGGGCCGCATGTGTCCACGCATGTCAGTTCGGGGGGATATGGCTTCGGATACAGGAACATGCGCGCCGTATTCGCAGACGCTAGCAACGACGAACGTCAACGAATGCTTGCAGAATTGCTGAATATGTGCGACGGAAAATTGCTGGGATTCGTGGCGAACTTTGTGGCGCCACGACTAAAGCGCGATCCTTTCTCATCACTGCCCAATGAGCTATGTCTGAGGATCTTGACCTTCATCGAGGATGCGAGAACCTTGGCGCGCAGCTCACAGGTTAGCAGGAGGTGGCGCGAGCTCGTGAGCGATGACATGGCGTGGAAAAGCTTGTGCGAGCGGCATGCATATAGGAGGATGTCTGATGATCGCCCTGCTTCTTCTTCCTCCTCTGCCAGACCCATACCGAACACGACCACGACGTCCGGCTCTCAACCGCGCCATCCTCAACCGTATGGATATCAAGCATTCGCGGATATGCACAGTCCTTCGCTGAATGTACTATCTTCAAGTGCACCAGATCTCACCAGCAGGAGTAGCCTCAGCAGTACCCTCTCCACACTCCCGCCGAATCTCTCCGCTCGCACAATTGCATCTTCGAGCAAACGAAGACCACAGGCCATCAGTTATCGCAGCCATTTCAAGCAGCGTTATCAAGTTGAAACAGCATGGAGGCATGGAGGACATGTGGACACCAGACAGATTACACCCGATCAAGGCGTCGTCACGTCGTTGCATCTAACTTCGAAATATATTATTGTGGCTTTGGACAATGCAAAGATACACGTCTTTGACACTGAAGGGCGGCATTTACGTTGCCTACAAGGGCATGTCATGGGTGTGTGGGCAATGGTTCCGCATGGCGACACGCTGGTATCGGGAGGTTGCGACAGAGACGTACGCGTCTGGGACTTGACGACTGGCATGGCCACGCACATGCTGCGAGGCCATACCAGTACTGTGCGCTGTCTGAAGATGAGTGGCTCTGGAACTGCGATATCGGGTTCACGAGATACGACTTTGCGCGTGTGGAATATTTTAGAAGGACGTTGCGAAGCCGTCTTGGTCGGACACCAGGCTTCGGTCAGATGTTTGGAGGTCCATGGTGATTTGGTCGTTTCTGGGTCCTATGATACCACGGCGAGGATATGGTCGATTAGTGAAGGCCGCTGTCTTCGCACACTGCAGGGACACTTCAGCCAAATCTACGCCGTGGCCTTTGATGGACGACGAATCGCCACCGGATCGCTCGATACGAGCGTTCGCGTGTGGGATCCGCGAGACGGTCGCTGTCTGGCCCAACTGCAAGGCCACACTTCTCTCGTGGGACAACTTCAGCTGCGCAATGACACTCTAGTGACCGGAGGCAGCGATGGCAGCGTGCGAGTATGGAGTTTACGTACATATTCCGCGATTCACAGATTGGCAGCTCACGACAATAGCGTGACGAGTTTGCAATTTGATGAAAGCAGAATCGTCTCTGGTGGTTCCGATGGACGCGTCAAGGTTTGGGATCTTCAGCGCGGCTGTTTGGTGCGTGAACTTGGCAGCCCTGCAGAAGCTGTGTGGAGGGTTGTGTTTGAGGAAGAAAAGGCTGTCGTGCTCGCAAGTCGCGGCGGCAAGACTGTTATGGAGGTAAGACACTCACACCATGTACAACGATCAAATTGTGCATGGACCGCGCCACCTGTTACACAGGGAGCTGGCGTGTCCGGAGCCAAAGTACTGTGTTGGAACATCTGCTGACATCAATCTTAGGTATGGTCGTTTGCGCCACCACCCGAGGAAGGCTTCGCCGACTATCCATCGCCCGCTGCTCTGCGCTCCAGCTCAAGTAGTCCTGGCATACTGCCATACCAGAACCCTGTATATGGTCAACGGCCCACATATAGTTCCAAACATACTGAGTACGACGAGTTCATCCATCGTGATGCTGGAGAGTACGCAGAAAGTTCGCGCATTTCCCAGCCAGCCGAAGTGGATGGACTCGCCGCACAGCAGGATAGGATCATGACTGATACCTACGATGCCGTTTCCAACGGCGAGGACAACAACGAGGATGCCGCGCAAGCAGCACTGCGCGAACGACTGGCCAACGATGAGTTTATGGCTCATTTGCAGGGCATGACCTAAAGAACATTAGACCAATCACAACTTGAGCTCGGACCGCTACTGTGTGGTAGTGCATGGTTTCCAGCATGCGTGGCTCTGACTGCGGATTGCGCGAGCGTCGCCGGCGAACTTTTGCGTAACAAATATTTGGTACAGACTATCGAAGGCCTAGAGGGAGATATGGCATCGTACTTCCGCCCGAGAATATGACTTGTTTGCTCTATTGCGCTAGTCTTTGCGGCCGCAGGCGACTAGCTGCTCCGCTCTCGCCAGTGGTTACTACGGACAGTATACTCTGGCGACAAAGTGTCTGGAAGCATAGGAATACCGATAAAGGACGGATCAGAGGGTATGCACCTGTTGAAGAAGACGGTGTGCAAAATAGAGGACGACAAGATGACCGGGGGTCGAGACGAAAAAGAATTACGATTACAGCAAGGCATAGATGGGTCAGGTAGGCGGAATTGGGATGAAGGAAATGTTGGACTTTTAGTCGGTACAGCGAGGCCGATGTTTACAGAATTGCGAAGAGTGAAGAATGGGCTCGCGAGACATAGATTCTTGTTTGGAGATACGCTGGCTCGGCACCATGTCACTGCTCGGTGTACGAAAGAAACAGTTCACTCGCTCTTGCTCTCAAATGGGAACCTGATCAGATCATTACTTAAGACTGCCAGGAGGAGTTGTGCATTCTCTTCCATGGAGGATCCTAGAATAGCATAACTCTCGTCTGGGCGTCGTCATTGCATCCATCTGCTCGCGTGTCGCCCTCGCTCTCTCGTGACCTCAACGGCAACCTGCGGTCCTGCAAAGTGGTATCTCCCATTTCACCATCACCCACCCTTCTACGGCGGCGTTGCAAGAGTAGTCAGCACAGCCAGTGTACCTGTATCTGTACTTCCTAGGAGGTACCTCCTACAGCAGCAGGTGAGCACCCAAGTGGCGCAGGAACCGTCAAAGTCACGAGCAGAGAGCACTAGTTTAGTAGGTCGGAAGTACCTAAGGCTGACAGACCTAGAACCACGACGGCGGCTGTTCTAGTCTGAAACGAAACGAAATCTCCAGCACAGACCCAGACTCATCCACGCCGCCGCCGCGATCGCCCTTCCCGACTCTTCTTCTTGTGCAAGACTTCACCAAACACACCACCTTATTCTCACTTCCCCGGAGCCCATATTGCGTCATCTTACGCGCTGCGCTTCTTGCACGCGACCCGTACGAAAGTATTCCACGCGACGACCAGGAGCCACTTGCCACTCCACGAAACCTCGACGTCCGGCCTGCTCCGAGCCCACCAGGGCTACCACGACCAACACACCATCGACGACGAAACTCAGATTTTCGCCATCCCCGCCGCGCCCGCCCACCCGCATCACCGCGTTCGACCTGCGCTCCACCCCGGGCAGGCGACTGGCCGCAGCGCACCATATTCTGCGCCGCGCCCAAGGCATACGCTGGGCCGAGCGAGAAGAACAGTGGGATAGAGAGCCTGGCGCATACCGCGGTAGCCGCTCACGCCGGATGAGTTGGCCGCCGTCGACAGCGGTAGCAGTGCGACCATGGCGGCGCTCGCTCCTGCTACTAACAACACTGCAGATCGAAAGCGAGTCAAGGTGTATGAGCTCAAGAACAACGACTGGTATGACCGGGGAACGGGCTTCTGTGAGGGCAAATACCTGAGCGCAAAGGATGCGCCGCCCGAAGATTTGGACGCGCGCGTGGTTGTCACCAGCGAGGAAGAGCCCGAGCGCGTGATACTGGAGACGCGTATTACCAAGGACGATGGATACCAGAAACAGCAGGAAACCCTGATTGTGTGGACGGAGAGCAATGGGGTGGACATGGCTCTAAGTTTCCAAGAGGCGGACGGATGCGCGCATCTGTGGCAATTTGTGAGCGAGACACAAGGGAGACTGGTGCCCGAGGACGGCCTATCAGACGATCTATTGGACACTGGCCACTCAGTGTCGTTGCCGGAGCCCATCATTGGCAAGCTTGAAGATGTGGTCGAGGCAATCCGATTGATTGCAAACACCCCTGCAGGACGAGATGCACTCAGCAAGTTTGTCATGAGCCCGGATCAAATGTACATCCTCAAGCTGGCACCGGTCCTGCAGGAACTCGAGGAGAAGGAAGATGTCAACGAACTGCATCGTCTGTGCACAATCATGAAGAACCTGATCCTGCTAAACGACACGTCGATCATTGAGTTCATCGTCACAGATCAAGCCATTATGGGTGTTGTTGGCGCTCTCGAGTACGACCCGGACTTCCCATCACATCGCGCCAACCACCGACAATTCTTATCTGACACCTCGAAATTCAAAGAGGTGGTAAAGATCGGTCATCCCGAGGTGAAGAAGAAGATACACTACACATACCGACTTCTCTATCTCAAGGATGTGGTGCTTGCACGCATACTTGACGATCCCACTTTTTCGGTGCTCAACAGCCTCATCTTTTTCCATCAGGTCGATATCGTCAACCATTTGCAGGGGAACTCGATATTCCTACAGGAGCTGTTCGGGATCTTCACAGATGATAAGGAGGACCCAGAAAGGAAGAAGCAGGCATGCCTCTTCATCCAGAATTGTTGCGCCGTTTCCAAGAACATTCAGGCACCTGCGAGGGCACAGCTGTACTCGAACTTCATACATCACGGCCTCTTCAATACCATTACTTATGCGCTACGACACCACGACGCAGCAGTGCGGGTCGCAGGCACTGACGTTCTGGTCTCGCTGATTGACCATGACTCGCACGTGGTGCGCAACCACATCATCAAGGCGATACACGAAAAGACAGTCCCTCTCACGGACATCCTGATAGACCTACTTTTGGTCGAAGTCGATCTCGGAGTGAAGAGTCAAATGGCCGACGCGATTAAGATTCTCCTCGACCCCAACTCTGCACAAGCGGGAATGGAAGCTATGAGTCGAGTGGGAAACTCAGAAATGTTAGCTAAGCGCGGCAGCCCTAACGGCCATTCCGGCCACCACTTCTCACCTCAGGCCAGCCAATTCATTCAGAACTTCTATGATGATGGTGCAAAGCGTTTGTTCAAGCCACTCAAGGATCTGGAGGGCCGGGAATCAATGCGAAATCTCACGGTCCAGGATACAAGCCTCTACACGCACCTCGTCGAAGTTCTCAGCTTTTTCGTCAGACAGCATGCATACCAGGCGAAGCTGTTTATTCTTTCCGAGAATCTTCATTCTCGCATAGCGCAATTACTGGAATGCCCACAGAAACACATGAAGCTCATCGCGTTGAAGTGGTTCCGCACATGTATTGGACTGCAGGACGAGTTTCACAACAGGCAACTTACTCACAACAAGCTGTTTGAGCCCATTCTCAACATTGTGTACGAGACCATGCCCAGAGACAATCTGCTCAACAGCTGCTGCTTGGAGCTCTTCGAGCTCATTAAACGTGAAAGTATCAAGCAGATCATCTATCACCTCGCAGAGACCTACAGAGACCGGCTCATGGGAATCACATACGTCAATACCTTCCAGGGGATCGTGCAGAAGTTTGATCAATATCAAAATCCATACATGCCAAATGGAGGGGAAGGCGATACTAGCTTCACGACCGAACCCGACACGCCTGATGCGCTACGAGGTCGCATGCTCAATGGAAGACAGACATTCAGCGGACTCAAAGAGGATGCAGACGAGGACGCATATTTCAACACCGACGATGACCTGGATGGCGAGTTTGGCGAGGATGAGGACGGAGATTTGCCGTCTCATGCCACGATGGCACGAATCGATGCGGTCATGTCTAACGGACATACCATTCGCACTACACACGCAGGCCCTATGAAGGCGCTCGTGGACTACCCCGACGACGATGACGATGAAGACATTGATCTCCTCGCCAGCTCTCCTGATACGTTGAAAGAGAAGAAGAGCAGTAGCGAAACGACAGTCGCCGACAGTTTGCCCTCTACTGATTCGCCTGATGGTCAACACGAACGAGGTAGGAACCGGGATGCACGAGCTCAAGATTCGCCGCCTGAATCGATGGCCATGAAGAGGAGGCGAGCTGATGTTGATGATGACGATGAGCTAGGCAAGCTGATGGGCAGTGGGAAGCGGCGCAACAGTTCTGCCTCGCTCAACAGCGTCAAGGGCAGCGCGTCGCCTGTACAGGCGAATGCAGCCAGTATGTTGAGTCTAGCCACAGACAGGGATTCCGATTCAGAAGACCAGGAAGCGCCAGTGAGTCCGAAAAGCCAGCCAGCAACGCTGGTGACGGACCCAGATGCGCCTGCTGGGCCGAAGCTTAAAAGAAAGGGCAGTCTGAAGGTGAAGAACGAAAGCACCTTGAATCAGGAGCGATACGCCATCAAGCCGGTCGACATCAACCACGGCAGGGACGGGCCAGGGGATGAAAAGAGTAGCAGAGGCGCTTGTGGCTAGGCGGGAGGGAGGACACGGAACCAACGCACGAACCCCGTCTGCCGCGCTTGGCGTCTTGCAGCCGCTGCTGTGCGAGCTGAACGACCTGGGTGAACGGACTAGCTCCAGCCGGTCCTGCCAGTATCCCACCAGCACGACCGCAGGCCACTTTTTATTTTCTTTTGGAACTGGGGCCATGGTGATGACCCCTGTTTGTTGCAGAGGCTGTCATCGACTCGGCGTTCTTGGCTGTTCTGAAAGAGAAATGGAGCTGCCTGCGCAGCGTGGCGCTATAGATGTGCGAGCCTTTGCTGCTTGCTCGCTCGCTGGCGTACGGACGCTTCTGCGTGCGATGATGATGTTGTAGCGTTTCTTGAGGGGTTGCGTGCGTGGGTGCGTGGGTGCGTGGACATGAGCGGCATTTTTGTGGTCTGTTTTGAGTGTTTTTTCTTTTTTCTTTTTTGCCAAAGAGAAGAAGAAAAAAAAAGAGAAAAGCTGCGGCCACCGTTCCAAGTACTTATAAGCAGAGAGTATCAAATACTCCCCGACCTAGGGTTTATGAAAGCATATCTTTGTACAAGTTGTATCATAGCTCTAGCAAGAGAACGAGAGATCCGTGAATGATGATGGGACGCGCGCGCAAGCCCGCTTTTTGGACGGCTTTAATGGGTTCTGTCTTGTCGAATGAAGAAGCCCCCCCTCTTCGTTCTTCCTGCCTTTTTTTTATTGTTTTTCTTTTTTGCATGCTATGTTTGTTACGCCTCACGCCAAAAACGCCGCCGAGTCAGCTTCGAGTGGTAAGGTACCTACCTATGCTTTGCCACACACATACGGGAAGCAACGTAGAAGATGCAAATGGTATATACTGTGAAGCACCGCCGAGCGCCGAACCTATGCCTAGAGACACACTATTACTACTACTACCTACAGGTCCCATGAGTTGACGCCATGCAATGCCGCTGAAAGCATCTTGATCAGGGATATTGGAAAAATCAAGCTCGTGGGCTCATACCATCCATTACTCATTCGTGCCATCTGTAATCAATCGACTTCGACCCTGCTCCGAGATGGTTGATCATTGTCTTCATACGTCTATGCAAAGTAGCTCTTCCACAAAACGCCTTCCAGGTCGTCAAGTTGTTCTGGACTGAATGCCTAGACGCGATATGTATTAGCAAAGCTTGATGGACAACGAACTGGGGGAAGGAGAAACTCACCTTGACGTCCACATGCCAAGTGTCCTGTCTAGTCTTTTTGAAGTCGCTCAACACAGTCTTTACACTCTTGCCCACCATCCCCGGATCATTGGAGGCACGCCCAGCAAGTGTGGCGAGCACTCCAGGCAACCACTCGGGAGGCGGAGACGTGTAGGGAAAGGCTTGGACCAATGCACCCAAACCGAGGACAGCAGCATGACGTGTGAGGACAAGTTTGTTCTGTTCTTGTGTGGGAGTGCTGGTACCTTCTGCACGTGTAGCTATCGCTTGTTGTTGCCCGCCTCTAGGCTTCTTGGGCAAGGGATTCTTGATGAGTAGGTTTGTGAAATGTTTCTTCAGCTCCGCAATTTTCTGGCCACGATATTCGACCGGTGAGCAGCGGACCATGCCTCCCAGAGTTGCGGCAGCGCCAAGTCGAACCTCGAGCTGGACATCGTGCAGCATTTCGCGGACGCATTGGAAAAGTGCTTCGCCTTCTTTGGCGTCCATGAGGAAGAGATTGCGGAAATAGATGACCTGGATGATGATCATGACACGTAAACGCTGATGCCATGAGACGGAGCTCTTGGCGATCTTGACGAGTGATGCGACGAATGGAACATCCTCGCCGGGGCGATGGGGGATATTTGGCAAATGGCGGAACACGTGATATGCAAGCGCCTGGAGTTCAGGGTCTTCCTTGATGTCCATCATGTGCAGTAGCTGTTCCATAAACTCGCCAGGAAAGAATGGCACCAAGGTTGTTGAGTCAAAGGAGCCGAGAGAGGTGTCGAGCCACAGTAGCACTGTCTTGCTTGCCTGCGTGTATGATGTCGGTGTCTGTGTGCCTACTGGACGTTCCTTGCGCCACGCCTCAAGACGATCGAAAACGTTCTTGATTATGCTAGCGTACTCCTCTGTAGGCTGATACGGTCGGCTCCCGATTGACGAGGCAGACTTCTGAGCCTCGAGCAATTCTGGCACGTTCTTGTAGGATTCGTGGTATCGAGTGCGGAAAATGGTCGAAAGAGTACTACCCATAACCTCCCTGACGCTCTTGTACGGATGGTCCAGATGCTCCAAGAAGTTCTCCACGATGGGCCGGTGCAGCTGGAAGTGCCAACCGTTGGCAGCAATGATCAGCTGCAGTAGAGTCACCTTGGAACTCTCCTTGAACGCAGCGCTAGAGTCCATGTCCAGGCGGAAGCTGGCGAGCCAGTCGACCAAGGGCCAAGCGCGACGAGGATCCTTGCCTCCAACAATTAGAGTGACAAATGTCGACCAGTAACCGATATTTTCGGGTGTCAGGCCATCGGTGAAGATGCGGCGCACGGTTGGGAATGTGAAGTCCCAGATCTTCGTTCTCAGGTGGTGGTCAAAATCCTCCGAGCTACTGAGCATGGCGCCCATGATCTCAGCCATGGCACGGTGCTGATGCTTGTCCGTGCCGTCGCCATACACTGCTTGTGCGAGATCTTTGAAGTCATCCCACGTGGCCTTGGTCAAACCATCGGCCATGAGATCCATGGCATAAGCCACAATCATAGAGTAGGACATGCGGAACCGATCGCCGTTGTCGCGTGGCTCTTGCTTCATGTATCCGAAGTACGTCGACAGCCAATGCCGATCAATAGAGGAGCCCATCTTGGCACGCACCTTTCGCTCTGTAGCATCGTACTCGAGCTGACTCTTACCCGTCCGGAAACCGCGCATTGCCTTTTGCCAGACCAGCCATCCAGGATAGTCGGAGTCGATGTACGCTACCGCCTCCGGCTTCGCGAACGAGTCCAGGTAGCGCTGCGTCCACGTAGGATCATCGCGCTCTGTCGGTATCGAGACTTCATCGGGATCTTTCTGCTCATCGAGCAAGTAATTCTCGTACTTGTGACCCACGAGAGCACGCGTCTGCGCCAGGCTGAAGATTGCATTCAAACTCGTGCCGTATAGTGTTCGCAGTTGTGGATGAGGATCAATGACTCCCTTGACAACGAGATCCAGCATGTCGTCTGACGCAATCGTCTCAAATCGATAGTCCAGCCCAATCGCCAAGACTGCTGTTCTGCTAGCTTTCTTCCAATGACTATTGCGTACGCTGTCAATGAGCTCGCGCGCCATTTCCGACTTGCGCTTCTCTACAATAGCACGCCTCTGCTGCACCTTCTCCTTCTTCGATGGTATGAGGGCTTGGGCATCCTCGATTGTGCGAGCAATGGTTAGGCCCGTGGAGTCCGGCGCATCAGGCCAAATGGCCTCCAGGGTAGCCTCGTCCAGGATCACCATGCGGTCCATTGCCTTCGTCATGTCCTGTATGGTAAAGCTGGCTTGTCCCACGAGCTTCTGGATACTGGGCCTGTCGGCTTCCGAAACCTGGATGAATAGGCGAATCATACGAGGGGCGAAGTTCCAGTTGCGGGCGATTGGCTTCGAAAGACTCCCGAAGAGCAGTGAAAATACGGCTCCCTTGATTTTGGGGTGATCTCCTGCCTTGAGTGCAAGTTCAAGGGCATCGAGAAGCGGCGGGATGATGAGGGGCTTTGCTCCAACAATACTCTTCATGGCCTGCTCGCCAGCAGACTGCGCCGTTCTGCGAATGTCAGTATACACCGAGGTGCTCGAATATGCCAAGTCGAGAAGAAGCGTCTTGTCGAGGTCAGATGCAGCGCGCGGGTGTTCGTTGAATCGCAGACGCTGGAAGTGGTAGAGGTTTGCTCGTCTCACGAGTAGAGGCCGCGGATACTGCTTTCTCGTACCAGAAAACTTGAAAGGATGGATATCTGCACCCAGAAGACGGGTGAGCCGATCGAGCACATGAGCAGAACGCTCAATGCCGATATCGACGAACCAAGATCTGTAGGCCGTATAGAGCGCGTTGAAACACGGCACATCGTCCTCTTGATTCTTGATGAGGAACTCGTGCACCTTATGTAAGGTCTCACCGGCAACTTTACGCAAGTTGTGCACAGTCTCATATTCTGCGCTGTGCACATCAAGAGGATAACCAGTCGGATATTGGAATGATCTCTTGACCTGCTCATCTTCGGGTACACTGAGATCAGGCGGACCGTCCTCGCTCGGTGTGGTATTGGGCATCGCTTGCTCCAAAGTCAGGCTGTCGTCTGTGCTCGCCGGACTGGCGGTGACATAGACATAGGGAGTCACAGTACCATCGTCTGAGCGGAAGAGTCGAGACATGCCGCTAATGATGAGTCGCAGAAGAACCAGATTTCGCGTGACTTCATCGGACCAGTCTTTGCCAGTTCCGTCACGCTGGACCTGCGCAGTGTCAGAGATCAAGCTGTTGAGAGCTTTGAGAGCACGCGATCCCTGTGCCTCGAAGAGGCGTACCGCATACTCGATCTCTTCTTGACTGGGTACATGCCATTGTATGTCGATTTCCGAAGGGTCGGCAATCTGGCCCCAACTCTGAGGCGAGAGTCCGCGTTGCAATTCGGATTGGTCAAAAAGATTGAAGTCCGTCGTGTATGTCACTGTCAAATTGAGCAGCAGATGGTGGACAAAATTCGACACGTGCACAAGAGGGATCCCCTTGCAGGTGTCCTGCATGAACCCAGCGATATCGAACAAATCGTCCTTGAAGTCCAGCACGTCACGGCCCACATGCACTACGCACATGGAGAGTAACGAGACGTGCCACACCAGCGCGCGATCGCGTGGCAAGATCTCACTTCCAGTAGTGCGCGTGGAACCAGCACCATTATCGGTGATCTCTGTCCTGATGCTAGTGATCAAGTCGGGTAACAAGCGATGTAATGCTTTCTTAGGCGAGATCTTCACGAGTGCATTGCATATGAATGCCATGGCATCTCTAGCTTGGTGAACAACATGGTTGGATATGAACCGAGCGATGTGCTCGAGTGCGAGATCGTACAGCTCCGGGCTGAGACTGGCCAACAGAGGACTGAATGTGGCAGGCAGGGTGTTGACTACGTTCTCTTCGGGACTGCCGCTTTTCACACGGGCGGCATCCGGCAGATTTTGCAGGAGTGTGAAGACGCGTGCAAGGAAGCTGGTGAGGAATTCGGAAAAGCCTGCAGTCGACGACTTCAGAATCGTCTCTTCATCCTCGTCACTCAGCTCACTGGAGTAATCCACTTCGAGAAGGGGACCAGCTTCTTCGAAGCGTGCAACTTGTCCAGTGACCCACTCGACTGCAATGCCAGTGCCAGAGCCCGATGGTAGAGGGGAGTCACCGTCGACCATCTCATAGTCTCCATTCAATTCACCCTTGACCTTCTTGCTCTCTCTCGTCAGATCGTACAGTGGTATGTTATAGCAGACGGATTGGATGAAAGCCAGACTGTGCATGGTCTTGTCTAGGTCGTTGGCATCCACTCCAGGAAGTGCCAGGCCGAGGAGCGTTGTCAGATGGCAACGAAATCCTTTGGTCCTGGCAATGATTCTGCTCAACATCTGCAGCGCACGAATCGATGATATTGTTCGGTGCACTTCGACCAGGCCTTGCATGGCAGGGTATATGCGCTGAAGAGCACCAGGGAGCACGAGGTTTGGTTCAAGGAATGCAAGGCTCTGCAATGTGCTCAAGGAATAGTTCATCGCTGTGCCACTTTTGGCATAGATTCCCATGAACACCACATCACGCAGACACAGTACGAAGCGACGCTTCACTGCTTCGTTGAGCTTTCGGTTCTCGGGGATCTCGTACTCGCCGCTCTGTTCCCTGTTCCATCGCATCACGAAGAAATCCGCAAGGTAGTACACGAGCTGCGCTAATGACTTGGTCCAGCTGCCTTGATTTGAAGGGTGGAAGAATGTCTCGATGCCTTGTATCAGTGCCTCGAGACGATGCAACACCGACTTTTCGTTGCCGGCTTCTAAACATTGTGGTGAAAGCGACATGACAATCCATCGAGCAATGCTGTGCGAGACAGGATGTTTTCTGGGGTCTCTGTCGAGATATATGCCCACGCCAGCACCAAGATCGACAAGTGGGCTGTAGGGAGTGGTAGCCTGACCGACCGGAATCTCAAGCAGCCTCAGAATGGCAGTAAAGATGATGGACGATTGCTCTTCGGTGAAGATGCCACTTGCACCAAAAGGTATATGCTCCGCTCCGAGGCAGTCCCTAGCTTGTCTAGAGAAGATGTCAAGCATACGCATGTCCGTCCCCATCGATCGATTGATCGTGGACCAGAGGTGGAAGAATGTGGGCAGGTAGTACTGCGGTTGCAGTTTCGGGTCATCGGCTGGGGGCGCAGCAGTCGGTAGCATCAAGTTAAAGAGTCCAAAGACCACAAAAGCCTGCTCGGAAAATGACATGCTGTAGTAAGGTAGAAACTCCTCGAGCATGGCCGGGATCTCTCTGGGGTCGAAGAAGAGCTGGGCAAAGGTACACAGCTTGGTCAGGGTCCGGATATTACGCTTGCTGCTGTACGTGTTCTGCGTACTACTCTCGGACGGCAGCACGAAGACTTTGATCTCCTTGAAGAGGGGCCGCCAGTCTAGTATGAGATCCTTGCCCGGACGCAGGTAATGCTTGCGCTTGGTCAGCACCATGAACATGCTGGCGAAGCGCTCCGAGACCCCATATTCCAAGCCGGGTGCCAGCGAGAGTTCGTAGTAGAGCTTGACGAGCTTGATGCGTTGCACCTTGGTCAGGTCGAACTTCAAGTTCATCCAGCCTCGAATCTCTTTAGTCCAATGCACGGCGCCCGACACGAAGTCGCCAGAAGCAACTGCAATGTAGAGATGCTTCAACATCTCGTCCAGATCTTGCTCGCGCTGCTCCCGTGACTCCGTCTCGTATGGCAGGTATTTCTGGTAAGGAAAGACCCGCGGGCGAGTCCTTCCCAGTCGCTCGATGTTCTCGCCATCGCTGCCCTTGAGGCTGGTACGGATGCCCACACCAGGCGAAGTCGCCCGCGAGTCGTCCTCACCCGATGCATACAGGCCGTTGCCATTGCGGGCGGACTGGTGACGGGTCTCGTCGACGAGCTCTGCCACGCGATCGTGTGCTGCGCCTACCTCGGCCATGTTTGACGGTGGTTCGAGTCCGAGACTTGGCGGCTCATGAGAGGCGCCAGATGCGGGTGGTTGGAGGGAGTCGACGGGTGCGAGAAGCGCAAGGGAAGGTGGAGGGTAGGAAGAGGTGGTGGTGATGGTGGTAGTGGTGGTTGATGATCGGCGGCTGGCGTCAAGATGGTGGTGAGGTCAAGCTCACACGACACCAAGCTGCAGAGCAGCGGCGTCTCGGGTGCGGGTTAGCAGACTCGGACGGGTGGCACAACAGCAAGCCGGCCAGCAGGCAAGCAATGTATGCGTGTCGACGGTGGCGAGGTCGAAGTGAGGTAGAAGCTGCTGCTGCTCAAGGATGGATAATGGACGGCAACGGTTCTGCGGTGCGGCGGTGTGGGTGTGTGGTTGTGTTTGTGTGTGGGAGGGAGAATCAATTCATGTCCCGTAGCCGATGGATGGGTGACGGGTTGTTTGTCGCTCGATGGAATAAGGTCGAAGCTCCAGCTAGTCAGTTCTCGCCAATCTAGTGCAGTAGTTCGGAAGGTTCATGTAGGGACGTGTAGGCAAGGTAGTTAGTTCTAGGTTCGAAGAGGTTAGAACCACTTCCGACTGCCGCCTTCCGGTACACTGCAGTCCTCCCGAGCTTCTTCTCATACCTCCTACCTGTATTCTACCACCGACCACCTCACCCCCATGGCTACCTGACGTACCCTTCAACATGACCGGCTATTACTCGCCTGCGTCTATCCTGACAGAGTCGCAGAAAGTGCGCACGACGTTCGAGCTGGCCCTGGACAGTCAGCTGTCGGCCACGCTGAACAATGGCAACGCGATTGAACCCGGCACACAGATCCATCTCCCCATCTGGCTCGGCCAATTCCTCCATGTCTCTGAGCCTGGCGGTGTTGGGACAGGATCCATCGCTTCAGTGGACATGCCGAACGCGTTGGGAAAGAGAGTCATCAACGCCATGAGCGCGGATCCGAAGAGCGTGGACGTGAGGGCGCAGGCGCAATACTTCTATGGCCTCGCAGAGAAGATGCTCGAGACTCAGGTCAACGATGAGCTTTCTGATTGCTTGATCGATGTAAGTTGCACTGTTTGATCGTCATGCGAGGCGAGGGGAGGGGCTTGGAGTGCACGAACTCGATGCTGACATGTTGAACATCGCAGTCTTTCAAGCAACGCTCACTAGAGATTGCGGATAAAGCGCAGAACCTTCGTCAGACTCAGAAGACTGGGGGAAGTGACGAGTTCCTGAGAGGCTGCGATGATACGGAGGTGATGGGTGAGTGTTTCGACAGAATTCATTTCGCTGACGATTACTGATCTGTCTAGTCTATAAATCTGCACATGAGGCTACCAAGGCTGTAAAAGCCTTCTTCGACGCCGAGTCTCATCGGCTTTGAAGCGGCATCGATCTTTTCTGCCTTTCTCTGTCGCGCACGGGAAGTTCTTGCACTCCGAGATCCAATCCCGCTCCCTTGCACTGTCCATTGCACTGCAGCCTTCGTTCGAAGCCTGGACAGAGCATTCGTGGACCTGGTATCAATTGCCACTCTCACACTGGAATCGAGACCTACTCGAAATGCCGCGTTGGCTTGCTGCCACGACGCCACTCAGGCCTTGTGATCAATGAGGTTACGCCACCAGTCCATTTGATGATCCGTGGCCCGAGAATGGAAGCTGACGTCGGCGCTTTCTAACTCGTGTCCATGTCTGATTCTTGTGCAGCAGATTAGGTCTGTAGGTATGCTTCTCTACTGCAGAGAAAACATCGAAGAAACGCCTCGATACCTGCATACTGTACTCGACGAGAGAAGCTATAGGACTCTTATGTGAATGAATATCTTCAGACTTGGATCCAGGCCTCTCTCTCAAACATCGAAAACCCTGACACAACCAGAGCATCCCCGATTGATGTACAGTGTCGGCTGGAGAAGTCAGCAGAGCGTTGTAAACGTACTTCAGGAGACAATCGAGCATTGTGGAGCGAATTGGTCTTGCTCATTTCTGCACCTCGTAACTAGCTACCGCTATCATCATTGCTTTTCGTACGTAGGCCTACGAACTTCCATTACACCCTTGTGCCATCCAACCCATTTCCAAGATTACCATCACTTATGTGCAAGGAATGTGTGTGTGTTTGTGTGTGTGTGTGTGTGGTAGAGAGAGAAAAAAAAAAGAAAAGAGTGTGTGAAAGAGAGCTTTCCCGTCCCGTTCCTTGAGTCGACACCTCGAGCACTCGCGCACAATTCTTCCCAGCAGACGTCAGATCATCACTCATCATCAAATCTCCCGGCCGTTTCTCCTGCCCTGTGGTAGCAGTACCTTATTGTGGTGCAACCCGCATAGAGCGATTACCACGCGGTGCTAGAAGACGAGTATGCGCTCGGAGAATAGCCTCCCCAGCTGGTATTGCTTGAACTCGTAGTAGTGTAGGCAGGTGGCTTAGTCCAAGTAGTAGTGCTTGAAGTCGAGCTTGAACTAGTAGTAGTGGTAGTAGTAGTATAGGCAGGTGGCTTGGTCCAAGTCGAGCTTGAACTAGTAGTAGTGTAGGCAGGTGGCTTGGTCCAAGTGGTGGTGCTTGAATTAGAGGTGGAGGTAGTGTAGACAGGTGGCGTAGCCCAAGTGGTAGTGCTTGAACTAGTAGAGGTAGTGTAAGGAGGTGGCGTAGCCCAAGTCGTGCTTGGTGTAGTGTAGACAGGTGGCGTAGCCCAGGTCGTTGTCGTCGAGCACGTAGCAGACTCGGTAATCGTGGCTGTAATGGTACTGGCAGACCATGGAGATGTCGAACAAGTCGCCGTGTAGCTCTCGGTATAAGTTTGGTAGTACGGTGGTGCTGTTGAAGTGACTGTGAGAGTCGTGGGAGGTGGACAGGATGTCTAAGGTAAGGCAAAATGTCAGTTCCAAAACACAGTGGACTTTCGTACGTGCATCATGCCTGAAGGTGATACGTACGCTGATGGTAGGATAGCTCCAAGGCTTGGTGTATTGTGATGAGCAAGAAGCAGAAGAAATCACTGTCTCGGTGGATCTGTATAGTCTTAGCAGGCTGGTCCAGGTGTGAATGGGCATTGTACTCACGTCACCACCGAAGTGGAATCATAAGTAATGGTCTGATAGCTCCACGCGGTCGAGATTGAGGGTGGTGGGTAGTATGTAGTAGTGGTCGTGGTCGTGCTGGGTGGAAGCGTAACGTAGCATGTCGAAGTCGCAGTCGTCCCTGGATAAATCAGCTTCACACAGCACAATATTAAGGAGATCGAACAGGCTTAGCTCACCAGGTGCTGTACTGGTCTCCGTCGTCGTATATGTGTTGTACATAGTATAGGCAGACGTCGAATACGCGGTCACAGGGATCGTGATGGTCGATGCCTCGCAGGTCGTTGCCCATGTGGTAGGCCCATAGGCAGGTGGCGAGCTCGAGCTCGACCATCCTCCTCCACCTCCTCCATATCCCGAGTTGCCATGGTCTTCTCCACGCTTCACGCCTCGGTTCCAAGGCGATGCCAAAACCGACGATGCCAAGAGTGCACCGATGAAGTATTGTAGCTTCGTCATCTTGAAGTGTCAAGGCCAATCTTTGGGGGAGTGAGATGTCGGTGGAAGAAAAGTCAACACAATTGGCTGGGAAGAGCGGACTGGAGAGATGTGCTGGGAGGATGAACAGTCTTGTCGAGTGAACCTTGAGATCTTATATGGATAGTCATACTCCACAAGCCCTTCTGTACAGTGCTCAACAGGTCGGTGAGCTGACGACGTGCAAGAAACATCGATGCAGTGGAATTGCTCCATGCATGAGAAGCCCAGCCATGCCGGATGTCTGCTCGCGTGTTCTATTGACTAGCACGTAGATGGGATACGCCTCGAGAGTGGAATAGTCATGAAAGATATCAACATGTGAGTAACATGCATGTCAGGTCTCGGGTGCGTAATGTGCGCATTGAAGCCCACCATCCGTGGGCAGATATCGGTCTAGGCGTGATATGGGCGCAATTCTGCGCAGCTCTGCAAGCTTCAATGTGGTAAATTGCTATACTGAGAATACGCTGAGCAACGCACTGTCATCGTGATCGTGTGGAGGACATGATCGTCGCCCCTGTGGACTTCATTATGCACCATGTTACTGAAGGCAGGTTTTCCGGGTGCAGTGTCTGTTATGGAAGGGTGGACTGTGCGCGTCCACTGGCGGACCAGGATACGCCCCGAATTCACGCAATCAACCACATCTGACATGAAACGCATGGCGTGGTCCGAAGCCCTCGCTGTGTCGGTTGTATTGAGAGTCCAAGTAAACCAACTTGGCTGGGTTTACCCGAGACCTTCGAGATTAGTGATGTGACCGCGCATGCTAAAAGAGGCTGGTGTTACGAGTGAAGGACCGACTGGGCGGTGTGGCTGCAAGCCTCTGGTGGCGCCGCCAGCATCATCAACAACAAAGAACTATGGCCAGGATTTGAGCTCAGGCTGTTACGTCGAACTGCCTCAATGACCCTTTCAAACGGACTATTCGCTCTGATGGCATAGTTGGTTGAGAAGTGGTAGTAGATACCTGTATCCTGATGCCGTGCAGATGTTTGTGTTGGCTGAGAGGTCGGTCTGTTCAATCGACGCCTGCGTTTTCCAGCCCCTTCAGTGCTGTTTCCAGCTCTCAGCAGGTACAGCGGTGCTACAACAGCATGCAGAGATCGCGAATCGTGCTGGCGTTGCTCCCAGCGGTTGAGTGTAAGCACGAGCCGACGACAGCCAGGCACGAGAATCAAGATGCCACATCGAATTCCACATACCCAAAGCTCTGTATATTTTGCGATGAGCTGCTTCGGTTGATCCGAAAGAGCTTGCACGGACTTGTCGTAAGCTTTTCCGGATCAAGATCACTTGGTTCGCAGAATCCAGCTCCATCAGCTCGTGATTCCGTTCATCCCTCCATCGCTGTCCGAGGAAAGCAGTCATCCCGCCGAAAAATCCAGATCAGACCTCATCAGCCTCCTTCTCACCAACAGACTCTCATCGTTCAGACGCTGATAATCATGTGCGTCAAGACACGCTTGCCTGGAGGCCAAGACAGCAATTTCTGTCCTCGCCACAACTTCATCCTCGTATCTATCAACAGCATCTCGGAAGGCTTTGTTGACTTTGCCTACAGTCAAGTCCAGCTTGTTACTGTAAAGTGGCTTTAGTGCATCGAGCAATACCGATACGTCCACGATAGCGTGATTTGCGCCTTCGCCGCGGTACATGACCATGTTATGCATTGCATCTCCCAAGAGAACTACTCGGCCATCGAAGATATCGTCCATGTTGCGCTGAGGTATCCAGTCCGTGAGCGAGACGGTTTTGATCTCAGAGTTCACCGGAATATTCTGCACAATCGAGTTGAATGGCTCGACCCAGTCGACTGACAGTGCTTTCATCCAATTGAGTTGAGCTTCTTTTGTGTTTGGGACTTCAATGGGGTTGGCACGTCCGCAGAATCCTTCGCGGTAGGGCCAAGAAGTCATTATCTGACAATGGTACATCCTCTCCCCGTGTTCATTGAGAGCCGGACAGTCAGGGTCACCGGGTGTCTCGAGGAACGAGAACCATAAGTATGCATCTGTGCGAGGGTCCGAGCCATGCAGGAAGTAAGGGTCGAGACTACGAATACCAGCGACCTGACTTTCGGTATAATACACCCCAGTGCCAACGATCCTTACCGGTAGTTGATAGTTCTGATAAGTGGTGGAATGTATGATCCGGCGAGCAATGGAGTGGGCACCATCACAGGCTACCAGGAAAGAACCAGTTGCTGATGTGCCATCGTAAAAGAATGCTGTTGCGCCCGAGTCGTTCTTCACAATGTTCCCAACGGTCTTGTTCCATTCCACTTTTAGGCCACTCAATAGCAGCCTCTTGAGTCGGTGCCTACTGACCCTAATACGCTCAGAGGCTGGAACATTCCATTTTGCTTCGCCAGTGCTCAGATCGTAGAAGGTGAAGCTACCCTGCTCGCCCGCATCAACAGCCTCACGGTTGACATAGGTCTCTGGTAGTCTGGACAGGATATCCGCTGGCAGCAGCGACTTGAATATTGGTAATGACCAATTCAATGTCAGACCCCAGCCCGCATCTCTAGAAGCTGGACGTTCGTCACGTTCGAATATTCGGAAAGGTATGCCTTCCTTTCGTAGCGCCTGGGCCGTTGTAAGACCACTGATTCCAGCGCCAATGATGAGAATCGGCTGAGCCATTACTGGAAGCAGTGAAGGTGTTGGAGTCTTGTTGAAGCTTAACGCAGGACCAAGTCGTTTCGGTGGAGTACTGCTGCGTAACGCGACTGATGGCCAACGCTTTAAGGAGCGTTGCCTGGGTATTGTGTGGCGCACTGCCCGAAGAGGAGGTGAGATCCGCGAGGGGAAGTTACAGCGCAACCTGCATGATGACGCATTTGTGTTGTGTCCTCGTTCCAGTTTCAATGTTTCAAGAGCAGCGCGAGAGGCATCAATACGGAGTCTCACTGCAGAGATGTGCCTCACTGCCTGAGTCTGGTTCTCATGTGCATGGCTATGATGGGCCGGACACGGATACGCGTACCAGGCGCTTTGCCAAGAAGGCCGAGATTCCGATCAGATCAAATCAGATCAGAAAGAAGGTAAGAAGAGGCATTGAGACTTCAATCAACGTCGGACTCGTCGAATGACTGCAGTCCTTGTTGTAACGACTCAAAGTCCCAAGGAATGTAGCGATGGAAATTGAACTTGAACAAGACCTTACCAATGATGAGTCCCATAGGTAGGGGACCAAATACTCTGGAGTCGCGAGAGAAAGCAAGATTGTCTCCCACTACCCAGCAGTGACCTTCCGGTATCTGTTACTCATCAGTATCGTAACAGCACTCCGGCTTTCGAGGGCCTGACCTGGATCATGGCATCACTCTTGCCAGGCGTGTTCATCAGTACGAAGTCGCCTGGCAGACCAATCACTCTCTTGATGGCATGTTCACCATCCCTGATAGGGCTCTTGAAGCTGACGAGGTCTCCTACCTCGACATCACGTCCTCGTCTGTAGTATTTGCTGATCCACACCCACTCGCCAAAACTGAAGATGGTGGGCATCATCGATATGCCGTGGCAGAGATCAAACGAGTGGAAGTAGCTGTAGAACACGTGTAGGCCAAAGAAGGCGGCTAAAGCGTAGGCCACCCATTGCGCAGGACTTCCGAATTGGCCGCGATGAGTGAGCTGAGAGACAGAGGAGAGGATCCGATGCCGGGGCCGTCCGTGTTGGCCATTCCTCGTAACCGGCGGCATGCGCTCTGAGGATGCATGGATGATGGGTGGTGGTCGTCCGACTGTGGAGGTGGGTTGGTATGGTTTGGGGGGCGGTGGATGAGAAGATGCCTGGCGCCGAGGGGGTGTGGTCGTCGATGATGATGATGATGATGATGATGGTGATGATGATGGCCTACACGACACTGCCATCCGCCATCCTCGGGGCCAGCATCTCTGCATTGCGACGGGAGTGTCGATCACGTTGTGCGTTGGGATGGATGTGGGGGAGAAGAGATGTTTCCAAGTTCCAATTGTGCAGTGTGCACAGTGCAATGAGTGCATTGTGCCAGCCGGAGGTCTCTTGTTTTTGCCCGCAGTCAGAAATAAGGTTTCTCGGCAATAGCCAGGATCCATGCAGCCGCGCTATTCAGAAATTCTTTTGGAAGACCCGGGACACAGGTCTAGCATCCAGACTGCCCTTTTGCAACACCTCTCAGATCCTCCCAATCCGACACCATGGCGAAGACGATGAAGCTCAAGGCTGCGCTGGATCGGCAAAAGGGGGTCAACCATAAATTGGAGAAGCAGAAGAAGCAGCAAAAGGAAGCTGAAAAGCGCAAGCGAGCAAAGCAGCAGCCCGCAGAGGCTGAGGAAGGCGGAGATGGAGCGGACGGCGAGCAGGACGTAGACTTTGCCGCGCTCGAGAACGTCCTCGCTGGCGCCGAGGTTGTAGAGGTGGGCGGTGACGATGATGATGCCAAAGTGGACAGAAGACAGAAGCCGAGCAAAGGCAACCGCAAGGAGAGGAGGGCGGCTATGCTTGCTGCCAAAGCGGCCGCGGAGGCGCAGGAGATCACCAATGGCGCGACGGTAGAAGATGTTGAAGCAAAAGGTGACGCTGAGGGGTGGGAGACGGACGAGAGTGAGGGTGCAGAAAACGACGCGGAGGTTGGCGCAATGTCAGATGAGTCTGAGTCCGACTCCGAGATTGAAAATGATCCTGCAGACAACGATGAGGACGAAGCAGAAGAGCAGGACGAGGATGAAGAAGACATTGCACTTTCTGATCTCGAGTCGCTTGCTTCAGAAGACAAGGAAGACGTGGTTCCACATCAGCGTCTTACAATTAACAACACGGCCGCACTCGCACGATCGCTAAAGTCATTCGCACTCCCCGCTAGCCTACCCTTCTCGGCTGTCCAAGCAATCACCTCTGAAGATCCTGTCGATATTCCAGACGTCGAAGATGACCTGAACCGCGAATTAGCATTTTACAGACAATCGCTCAACGCAGTCACGGAAGCGCGCGTGAAGCTGAAGGCGGAAGGCGTTTCGTTCAGCAGGCCGACAGATTACTTTGCCGAAATGGTGAAGAGTGAAGAGCAGATGGGCAAAGTTCGGGCGAAGTTGCTCGATGAGACGGCAAGGAAGAGGGCCAGCTCCGACGCAAGAAGGCAGAGAGATCTCAAGAAATTTGGTAAACAGGTTCAGGTAGCCAAATTGCAGGAGCGACAGAAGGAGAAGACGGCGACACTGGATCGTATTCAAACGTTGAAGAGGAGTAAGCCTGATTCTTGCAGGTGCGACAACGTGAAATGGGAAGCTAATCTTGTGATACAGAACGTCAAGGCGCAGACCTCGCAACCAATGAAACAGATCCATTTGACGTCGCGCTCGAAGACGCTGCCACCACCGCAGCAAAGGACAAGGCTGATCGAAGAGCCAAGGGGGATGGTGCGAGAAAGAGGCAAAAGAAGGACGAGAAGTTTGGATTTGGAGGCAAAAAGAGATTCGGGAAGAGCAATGATGCCAAGTCAGCTGCAGATGACAGTGGGTACTCTGTGCGCAAGATGAAGAGCGGTGGAAAGGGCAAGCCACGGCCTGGGAAAAGTAAGCGCTCAAGGGCTTAGTAGTAGTGCAGAGTTTTGCACTGTTGATCAGTAAGTGCTGCTGCTGCTGCTGCTTGTACGGGATTAGCGTGGCGTTCTTTCACATGTGTCAAAATGATTTACCTACCTAGGTATGCTTGTGTAATCGGTAGCCATGATGTTTGGCATTTTGACCACCAGACTCCATGTTCAATTTCATCATGACAGAGAACAATCGCAAGCGTATTGCGCGGGCTGGGTCGCCAGTCAGTACGTGTGCCCACAGTCAGTGCTTTGCAGCTGAGCCCCCTGGTAAAGGTGGGGAAAGAATCGTCGACTCCGAAGTGAAAGATGGTGACTACCTACATGGATAGTAAGGTAGGTAGGTATTAAAGCCATCAACAACACCATTTGTAGGATGATGTGACCACAACATCACTGCCAATGGCTGGGGTGTGGCTTCGGCGCATGAGCCAGGATACGAGGTCGTCGGCAATCATGATGTCGAGCGTGAGATTGCCCTCACTCCGAAGAACTCATATTCAAGAGAGTAGAGGGAGAGCTGCTCTCCAGGCACAGCGTTCTTATACCAGCTCAACCAGTTTATGCGCATAGTGGCTGCAAGTCCGAAGTACGTGGCGAAGGGATCGTGGTAGCCGGGAGTTCTTCAGTAATTTCCTCGAAAGGCCATACGTAGCAGTCTGATGAGTGACTGATCCTATCGTGAGCATAGCCCGGCCAGGCAGGTACTGGCGTAGGTAGTTAAGGTAGGCATACATGCATGCCCCCTCTTCAATCGACATTCTCTTTCCAGTATATACCCATGCCATCAAAGACATTAGGATCGCATTCGAACGTGGGAAATTTCCTCATCGTCCTGCCCACACAAAACTGTCTCGCCAATTCGCCCACTTCACCTTGCCTTTCTTGGAGTCCTCCCACGGAGCTGCCGATGTAGATGTCAATCTCATTCTGGATGATGTCTCTGAGCATGGAGGCATTCATGTCCACGAAAGGCTCATAGAGAAGTGTGCTATCTCGGAGACGCGAAGTCGTTTTTTTGCCGAGTCCAGTTTCGCTTTTTTCGATTGGGAGCACTTCCACTCCCTTGGTCTGGAAGAAGGCCACGTCCAGTTCTGTATATGCGGGATCACTCGCCCATATTCCACTAGTAGTAGTAGTATCATCATCATCATCATCATCCTCACTCTCCAGCTTCCCACCATTCCCCTCCTCACCATCCCCTCCTACGCAACTATCAAGCATATGACGCACCACATCCAAAAACACTACAGTCTGCCACATACTCCGTCTCTGACACTCCACATTATCGCGACTGAGACTTCCCGTACCAATACAGATATACCGCCGAAACATCATCATCTTCTTCTCTCGCGCATCGACCGCCCAATCAATCTGCTTAAGCAACTGTTTGCGGCATGCCGTCTTCTGCCATTGCTTCGTCTTTGCATCAAAGTCGCGTTGGAGACTCTCCAATGTGAGATTTCTTAAAGGAGCGGGAAATGATGATGATGATGATAATAATCCTCCTCCTGCTGGAATGGGCTGCTGCCGATGGGAAGACTTTTTGCTTCTTCGCGGGACGCTTGTCCAGCCTGTTGCGTCTGCCATTGGCGGCGCGCTTTTTTTTTTTTTCTTTTTTTTTTGCACACCTACTTATTATCTTGAGCTCTCGATTTGGACAGGGGACAGAGTCTGGAGTCGGGCGGAATTATGGATGCTGATGGAGGTGCTTCTGAAGCTTACGGTATGGAGTTTTATGATATTAGCACAAGGTCGGACCGGCTACGGAGGGCTGTAGTAGGCAAGTGTGTCATAAATCGGTATAGAGCTAATTAATAGTATCAGAATATGAAAAACCATTTGCATCAGCGCGTAGGTATTCGTAGCCGTACACTAGCAAAATTCTTTCAATCGTTTCCAATCACTCGGTTCTATATTGACTCTTGAGAATGGAGTGGCAATATTCTCAATATTCAGGATACCCTCCCAAGGTCTCCCGATCAACCAACGAGATTGCAAACTATCCGCTCCCCATCCTCTTTGCTTCCCGTCCTTTGAATCATGATATTTTTTGGATTGTAGATCGCTATAGGTGAGCACGCAAAAGAACGGAGTAGGTTCCCCTTTACGATTCACTTTACCCTCCATCTTCATCCTCATTCTCATCATCATCCTCATCCGTAACAACAGCATGGCATGCACACAAAGTGAGAAGATGTTGAAGAAGAGGCTATTCGGGTGTTGATTGTGTTATGCGGCTTCCATCCGTGTATCCTCTCGTCTATGAGACATACATGATATCGCACCACTGCAGTCTGAGTACGCGAGGTCTCCTTGCAAGTGAATCAGGGGTCGGTCTTGTTTCTTTCTGTTGCCCCATCACTCCGGATGCGTAGGATCAATCCACTGCAGCAGCAGCGACATGTCAGCATCATCATCATCATCATCTCTCCCAACACCGTTGAAAATAGAACTGGAAAAAGAAAAAAAAAAGAAAAAAAAAACATACCTTCACCAACTCCGGCCTCTCCACAGGTTCCACATTCGGCAAATTCACCGCAATAGCCTCACTATCACTCCTCACCAACACACACTCCAACATCTCATCCACACTCGCATTAATTTCCTGATGCGGCACATACGGCGGAACATAAATAAAATCTCCCGGTCCAGCCTCCGCCGTGAATTCCAACTTCTCTCCCCATCGCATGCGAGCGCGGCCGTGAAGGACGTAAATCACCGACTCGAGGTGACCGTGATGGTGGGCTCCCGTTTTGGCGTTGGCGTGGATGGATACGGTGCCGGCCCAGAGTTTTTGCGCTCCGACGCGGGCGAAGTCGATGGCTGACATGCGATCCATTCCGGGCGTTTGGTGTTGTTGGCCGGTTACGGGGGAGAGGGAGGTGGAGGGGATTACTCGGACGCCTGAGGTCTTCCAGGCGTCGAGGGGGGTGGAGGAGGGGGGTGAATGATTATCAGTGGGAGGGGGGTGGTTATGAGTATGGTCGTGGGAATGATCGTGGGAATGATCGTGGGAATGATCGTGGGTATGTTGCTCGGCCATGGCTCGATGTTTACTATTTGTTACCACTGAGTGATGCGTTCAAGCAGTTCGTTGTGATATAGGGAATATGTTGGTGTTGTTGAACAGAATAATACCTGCCTGGTAAGGCAAGGTATATGTAGTACACTCTACACTGGAAGTGGGGTCAAGACGGCCAGCCCTCGGGCCATCATTATGTAGAGTGAGTCTGAGTGAGTACAAGAATGTTTTTATGAAGACGAGATAACAATATGCGCAAATGTCTATGGATCATAAGATCAGAATATCTCCGTCCATCTCAATGAACCAGTCCATCACTCGCCATCTGCTGCACATACTTGACATATCTCGGCGCACTCTTCCTCCTCATACTCTTCCCAAACTTGACAAAAATCAAAAACGTCGCCACCTGCGCCATTCCCACAAACGCCGCAACCAAAAACGCATTCTGCAGTCCCATATCCGTCACCCACGGCGTAATCCCATAACTCACCGCAAAACTCATCGTATTCCTCACCAAAATCACCGTCACAATCGCCTCTCCAGACAAATCCTTATAACTATCAATACAATACGAAATACTCAACTGCAATCCAATCACAATCGTCAACGAAATCACTCCCATGGCAAACACACATCCAAACCAATGAATTTCATGCGCCGAACCGACTCCCCACAAAATCAACGCAAACGGCAATAAAATCATTTCGGGAACAAACAACCACAATCGATGCTCGGGTTCCATAATTCCTCCATTTCGTCTCGCGAGCCAGAGCACAAATTTATCACCAAACCAGCCCGTGTAAATCGTCGCGATGCCCGTGCCGATTAAGCAGGAAATGTACGTCAGACCGACCATGGAGGCGCGGAAATTGTAGGGTGGGTTGGAGAGGATGAGGCTGGTGGTGCCGTTGAGGACATTGAACCAGACGAGATTGGAGCCGTACGCGAATCCCGAGTAGAAGATGACGGGGAAAGTCAGGAAGATGAGCGGACGAATGGCCATTCCGACGAGGCGGTTGGGTTTGTAAATGTCGGCCGAGCGCAGAGGTTTGAGTTTGTCCAGGTAGGATTTCTTGGTGTAGGTGCTTGCTTGACCTGCTTCTCCTTGTTCTTCTGCTTCTTGCACTTGAGGACTATCCGGAGTCTTTTTCTCATCGTCGCTATGAGCGAGACTAGCAGGCTTGCCCGTTATCGTCATCGTCGTCTCCGCCGTCCCCTCATCATTCTCCCTTCCAAAAAGCACTTCCCGCCGAAAATTCGTCTCCTCCATAAAAAAGAACAAAATCACAAACCCCACGCCATTAAAAATCGCACTCCAATACAAAACCCATTCCCAACCCTGCCCATCCGTAATAAACCCGGCAATAATCGGCGCAAAAAAATTACTTCCCGCCAACAACAATCCATACACAGCAATATAAAATCCCCTCTCATGCTGAAAATAAATATCCGTCACACTAATTTCACACAAAGACTCAATCGGCGCTCCCACAAAACCCTGCAACACTTTATTCGCGATCCATTGGCTGTTGTTTTTTGTATAAGGTGCCCAGACTTGAATCGCGGCTGTGGCGAGGATGGAAAAGAGGTAGATGGGGCGTTTACCGTATTGCAGGGCGAGGGGTTGCCAAATGAGACAACCCCAGCCAAAGGCGAGAAACATGTAGCCGGTTCCCGCGTTGAGGTTCCCTAGCGTGAGGCCTGTGGCGTTGGAAATGGGTTCGAGGACAGAGTAGATTGCTGCGCTGGCGATTCCTACCATGAGGACGTAGATGCACATGCAGGTGGTGGAGAGGGCTTTGCGGGCGGGTGACCAGTTTAACTAGTAAGGAGAATGGGTCAGCTTTTTGAGAAAGAAGAAGTTTTTGCGTACAATTGCTCTGGAAGAAAGAGATGGAGAAAATGAGAAATTTTCTTACTTACAGGATCGTCGGGATCTGCAGAAGGTGCAGGCACGAGAACGACATCGTGAAGAGAACCTTTGGCATGTTTGGCTCGCATGGTGCCTTCGAGGTCGACGAGGTGTACTGTCCCCGGCACGGGCAATCCGTGAGAGGGGACATTCTCCTTTTCCGAGTCTGAATTCGTGGTGAAGAAGCCCATATTATTGTTGTCGAAGAATGCGTGGACTGTTGAAGGCAAAGAAAGTCTCTCTCTCTCCTAGCAGACAGACAGACAAAGGAGCTGTTTTTTTCATCAATCAAAGTAGAACAAGTAGAAGTTCGGTGTGGTTATACAGTAGAAGTACTGAGTACTAAACTACTTTAACCATGCCCCCCCAAAAGAACTACGTACCTTTTTTCCGATTAATTCGTTGGTTGGAAAAAGCCAGAAAGCAACACACACACAAACAATTGCCGACGGTTCCAGATAAGCCTGCCGTAGTAGTCCGGAGTGTGAGTCTGTGAGAGTCTGTGTGTACCAACGGGCGTTGTACGATAGGATGAGTTTTATTACCTCCCTCAGCTCTTCCCCACCTGTGGTCAGGTATGTATGTTTTCTCTCTCTCTCTCTCTCTCTTCTCCCCCTATTCAAGAAGTGAGAAAGTCTGATGATTGATAGACCACCCAACCATTTTTCTCTTTAATACAGCATAATAAGAAAGAGAAAGAGGGAGAGAGAGAGGGAGAGAGCTGTATACTGTAGTCCTGTAGTAAGCTTTTCTTTTTGATTTGGTCTTCCCCATGGAGATAAAATGACAGACAGTCCAAGAAGCTTTTTTTTCCCTTTTGTTATCAGCGATAAGCTCAGCGTCCAACCTACCTAAGGTACCTACCTACTACCTTACCTCCTCCTATCATCAACTGGCCGTCGGGCAGGTCAGGTAGTAGCTCCTAGGGTACCTGTGTATCTTCCAAATTGTTTCTGTTTTCGGACATTTTGTTTGCAAGTACATATGTACAGAGTAATGTAGTCAGTAGCATCGTCATCGTCGTTGTCATCATCATCATCATCATCCGGTTTCGTGTATATAGGTACCTTATATATACCTTATCTCTGTTTCTGTAACCCCCTCCCCCCAGTGCACTTGTATACATACCAAAGACGATCAAAAATCCCAAAAAAAAAAGAAAAATTAAAACTAGATGTGATATATTCTTCGCGACTGTGAGACGCTGTCTGTCTGCATTTTAATATCGAGAGTATGCAACAAATTTGCCAAAAGAAAAAAGAAACCACCTGCTTCTGCTTGGCCTTTCCCGCTGGGATATCACATTTCTTTTTCTTTTTTTCGGGCAGGCCAAACAACAACAAGATCTGATCTCTGTTCTTTGGTGGTAGAGGAGGTGGTAATAGTAGTAGTAGTAGTAGTAGGACCAATAGTATGCACAAGAAGAAGAAGAGTAAAAGAAGGAGGATGAAGAACAAGTCTTTCAAAGAGAGAGTCGTTGTCGTCGTAAAAAGCCAGCTCGATCGAGTGTTCTATAAAAAGGCCGTGTACATTCCCGTCCACACCACAGCGACGAGGACCAGAAGTGTAGAGGATATCGAAGAGGTCGTCATCGTCGTCGAAGCGCCGGCCGTCAATGCAGCGGTGGTAAAGTAGCGATTGAAGCCCAGATCGGAGCTGTTGTAACAATTCTGAGGCGTGACCTCCATCTCTCGAGGCATGTCTTTGGGCTCTACGAGTGTGACATCTACGCACTAATTTCCATCGAAGAGGAAAGAAAAAACAAGTGTCAGCACAAGATGATGATCCAGGGGGAAATGGGGAAAAAGAAAAAAACGCACACTGTATAATGCCGCCCCATGCTGCGCGATTTCAATAACTTGAATCGTAATATTCTGACCCACAGCAAGCGTAACATTGGCAGGCATTCGCACCTGAGGATAGCAGAATTGACCCGGATATTGCGTATTATTCGGACCCGTCACCTCCAGCGGACCCACGACAGGATGCGAGTAATTCGGAGGAGCTTGCATGCCAGATTCGATAATGCCAATATTCACATAGAAGAGAGCTTTTTTATGCCCGGGAAACCAGCCGGGTTGCACGGATAATGCTCCTCCTCCGACGGGCCATTTGGTTCGGTTTTCGGCTTGGGGAAGTCCACCGCCTGTGAGTTGTTGTTGGTGGTGTTGTTAGTGTATCTGTCCGTTTCCATATGCTTTTTCTTTTTGAATGCAGTTGATTGGGTATATCAAGGCGCTTACATGGATACATCCACTGCATGCCATACGGAAATTCCACCTCGCCCGTGCTGTTGTTGTAGTCTATCCCAATCGAGTCGGGATTCGTCTCGGGCAATGCGCCTGTGGTGTGGAGGTTGTTCCCTCGCCATCCCGGATATGTGATGACCGTATGTGCCGTCGCGAGATTCCAGGTGGCCGCTGCCACGAGTACTGTTCTGATACCATGCATCTTTCTTTCTCGCTCTCTTTCTCTCTTCCTCTCTTCCTCTCTTCCCTTCTCCCTTCTTCTCTTGTCGCGCGCAAGTCCGAAGACGTCCCAAACCCGATCAATCACTCGCGTGCCGAGCAGCAGGTGTAGCGCATCGACAAAGACAACGTATACGGTCGCGCGGGTCGTCGAGGGCTTGCTGCGGTCGGTAGATATGATGAAACAAACGTCGGTATTTTGTCACCGATCAGAATCTGTAAGGTAAGGTATACAAGCCCAGTCGCGTACGTGAGATGGGGCGAGGGGGAACAGAATAGTAGTAGGAGTAGTTTCTCTCCAAAGAGACTTGCAAAGGAAGCCGAAGGAGGAGGAGCAGCAGCTGCTGCAGAGTGAAGTACCTAATCCTTAAACCACTTACAGCATCTGTACTACCTTACTTACCGTAGGGGGGCCGAGTCCAGTGTGCCTGTGCCATACTGCAACGAGGACTGATAGGCGCCTGCGGTGAGAGCAGTGCCCACTTACTCGCCTCGCTCGCCCAGTGGCCTTGAATCCCCCAATGATGAGAAGAGAGTGTGCCAGAGTGTGGCAGAGATAATCCCGCCCCCCCCTTGGCGCGTACAGCGCAAGTGGTTGGTAGAGAGTGCAGCCACCGCACATGTAGTCTAGTACACATACGGTTGTGCAGTAGGTGATGGAACGAAGGCAGACTTTGTGATTCAGAAAGGCTAGGACACAGCACACTCACAGTACAGGGGTCTAGTGAACGAACGAGAGACTCGGAGAGAGTGAGAGGGAGAGTGTCACTATACCCCTTTGAGCTCCTCTAAGCGCCCAGATGATTTTTAAGCTTTCTGCTGTAGGGGAACCGGAAGGCAAGTGAATGACCAATGATATAACTGATGTCGACTTTTTTTCCCTCTTCCTTTCCTTCCACCTCATTATTATTATACATTGTATATATCGTGTCCTTGACTCGAGGAGAAATCACATTGTTAGATACTTGTCTTTCCTCTAGGTAGGTACTTTACAGAGCCCGGTCAAAAAAATTTCGGGTACATTACACAGTACAGCACCTATAATACATCGTAAGCAAGCCTCAAAACACGGTCCAGTCTTCCCGCCCACGATTAATTGATGCAGAGCCACGCTGACACCTTGTCTACCCGTCCGGGGGAGGGGGGAAGGGGAGATGGCACGCCTGAGATCAATCACCAACTCTAACCTGAACCTGCGGAGGAGGGAGGACAAGGCTGATGCTGATGCTGATGCTGATAATCTACGAGCACAGGTGACAGGCGACTGCCAGGACATCCATCACATCACCAACAATCAATCAATCAATCATCGCCACCATGCTGCTGCTGCTGCATGTAAGCGTATGTAGGTAGGGTGCATGTCTGTGTTTCCGCCATGTGTGACTGACTTTTTTTTTGCTCGTCGTCACAAGTTACCTAGCACGCTGCACTGGGCAAGCAAGCAAGCAGGAGAACGTGTGAAGAACAAAACTGCGGCACAGCATATATCGTGAACTCTTTTTTTTTGTCCTTTTGGCCACCCCAGTCTGGGCGCGTAGTAGTGGAAAGTAAAAAGTGAAAAAGCTAAGGGTATGGGTATGGGCACGGTATACCAGGTATGTGTATGGTATGTATGGTATGCCACTGGTATGGGTATGGGTATGGTATGGTATGGATACACATCCAAGGCACGGCACGTGGCAAGGTTTGGGCAAAAGAGTCTCGACTGCTATGGATGCATAGATCCCCGTTCAACATGGCTAGCTACCTTACCTAGCTACCTAAACATCTGTCTAGGTATGCACACAATTGAGGTGAGCTATCTTCGGAATTTCTGGAGGTGGTGGAACTGCATTGCTGACGAGCTGACGAGCTGATGTGCTGATGACAGGAAGGAAGGTAACATGTGAGATATTATTATTATTTGTAAACAAAGAAATCATCGCGTCGGTTATTTCGGTACGTAAAGGGGAGGAAAAAAAAACAAAACAGAATCGGGTATAATTATAAAAATATCAACTTCCCCAAAAGAAAACCCACACACACACAAACAACACCGCTATACAATCAATCTTGGTCCCCAACCAATTCCCCTCATATAGACAAAAAAGTCTTCCCTTTTCTGCCCCCCCGCCCCCTCTCACCCCTCCAGAACCTTCTTCCTTCGTTTTGGATAGATACATCCCCTATTCATTCCATCTATTCATGCATTCAATCATCAGTCCAATGCTGATCCCCAATCCTCACAAAATCCGAATCATTCATCGGTTTTCTCTTAAACATGCCTTTCAGAGCCGCCTTCCATCGTGGCTTGCCTGCTGCTGCAGCATCATGATGTCCTGCTTTGTCCTGCTCCAGTCGAGCATCATCTGGCTCGGAATGTTGATGTTGATGTTGATGTTGGTGTTGTTGGGAGGAGGAGGAACAGCAGCAGCAATGAGAGGGAGATGGTTTGATATTATCATCGGAAAGAGAAATATATTGCGGACGTCGGATACCAGGCCGCGTGAACATGGTGCCGGGGAAAGCGGTCACGGTGGGGAAGGGAGTGTTGTCGTCTAATGGTGCTGGTGTTGTTGTTGTTGTTGTTGTACTTGTTCTAGTGGTAGTGGTGGCGTCGACGGATCTACTGCGCATACTGTCTGGAGGAGTCAAAGGCGGTGCTGGGCGACCTGGAAGACGAGTAGGTTCCATGACAAATGGGGGTGCCGATGCAGCTGTATTCAGTCCCGTGGATGATGGAAGGAGATATACTGGGGTTTCGTAGGGTGATGTTTGTTTCTTCGTCTGCCAAGTTTCCAGGGCAGAGTCAATTGGTGAGTCTTCGCTGATGGATTGTGATCGTCGAAGCTGTGGATGATGGTGATGATGATGCTGCTGCTGCTGCCGTCGAGAGTCATGGTTACGTGCAGTCCATAGCGTTGGTACAGTATGGCCTCGCGTTATCGACAATGGGGCGGGTGTGTTGGCATTGGTAAATGGCACTTGCATGGTGACTGAGCGCTCCCATGGTGGGCTACTAGTATCTTCTCGTCGGGGGAGGTGTTGATGCTTGTTCTTGAGCGAGGAGGATGCTTCTCTATCCATGGCGGACGGATGCCGACGTCCGGCAGGTGGTCGAAAGTGAAGCAGCAGCAGCAGCAGCAGAAGGAAGCGTAAGGTAGATGTAGTCAGTTGCAAACAGCGTCGAAAGGGTGGAGCATCCAAGGAAGATAAGAAACGGCAAGCCTTTTAGGACGCAGGCCAGGCATCCGCGCCATGTGTGACACGGTAGTGTAGGAGGAGGAGTAAGGTAAGGTCAGGTAGGTACAGGTAGCGAGGGGAGAGACATCGGCCGCAGCCTGGCGGACCGGGTTGTGGATGTACTGTATGGATGTGAGTAAGGTACTGTACCTGACCAGAATGCAGAGAGACTGCACGGCACAAATAGTGGTAGAAAGGGGAGGAAAATAAAAAGCCAACAACCCATGAGCTCTCCGGGCAAGTGACAGCCTACCTTACCTGGAACTCATACAGCCTAGAAACTACAACTCATAGGGGGGAGAGAGAGAGAGAGAGAGAGAGAGAGAGAGGTGAAATAGTCTGTCAGGGTCAAGCATCCATCCATCCCGACAAGCCTACAGTACTAGTCGCTCTGTAACAACAGCGGACATATCCCATCAGCGCTAGATGCAACAGCAGCAACAATGGGCGAATAGGAGGCAATTATTAGGACCGAAAATGCAGAAAAAAAAGCAGAGAGAAAAGAATTGTAGCAGAGAGAGAGAGTGAGAGATTTACCAGAGCAGGCAGCAAAGAGAGAGAGAGAGAGAGAGAGAGAGAGAGAGAGAGAGAGAGAGAATAGGCTGATAACCGCCGAGAGGAGCTGAACCCCTGTTTCTATCCGCGCCCTGGGATTCCGCTAGTACTAGCAATGTCACTTGATTGGCCGTGCTTTGTCCTTTGAGCAAACATGTGGTATAGTATCAACTTCTCTCCCTCTCTCTCAGGTACAGAACGGGACAACTGATAGAAAAGGATTCATCCCCGGGCACTTGAACAAACCGACTACTCTCGTTCATTACGCCGCAGAACCATGGGACTGCAATCAATGTCACGCAACTATCACATGTCTGATTGATTGATTGACAGACTGACTGACTGACTGCATTCCATCCCTCCCTCGTCGCACAAATGTATGAAACCCCAGAGCCATCACAAAACCTTCCTCCTACTCGAACAGCAAGCCAAACAGCCTCTGTCAACAATCCCAATTCCCATCCCTACTTCTCCTCCTCTCACCCAACCACCCCCATAAACACAGCCCCCTGCCAAACCTCATGTCAAAAAATCCTCTTCAACCCCCCCCCCTTCCCAATATCCTCTCCCCGAACCACTTGCACCATCTTCTCCTCACTCATCTCATCAAATAATGTACTCGACACAATCTCCCACATTTTGGATACGTTTTGCGTGACATGTAAGCCCAATTTCGCGGCGAAAGCTCTTCGGAGACGGGCTGTGAGAGTTGGGGGTCGAGGGGTTCCTTCCGGTGTTAAAGTGGATTGGCGTTCGATCATTCCTGCGATTTCGCGGTGGAGAGCGCTGATTCGGGGGATGGGGGGTTAGTCTTGTAGCAGGGAGAGAATGAAAAGACGAGGAAAAGGGATGTGGAAAGTAGGGAGGTGGGGAGACTTACTCGACGGCCCAAGAACCCCTACTATCACCATCACTACCACAATCTCTCCTTCTATCAATCTTTTTCTTCTTCTTCTCCCTCCCTACCCTCCCAACTTCCAACAACGCTTGAAAAAACTCCGGTCCATATGTCAATAACATTTCCTCCAATGCCAATTCCACATCCGACCTCACTCCGAAATCTCCCGCGCAAAATCTCTGATGTATGGGATCCGGACCGTAGATTCGAAGGATTTTGATCGAAGCGATGATGTGGAAATATATGCTTGCTAGACTTGTTGCGGGGAGGTGGTTTATTAATGATGATGGATATTTTTCTTTTTCTCTTTCCTCTTCTTCGTGTTGATGTTGCTGCTGTTGTTCTTGTTCTTGTTGTCGTTGATGATCCCCCAATCGATACAACAACAATCCTCCCATTTGATATATTCCCTCCCACCGTCTTCCCTGAAGCCACTCTACTTCTAATCCCCTTTCCCCATCATCATCATCATCATCATCATCATCACCCGTAGCACCACCACCACCACCACTACCACTAACAATCCGCCCCCACTCCCCCCGCAAAACCTCCCACCTCTCCAATCTCCGATAAAACAAATCCAACCCCTTGAAAGAATCTATTACCAGACTCGGAAAAAGTTGGAACTGGAGGTGAAATGCTTGCTTCGTCTTGATCGAGCGGACAAGAGATTTTTCGTGTTGCACAATGATGCGGTGGAGGGAGGTGCAAGTGAGACAGAGGGCTCGGAGGCTGTGGGCTGCAGTGTAGGGAATGTAGGGGAGAATTTCGAGGATGAGTTCGATGGGGAGGGTGGTGAGGGTGAGGTTGGAAGAAGGTTGTTGGGGTTGAAGGGTGGCCATGGGACTGCTGGTGGTGGGAGGAGGATGATGTGTAAGATGGTGTGTAGTAGTAGTGAGTGCTTTGGTATCATTCTTCGTTCAATGGTAGGAAGGTCTGTCAATAGGTTTATGAAAGAATGTTCCATCAAGGTGAGGACTGTGATGGAGTGAGTTTTTGGAGGAGCACCTGAATGGTTGTTCTTCGCGTGTAATAATTGTGTATATACCTGCCTCCTGGATCAGTCAAAACGGATATGTCGAGGGTTCTTGAATTGCCCCTGGCTTTGCTATTGTAGTGCGAAACCAAGATCGTTCCCAGCTGTCATGCACACTCTTGATGGGACGAAATCTCCCAACATCGCCATTTGCACTTCTGGCGCTGGTGCTCGTCGAAAAAGTCGCTGCTGCTGCTGCTGCTGCATGTTCGAGTGTCTCAGTCGTATACATCATACCTACATTCATCATCATCTAAACCATGTCATACTGGCCAAAATATCCTTGAGACCCTTGTCTGCTTGCTCAGGTAGAGTCAAGTCCGAGTGCTCCAACCCTTCCGCAATCCCGAGCACTGTGTCCACCATGCCCGGCCCAGCAAGGCACGTTATGGGCGCATCAAAGTGGCCGAGTAACGTATTTCTCACCACTTGCTGTACATTGACATCGTAGCTCAATGCATGATGGCCAGTAATGTCGTCGGGACAGTAGTCCTGGATATAAATGTTTCTCACTCCCGGTTCCTCGACAAACGCAACGGGTGGAGGGGTCACAAATTCATCGTCCTGAGTCGCCAGAATAGTGTATTGAATACTAGGTTGCGCGATCGGTCCATCGGCGTTGAGTGCAATTACCGCAGGACCTCCGATTCCCAGATCATCGCACGCTCCACATTGTACCGTTTGGAAGAAATCACTGACGAGCTTCCGCGAGGTTTCACCGAAAATGTATGCCATGTCGTAGAAATTCGAGAAGTCGGTGCCATGTGTGGGCGGTGCCAGCGCAACAATTTGAGATGTGTATGGGTTGAGTTCAGGGTAGAATTTGGCAACCCAGAGGCTCATAAAGGCGCCTTCGGAATGACCCACCATGTCGACTTGGGCTGCTCCCGTCAGGGCGAGGACTTGGTGGACGAAGGCTACTACTTCAGGTGCCGAATTTTTTATGGGAGCCACGCCACCGAAGGGGATTGGTATGATTCCAAGACTGGGCACAAACGAGATTCCATAGACGGTGGAGAAGGTGCAGAAGCCGGAGGCACCCAGGAAATCAGTGAGGGTGCTAATGCAGCTGTAGGTGTTGCAGCTGAGCCCGTGGAGGATGATGACCTGTGTGTGTGATTAGGTAAGTTGTCCATGTCCAGCGTGTGTCACTTATTCACTTGACGAGTAGTATATTCTCGTGATAGTGGAGCATTGGTGCACGTACGGGGTTAGGGTGGATCGCACTGCGACACGCGAAGTTGTTGTGAGTAGCGGTGGGTGCTGGGCTGCGTTGGATCGCTGAGGCTGCCACTCTCGCTCTCTGCACCCCATAGAGATATAGGAGCGATACGATAGTCTGCCGAAGAGTCATCTGTGGTTCGCGTTCTTGGGCATTCTGCCATCAATTGCACTACTCCTTTTGAGTAGAGCCTGCTCCTAGTATATAAACTATTGCTGGATGAAGTGCTTTCACACGCGGATCATGATGTAGCGCTGAACATGGAGCGGGACCCCCTGAGAGTTCGAAATGAGGCCCTTGAGAATGGGGATATTTCGAGGTACAGAGAGTGGTACGAATGGCCCAGCGATATGGGACCAACGCTGCCATATCCTTGTGAGAGACGTCCTGCACAAGTATGCCAGGGTGGGTAGGTTCGTGGGGGGCAATCGGCCCCTAGAACTCTACCACAGGATGCCGGATGCGCATGTTCATTGTACGGGTCGAAAGAGCCTTTCGATAGAGCAAACGCGCAGGAATAGTAGTGGATACTATCCAGCGCAAGATTGGGCAGTAACATTTCCTAGGATGGCTGAACGGCATACCTGAAGCAGAAATCCAGACAGCGAATGGGAGAAGATGTTATATTTGTCATTCCAACAAGCTTGCGACCTGAGGACTCAAAGAGGAAGAAAATCTAAGATAAGTTCAGTAGTAAGTGAGGTATGTAGCAAAGTTCATGGAGGTGATGATGTCCCAGAGACAAGGTGCGCGTGAGGCTTTCTCAGGATGTTCTCAGGTGACCCAATCTGTGGATGAGAAGATGTCGAGCTGACAGTGAGGTGGTGGGTACCTTGGTAAAAGGGCCAAGAGAGCAGTAGAGCAAGGAGGATAGGGGGCAGGAGAAGAAGAGGAGGAGGAGAGGAGAAACAAACAGGAGAATTGTAGAAGGTAACAAAGGAGTAACAAGTACAAGGATATAGCGGACCGACGTCCGACTATTATCAAGGTCGGTACCTCTACCTCCTACCTCCGTATAACAAAGCTTAGGTAATATGGACTCCGAACTCGACTCTCGACTCTCGACTCTGTAAAACTACAGGTATATACTACTAGGTTTGAAATTATTTTTAGTGTGTATAGAAAAGTGGCTATACAATACTTAATAGGTAGGTAACGCCTTCTACTCCAACCTGGCCCTCCAGAGTCCACATAAAAGTGACTGTACGTATTTTTACACAATTGATTTGAATTGTCGATGGACTTTGATACTGTATAAGAGCCTCTGAGCCAATCAATAATACCTGGCTCCCAGGTACGGAGGTAGCCTTCTTGTGTAAAAGCGTGCGCACGGTCCAACCATGGAAGGACTTAGGAGGGAGCTCGGATAGGAGAACTGCCGGGCATTGGGCATGCTTTGGCACCACCGCGACCAATACCATCAATTCACCATTTATGCACCAGCGCATCATCGCGAGAACTACCTCCTACCTCCTGTGATTATCACATGGGACCGAGACAAAGCAACTGGTCGTGTCGACGTGTTTCTGGCTGTGAATGCCATTATTATATACCACCACCATCCTGTCGGCCACTCGTTCTGCTCGGCTCCGCCCTGTTAACCGTTTCTGCCGTGTCTGACTCTCTTCAATCGTGTGCCTGTCCTGTTTCTGGCTGTCGAATCATTAGCCTCAGACGTGAAGCTTAATTGTTGTGCTGGGTCGGGAGAGGGAGTCGGAGAGAGAGAAAGGTTGATCAGAGAGCAACAGCAGCAACAGCAGCATCCATGGATCTCTTGTCGCGTCGCCCCCAGCCGCCGATGACATCGTTCTAGTTCGCTCGCCTCACGTCGCTGTTCGCCATTCATTACATACCTGCTATTGGTTGCACAGCGACCGAGCATCGCATACAAAATCATTACACACCCCCCGACCATCGGCGGACTCCAGCATCCATACCTCACTGGCCATACCGTCATCACTGACCATGGCTCTGTTTGGGAGCAGGCGGAGGGGGAGTAGTGCGGCGAGGGTAGGTCCGGCCGTGCAGTTTCCAGGATGAGGGCTCGACCAGATCATTGCGCTGACAATTTCATTTGCGCTGTATAGCAACCTCTCGATGCAAACACCGCCTATGCTGCCGGTGTCGCGGCGCGCGCTGCTGCTGCCGCCTCACGTCCTGGCACCAGCAGTGGCCTCTCCTCTGCCGCCGCTGCCGCCGCTCTTCGATCCGTCACCTCGAGTCCCGAGCCTGTGGGCAGCATACAGACCAGGCGCATGGTCCGACGAGGGAGCAACTCGTCCATTGGCAGCGCGAGTATCATGAGTGGGAACGGCCGCGGGGCCTCGATGCGCGGAGGAAGTATGCAGCGACGCGGTAGTCAGGGCTCCATGGCCGAGCGCACCTTTCGATCTCCCTCTCCTGGAAGGGCACGCGGTGGTGGCGGCAGCGGTGGCGGAGACAGGCAGCGTCGTGGCAGTCAGTCCTCGATGACCGAGCGCACCTTTCGATCGCCCTCTCCTGGCAGGAGTCGGACCAACAGCTTCACCAACAATGGCTCACCCGTGGTGGACGCGCCTCCGGTGCCAACTATACCAAAAAGTATGCAGCAAGGCAGTGCTCATCAGCGCTCGTTGAGTATGGAGCCGCCGCAACGAGTCTACTCGCCCGGCCCGTATGGACGAGGGGGTCGCACGAACAGCATGGATAGGTCTACCGCCCCTCCTCCCGTGTCTACACGCAAGGGAATGCAGTTAGCGGACGTCAATGAGTCGGAGCTCGAGCGGTCAGACAGCCAGCGAAAAAAGAACATCTCGCAGCCGCAAACATCGCAGCCCACGAGTCCTACAAGCCCCTCACGTGGGAAGGCCTATACACACGGAACTGGTGGCTGGTATGCAGAGCCCGTACAGAACAAGCCCACGAGTAATGGCGGCCCAGGACCCAACCCAGACCAACTAGCGGCCAAAATGGCGAGGATTCAAAGTGCACAAGGCCAGAGCGTGAAGAAAGATGGCCAGAACTCCTCCTCGCAAGGTGCGCAGCTAAAAACATACACCCAGCCGACCATTACTGGCACCGCTGTCAGACCGCAAGCCAGACCTCAGCAGGCTACGGAAACGGTCATGGTCTACGACTCCAACTCCCGAACATTTGTTCCTCAAATCAAGACGAAATCTGCCGTTGTTGAACCACCGTCACCCACTCTGCCGCCCCTGCCCGCAGCTGCGCCAGGAACGTATGATCCCCATACACGCACGATCGTTCCAGTGGCGCCTGCTCCTGATGTGGCGCCTCCTCCACGCAATCCTGCGAGACTGTCTCCGACCACCAGTCCCAGGAACTCTTATTTGCAGCATCAGCCTTCGACTGTCCACGAGGATCCAGAGGAGAAGGAGGAGGAGGAGGAGGAGGAGGAAGAGGAGGGAGCTGCATCTCTAGATACTCCCACGAGTGCGAGGATGATCCAAACGTCAGTAGGACCAGCCAAGTCGTATGTCTCGGCCGTGCAGCAGCAGCATCAAAGATCAGCGAGTCTGGATGTACCATCACGCAACACACCAAGCATCCGTGGTCGGCAGGTCTCGGCGTCTCCAAGTCCGCAACGCAAGACGCACTTCTCTGCCTCCCCTGTATCGCATGCCACGAGACATGACCCTCCACCACGAGACATTTCACCTGCCAAATCTGCTCTCAAGAACTCCAATTCTCCTGCGCCTTCTGCTCGGACCGCTTCGCCCCTGGCACACTTTTCTGGACAGTCGATGGGGCCTGGTAGTGATGTTTCATCGGTGTATTCACAGGATGGCATCTCTTCGATGGTCAAGAAGAAGAAGAAGTCTGCACGGGTGAGCTTTGATGAGCAGCCGCACGAAATCGAAGTTCCTGCTGCGGCTCCTCCGAAGGTGTCGCGTGCTCGATCTCCCGACTTGGATGATTCGGATGATGAGGACTTTTCAAAGCCACGCCCCGTTCTACCTACCTTTGGCAGCATTCGTAAGAACAGAGAAGTTGCTGAGAAGGTCACGGAAATGGCTCCAGATCGCCTGGAATACAGCAATGATCATGCCATTGGCAGCATCCTGCACGGTGCGAATGGCGCCACAAAGCTCGCGGGTGAGCCGATGCCGCCTGTGGTGACGAGCAAGGACACTCCTGTCAACATCAGTGACAGTGACAGCATCTCTGACGTGGGTGACCTTGGCGAGTACGTTGCTGCGAACGCTGCTCACGTCAATCTGCCGGAGCAGACTGCTGAACAGGCAGCTCCAATCCACGAGGAGCCCAGTGCACAATCTCCAATCGAGCCCAGTGAACGATCTCCGGTCGAGCCCATTGTTCGAGACTTTGCCTCAGTTGGAACCGCCGCTCAAAAGGCGCATGACCCAAGCGTGCCTCATATTAGTCTTCTGCCGCCCACGCCAGGCACCGAAGAATTCACATCGCTGGATAACAGGCAATCGGCAGAGATCGTCGTTCCTGGTGGTTGGGGTGCAGAGACCGAGACCGACGCCAAATCGGCCATTGCGACAACAGGCACTCCGCAGCACGACGGGGCTTCGACTGGTACTTTGAACTCTACCGAAGAACATCCCCCCATTCTGACTCCCATAGACGAAGACACAGACACAGACGACGCCGAGTTTAGCGATGCTGCAGAAGACCCCTCAGAGTTCGAAGGCGGCTTTGCTTCACTTGACGCTATTGCCGTCAGTCCAATCACTGTAAAGCCCTCGTCAGGTGAATTGCCAGCTTCGCCCATAAAGAGCCTCACGTCGCCTCCTGATAGTCCCACTGCACCAAAGGCGCTCGGTCAGTCTGACGGAAGTACTGGCACAACCGAAGACAAGTCGAGCGGAGATTGGACGTCGGCGACTGCATATTGGTCTCAATTGAGCAGACAGCAACGTGCACAGATCGAGCGCGACCACATGTCGTCTGATGATGAGGCGAGACCCTCGCCTGCCGCCACGAAGAAAACAAGAAAGACACCTCCTCAGCCTATTTCCACGCAAGCTTCGCCCAGGTCCGTTCCCGCTCATCGCATTGCACAGCCTGCACAGCCAGCGCTGAAGAACGCGATGCGTACGAATCCTGCGCCAGTGGAGTCCAACCACTCGATGCGTAAGTCGATGCGTGATGGCGGAGGTCTCTCTAGTGGTTCTCTCCGATCAAGGTCGTCATCTGCGCAACCCGCAGCCTCGGAGCAACGAGCTGGTGCGCTGGTAAAGAAGACGATGCGCCCCCAGTCCTCCGGGCCAACCGTTGCTTATTCGATGAGTAATGGTCGTGTCTCGCAAGAGCACTCCTACACGAAGCCAGTCCTGACCAGGCCAGTGTCGTCTACTTCTACCACACCAGCTCCACCTGTCGTCAGCCAGAGGTTGCAAAAGGAGCTACTGAATCACGACTCCGACTCCGAAAGCAGTTTCAGAAAGAAGAAGCGTTCCAACTCTATGACCAGTGGCGGCATGAGCATGAAGCGTAGTATGCGTGGCGGTTTGCCCGACCAGGGAGCCCCGGCTCGTGAACAACGACGATTATCTCCAGATCGAGTCGGCAGGGGCAAAGGCAAGGACTCCTTCAGCATTCGATCTCTATCTCCGACAGGCTCGATTTTCGGACGCAAGAAGGCTAAAGACGTGAGGAACTCGATTCGGGGTTCTTCTGTTGCATCCAGCGGTCGTATGACGACGATGCGCACCGCGCAGCCAGCCAAGACTATGCGCCAGACTCCTGCTCCAGCGGCACAAAAGGCCTCGGCATCAAGCTCGAGGTTCAAATCCCGATTTGCAGATTCAGACGACTCGGATGACGATGCTCCTCCCGCCAGAAGAGGCGGTGGCGGAGGCTTCAGAAGTCGATTTGCTGACTCTGACGAAGAGGATGCAGACGTTCTCACTCCTGTACGTGGTATCCCTCGGAGGAGCGGCCAGGATGACGGCGATTCTACCGACCTGGACGACTCTGACGCCGAAGGAGGACACAAGTCGTCCTCTCGGGCTCGGAATGGACAAATAGTGCCACTGGTGCCAGATCCGGCGGATGTGGAGAAAGCCATGGCTGTCGCACGCAAGAATCTTGGAATCACAAGCGATCCGCCATCTACGCCCCAGAAAAAGGATGACTCGCGGGACTCAGCGTTGGCCCCAGGCAGTCCACGAGCCAGCCAACCTCCACCGCCTGCACTGCCGCAGTCGCCAGACATCAACTCAGCCAGGAAGAAGAGCTTCATGGGCGGCTTGCTTCGTCGCAATCGCAACAGTCAGCAGAGCGTTATGACGGTGTCCGGCATGCCACAAAATGGTGGCGCGCCGCTCATCCAGCAGCACGAAACGCCCACAAGACCACAAGGGAGTCAACGAGACTCATCATACAGCGCACGGCCACAATCCCCTACCGCAAGTCCTGGCAAGCTCATCAGGCGCGCTTCCGGGCAGCCTCATCAACGTATGGTTCGAGGTGATTCGACGTATTCCACTGCGACTGCTCCTCCTATGATGGGCGAGAGCAGTATTTGGCCGTCGGGTGACGTGCCTCCTGTCCCTGCCATTCCCGCTGATTTGCAGACTTTGAAAGGTGACGGAAGACCTGCGACAAGTGATGGACAGGGCGTCAGGTTTTCCGAGGACGTGACGGTGAGTCCAGGGGCATATAGTGCCAGGACGGGCAGGAAGAAGAAGTTCGGAATGTTGAGGAGGGCATTTGGACTCCATGATTAGTTTCATTGAATCAGAAGAAATAATCGTAGTGTGGGCTCTTTTGTGGTTGGAGTTGAGTAATTGAATGTTTAATGTCTCGTTAATGGTGGAGAGAACTGTACATGATGGTGGAAAGCGGACAGGAGGCGGCAAAAAAGAAGAAGAAGAAGCAGACACAGGAGAAAGCGCGATCAGTGCGTAAGGGCGTGGGCAAGGAAGTGCATGCATGGCATGGAGGAAGTAATTGACCAAGAAAAAAAGGATATGGAAGAGACTTGACTTGTAATTAGCGTATACCCAGCGCGTCGCATCGGCGCTTCTACTTCTCTCGTTGCTGCAAAATTTTGATGTTCGAAGTGGAACTCTTCAGTCAGTTGTGGCCACCAAACAGGAACGGGGGACATTGGCTAGTATTCCCAAATCATTGCACATTGTCCATGGTACTTTGAGCACGCCCGATCTGCTCATGAAACAGGATCCTCAGATGGAGAGAGAGCTCCTATCCAAATGTATTGTTGCGCGAGATCGAATGAACAGACAAGACCGGGACAAAGGCTTGCTCTCTTCTTTCTTGCCCTCCCTCCTAGGAAGAGGACAAAGGCCAGGAATTTCTTTCACCTGTTTGGAGATTTCAAGAGTTGTCTTTATTCGATCCTTTGATCATCGGGACTGGCAAGTTGTACTCGAACGATGACAATGGCTGGCTTTATTCATTTTGTGATGCGATTAGACAAAGATACATTTTTCCGTTTACAATGGTCTTATATATCCACTCCTCTCCCTTCCGCTCACAAGGCATTCTTCTTCTTATCAACCAATCAACCAATCTATCTGCATAGCATACCCATCGAGCGACCAGAAAAACCATATTCAACCGATAAATCAATTCAAGTTACATCCAACGAGCAAGCACACAACAACAACAACAAACACGCTCTCATCCCATCCCAACCGACCGACAGAAAGTTATTCCTCACGAATATTCACTCACATATCAGCCCACGCCCAAGCAATGTCTCACTCAACTCCTCCTCTCACCTCAACACCTTCTTCATCAGGTACATGTAAGTATGATACTCACGTAGCTCAAGACTCTACTGTTTACGAAAACTCTACTACTACCAGTACCTCCTCCTCCTCCTCCTTCTATGAAGACGACGATGAGGAAGATGAGGAAGATGAGGAAGACGACGAAGAAGAACCATTCATCATCCTCCAAGCAACCGCTATAAAAATTACATCTTTCCCTCCTACTGCTGCTGGTGCTGTAGCGAAAATCTCTATGAAAGGGAAAGGAAAAGGTAGTGGTATTGCCACTACTACGAGCCAGAAAGTCGGTAGAACTCCTGTTAGAGCTCCAGCTGTTGCTTCTAGACCTCCTGCTTTTCTGGCGACGCCGGGAGATGCTTTGCCGGTGTTTTCTTCGGAGAGGGCGAAGAGGGCGGCGAGGTCTGTTAGGTAGGGGTTTGGATGGGTGGGGATATGTTGTTTTATGTGTGTGGATGGATGGGTAAGTTTTTTTTGGTTTTCTTTTATTGAGATTTGGGAGTTGGGGATATAATGGGAGAAATGAATAGAGAAAACTGATTTTTATTTTGAGAATATATAAATGGAATTTTTCATCTGTGTTTATGTTTATGTTTCTTTTTCTTTTTGGGGTTTTCTTTCTTTGGTCATCTTTGACTTGAGTAATCTAAATCTAGCCCAGCATGTCGATTCTTCTCCTTCTTAATGGTGGGTTGCTAGCATTCCAAGGTCTTCTCAATTGCTGAGATGTCTTCGCGGGTTTGGGTCGAAGTATTGCAATGATAATCTCAATCAGATGTCCTGGCCTTGAGGGATATGCACGTAGTGTGACTGGTGCGTTCTTCATGGTCGTTATAGATGACGTCTCAAAAGGCGTCGCGCTATTCTTTGCTTCTTCAGCTGCAGTTCAGGTGCGTGCGTTCTCTGCTCTCTATACTGGTAGAAGTTTGGGCTCAATCTAAAGTGCTTGGAGATCGCTTGAAATATGTACTTTCGCTGTTCCTAGCACCTGAGCTGATCAAGTGCACAAGTATTGTTTGGCTGCTATAGCTGCCCCAATGAAGTTTGAAGACAGCCCATAGTTCAGCATATGTTTAGGTAATAAAAAGTTCGTCTATGGAACGTGCACAGAATGCGAGTCCTGTCCATACCTCCTCCTACCTCCGTTTTGCTTGCTTGCTTGCATGCTTTTTACGCTCGAAAATATCCGAGACATTGCAGAGACATCCATTAGTTCCCGTGGGAATCTCTCGCTGCTACCACCTACGAGGGAGGGCAGCAGATGGTCTATACTTTCTGTGGCTGGCTTGCTTCAGGGGCATTACGCGCGATCGTTGAGATTGATGAGCTGTGAGCCGTGTCATGATGTTCCCGCTTTACGTCAAGTCAGCTGGTTTGGTTCCCCGGTGGCTGAATTGAGGGCACGGAGTAGGAGTAGGCTGCTAGTGCCCGCGCGCACAGATGAATCGGAATATAGCATTGGGGAAGTGCATTGGGAGGAGGACACGGTAGTGAGTGGCACATATGAGGTGGAGGGAATGAATTTGTAGTGAGTACATGGAGAGGTTGTCGTTCACTCCACAGTCACGAATAAAGAGATTCATCGAGTTCTTGGCGCTACTTGGCACAACGACATGGGTATCATCACAACGGCACTACTCTAGTGAGAAAGACAGCCTTCTCTTCGCGTCCACAAATCTCATTCCACGACATGAACTCGCCCAGATCATTCCACGCGCCCCCCTTGGCGTTGGATTTGTCCCTCGCACGCATATTCTGAAAAATATCGCCATTGTTGGGCTGTACCGCCGTATACTTGATCCCTCCGACGTCAGCGACCTCGAAATGACCGGCAGAATGGACTTTCGCGAGCCACTTCTTGCGCGCCGCCTTGAGAAGGGCCTCGCCGTGGGGGTGGAACCACATTCGAGGCCACCATTGCCCTCGCACGAGCTTATTTCCCGTGATGTGGTAGAGCGGAAATACCTCGCCGGTGGCCGTGTTGGTGCCCAGCGAGACGTCCTCCCACCCGAGCTCCACCGGCAGTCCGTCCGTCGCATCATCTGGATCGGCAGCGGAAAAGGGGCCGGGTGAGGAGGTGATTTCGGGGTCCAATTGTAGTTGGTCCAGGCGGCCGAGGCTGCGAGCCGCTTGGGAAGTGTTGTCTCGCGTCGAGTGGTTGAATGTCATCCACGTCATGTACTGCGAGTTCCAGTTGTTCACCTGGAACGCATCGCTCGCGTGGTCCACAGCCATGTGGAATTCCATCGCGCTCTGGGACTCCAGTAGCCGCCCTGTGCCATTGCGCACTGCCATACGAGCTTCTTCCTGGTCGCCCCACAAGATGCTCAGGTAGTGTTGGTCCGACGTCTTGTGAATGAAGTCGTCGTCCCACTCCAGATCGATTTGCTCGATCGTGGTGCGGAAGAGATTGCGGATGTCCTTGACGGGGCCCATGATAGAGCCGCTGTTCAAGAATCGCGGTCGTAACTTCACATCCTCGCCGCCATCCGTGCCAGGACCAAAAATGTCGTCTGGCAGCGAGCTATTGGGAGCTGCCCAGCATGGGATGACCTCCCCATTCTGTGGCCAGCAAAACTTGTCGACTCCAAACAGGATGGTGTTCCTGATGGGCGTACCATCCGGCGCAGGCCGGTCGAGTAGGCCATCTCGTCTCAGAATCTCATTCTCTTTTGCGATGGCGCGATTGTATCGTGCAATCAAGACATGTGGTGGAAGCTGAAGCCAGACGTCAAACGCGTCGAGGAGGAGCACCAGATCATCGTCTTGTTCTTTGCGCAACGTATTGAGGTAGAACAGAGTCTCCGAGAGCTTGAACAGATGGCTCTCGGAGCCATTCCAACGTCCTCTGCCTTCCCAGCCCAGCAGCGAGGGAGCCGGATAGCCCAGAATTGTGCCTGAACCGATCAATTTGCAAACTTCCGAGTTGGTGCTGGTCGTTGGCAGCAAGAAATGGAACCCTCTTGGCTTATCGGCGACGCCATGGAGTGGATGGAGCAAGGTCCGAGTAGGAGGATGCAGAGAGACGAAGAACAGCAAAAGAACGAACAAGGACGAGAAGATCAACAGCAACGATCTGCCATTCTTGCCCAGCTGTAGCATGTTGTCTGTTGTTGATTCAATTCATCGCGACGAGATGCAAAGCGAGTGCAGCCGCTGCACGCAGTGCAAAGCTGGTCTGTCTTGATAGGGTAGATTGAACGGTCTCGGTACGGCAGCACAATTTGGCCTTGTTGACAGTATCGTTGGGTAACGGACGGTAACAGCGAGACCGGCGTAAACGAAAGACTCGGCAGACTCTTGCCGATCAGGGCCATTGATTGCATTCCCTAAAGCCCTCATTGAGTTGGCATTAGTTCCAGCACTAGCGACTATACACTGGTGTGCTCCGAAGTGCGTTTGTTGGCACGTTTTTCGGCACTGAAGAAGCTTTCAGCCGTGGCGCTGGAACCGGTGCTCCCTGATTGCGCTCAACTACCTATAATAATAAGCGTGCCAAAACTGCAGAGCGCAACGCCACACCCGAGCGTCTCCCAGATGAATATACTGTAATGCACATCGTGGGAGGCGTGGCGTTGCAAGCGCTACTCTCCTTTCAACTTTTCGTCCCCCCACGGCCAGGAGGCGCTGCAGAAGCCATTGGAGCAAATGGACGACTCAATCTCGGTATGCGCCACTATGGCGCTGGTGAGCCCCAACAATTTGTAGACTCTGAGACACTTCGATCGACTGGACCGTCGACAAGAGACCGTTTATCCTAGAGTGCATGAAGCGGCAGCCATCTGCATCTAATGTCACTGACGAAAATGATGTGAGTAGGAGGTAGCTTGTTGACTCTCCGCGAACTTTGAATGTCCCCCGGCCGTGATTGTGCAGAGCACAACTCGTGGAGTTGGAGCTAGCTGCCACATGATGAGGATTCACTCTCGTGTGTGTGTTTTTGTGTGACGCGACGTGATTTTTTCCTTTCGGCCTGTCATTGTGAGCTCCCACAGACACACAACCCCTCATCGCGGTGTATTTTTTGCGACAATGGGTATGAGGACGTACAAGCAGTCTTACGCTGGCTGGTTCAGTGGCAGATACCGCTTGTTGTCAGTCTTTATCGTGACATGCTTCATCTTTCTCTCGTCACAGCAGGTCTTGAGCCGATTGCAAAGGAGTTTTTCCATTCCCCGACCAGAGAAGATTCCAGCCAAGATCTGGCAGTCATGGAAGGTCGACGCCCTTCACTTCGAGGACCGCGATCTGGACCGAGCACGAACTTGGGCGAGGAAGAATCCCAGTCATCGATATGAACTGTTGACCGACTACAGTGCTATACCGTATGTCGAGCAAGCGTTTGGCTGTGGCCCGGGAGGCCTTTGCAGGTCGGATATTGTCAACACCTACAATGCATTGAACGACAACCTGAAGATCATTCAGGCCGACTTGCTTCGATACATTATTATGTATGTCGATGGAGGACTCTGGGCCGATATCGATGTCGAGGCTATTCAACCGATCAAGACGTTCATCCCGAGACGATTCGATGAGCGTGATGTTGATATGGTTATTGGGATAGAGACGGACGAGCCAGACTTGGAGAACCACCCTGGTATGTACAAGACACCCTCCACACGACAATCATGTATGTATGTGTTGCTAACGGAGATATCAAGTCCTGGGAAGCAAAGCTGCATCCTTCTGCCAATGGACCTTCATGTGCAAGCCTGGCTTGCCGGTCATGATACGACTGATTGAAAACATTATGATTTGGTTACATCGACTGGCAGCGGAACAGGGAAAAAGCGTGTCGGAGCTACACTTGGACTTTGACGAAGTGCTGAGTGGAACGGGGCCTTCTGCTTTCACGAAAGCCATCCTGACAGAAATGTCGATTTCCGAAGGCAGAAAGATTGTCTGGAATGACTTTCACGATCTGCTCGACTCTCAACTTGTCGGCGGTGTCCTCGTGTTGCCTTCGGAGGCATTCGCTGCCGGCACAGGACACTCGAGATCAGGAAACCACAAAGGTAGCAGAGCACTGGTCAAACATCACTTCCACGCATCCTCCTGGACCGACAAGCATCAACGCTTCAAGCATCCCGTATACGACGAAATCGAGAGATGTAATTGGGATGCGGAATGTGTAGCACTGTGGGATTCCAACGTGGCATTCTACAACTCGCTACCGGAAGAAGAGCAATTGAAAATGATTGAATTGAAGAGAATCGACGATGCAAAGGAGAAGAAGCTCGCTCAAGTCAAAGCCGAAGCAGAGCAAGTCCCTATCAAGCAAGAGAAAGAAGAAGAAGAAGAAGAAGCACAAGAAGAGAAGGAAGAGGCACCTCCCAAAATAGAAAAGGAGGCCGAAAAGGCCAAAGACGGCTCGCCAGAACCCATGCAAAAGGCAGAAAAGGTCAAGGGAAAAGAACCTCCGGTCAAAGATCTGAAAGTCATCAGTGAGAAGGCGGACAATCTTAAGATTCTCAAGGAGACTAAAGAAGATAAGAAGGAATTGCCTGAGTCGGACCCGCCAGGAGTTCCTCCGGCTGCGCTGCCAAAGGGAAATACAGAGGATAAGAAGAACTCGCCTCCTCCGCCGCCAGCAGCTGAGCCGCAGAAAGCTCAAGCGGATCAATTATCGGACCCCAGGCTCAAAGATGGCGAGGGTGGTGTGGCCAAGGCTGGAGATAAGAAGAAGGATGATGGCAAGCCGGCGACTTGATATCTTTTTGAGTGAATGACTTTGTGCATAGTACCTTGAGCGTTGCATATAGAGAGAGAGGATTTTTCGAAATTTAGGACTTTTTTGGGTCTATGTTCCAAGATTTTGCCAGTACCCTGGAAGGAGCAGAAGTAGAAGTGTATTATTATTGGTTTACCATACTTTCTTCTTTCAAACATGCTACTGCGATTTCTCGTGTTCCCGGAAATTTTCAAGGAGATGTTTCTTTTACCAACCTTAGTCATATGTCGAAAAGTTTAAGAGGGAGAAACAAATCAATCACGACATTGGCGAAGAAGAGATGGAAACCAACCATATCTTCTTCATACATCAAAAACAATAGGTAAAAAAAAAATCTAAAACCACTCCCTCCTAACCCAAGGCCCCTCCTCATCCCTAAAAACCTCTCTCCACTGCCCCTCCAACCCACACATATCCTGCCAATGCCAAAATTTCCCCCCAGACAACCACGCTCCCGCACGATTATGACTCGGCCACAAATTCCAAAACACATGTTCCTTTCCTTCTTGCCCATCATCAACTCGTACTTGAGCGACAATAGTACTCGGCAAGCGCTCCGAAGCCGTGTACAACGCGCGCGAAAATTCTGTAAACCACATTTGAGACCACCATTGGCTGCGATGGCCCGTGGCGTCGTGGCCGCCCATGGCGACTGTGGGGTAGTGGTGTAGCATGGCGGGGATGGAATTGTTGTTTTTGGTGGTGGCGAAGAGGGGGATTTCGGACCAGGTTTTGTGGTGAGGGAGATTGGGTTCTTGGCCTGAGACGGTCCAGTAAGGAGGCATGCTGGATTGGATTTCGGCGGATTGGGAGGAGGAGGTTTGTTGGTGCCATTGAGGGAGGGTGGTTGGGGAAATGGAGAAGCCGAGTTCGTTGTGGTAGTCTAGACCGATGCCTAATTCGACTGCTTCGTTTGTGGTGTTGAAGGCGTTTGGTGGTGGTGGTGTTGCTGCTTCAGTAACCTGGCGGGGTCGTCGGTTGTGTTTTTGATGGGGTTTGATGATGCGATATTGCTGACGTCGGGCTTCTTGTTCACCGAAGATGTGGGTGAAAATGGGTAGAAGTCTTGATGGGGGCTCTTCCTGTTGTGTTTCGAGCTTGTCGATAACACGAGCCAGCACCTTTCGGACGTCTTGGACTTGACCCACAATGGCTCCATGGCCGAGATAATTGGGGAGATTGGCCGCTGGAGGCTGTGGTATTACAGAGCAAGACGGATCATTCTCGTCGGACATGCCACAGACATCGGAAGCGGAGAAAACGACTTTTTGCTCAAAGCCTTTGCCATGAGACTTTTGCAGCTTCCGATTTCGCCGGCTCGTGATGCGATAATAGCCTTGCAAAAGCGACTCAGGACGCAGTTGAAACCACGTGTCGGGCCCATCGAGAAGAATGGCAATGCCATCATCGGCCTCTCGTGGCAAGGAGTTCAGATACGAGTAAATCTGCGTGGCTTTGTGATGCATGCGTTGCTTCTTCGCCACGAGAGTGCCATCGGTGGAATTCCCCCAGGGCACAACCACTGGTACGGGATAGTTCAACACCTGGGCGGAGAGGACGGTCTTGCACAGGTCGGTATCGGACTTTCGATTGATGGGAATAATGAGTTGCATGTATTTCGCTGTGGGCCCATTGTGCACTGTATGAGAATGGACGGGTGCCGTCGAGTACGATCTCACGACCAAGACAGCGAAGAAGGTGGCGAAGATGAACAACACGGCGGCCAGAGGTCGTTTTCCCAGGAAAGTTCTGTTCATATATGCTTGGCCATGGGATGGTCGCTTGGCCGTGGACTCCCAGCGTTTGTTGTTGTTCTTCTTCTCCTCGTAGCGTTCATCTTCGTTAAAGTGCACCCGACGTGGCGAACCTGATGCTGACCTGGTGAAGCGGGCGACGATATTGGGTGTCTGCATGGCATCGACAACAACAATAGCAGGATAGACGACAGCAGCAAAGCAGTCTTTGCCCGTGTCGCCCCCAGCCGTCCATAGAATTAACTAATCGGCACGTGAAAGAGTACCGAGCGGTGGCTAGAGGTATGCGTGTCTGCCATTGCTCAATTCCAAAAGTCGTGTTTTCCCTTTTCTCACTAGGGGAGATTAGGGGAAGTTAGGCGATACTCACTCACTCACTCACTCACTCACTTCCCTGCTCTCTGCTAGGGGCATCGATGCAAACGCCACACGCCAAGCCCGGATGGTCACGGCCCGGTCCGATGTCTGTCTGACATGAATCTCTACCGCGTCAACTTTAACTTCACTTCCACTGTCTGTCCCAGGACTAATTATCATCGGCAGCGTGATGTGAACACGCCTCCATCGTCATGGCTTTGAAAATGATTTTTTTTCTTCAGGTCTCGGACGCGCCAGATATTCAAATAATTGTGTCTTATCCAGACCACAATTCCGGGTTCCCCAGTCTGACCAGATTGACGGATCATCGCAATGCCGCCGGGGCTTCCAATGTCTCGGTCATCCCATACACACCAGGAGCAGCAAATGCAATGCCATTACTCTGGACCGTTACCGCCGGTAAGAATAGGGGCCGGCACATGCGCGAGCTGATGAGAGATCTGTGAAAAGGGACAGTACGAATGGGGTATGGCCTCATCACACTTACTAGCCGTTTTGTTGAGCTTGGTGCGAGCCTTAGTAGCCTTGAAAAGTGAACTCACATGCACATTTCCGTTCCTGGCCTAGTTCTGGCTGCTGTTCCGTGCGAGTAGGAGGTAGAGAGCTGCGTGGGGATCAGCCGCCAGAATTTGGCTGCTGGCTGCAATCGATTTCCGTGCATTGGCTTTTCTGGCTGCTTCTCACAGAAGCGTTCGGAGACCGGGCAAAGCCATGTTGTTGCGAGAAGCCTCACCTCTGGACTTGTTGGTTTTGTAGGACTGTCCGCGTGGTATACTCCAGCGTCTCTCTTTTGATTGTGGAAATCTCATCCCTCGCGCCCATGGCAAGCTCTGATTACGGCGAGAGAGACCATGGCTCGGGGAAAGTCACCGCGGGACCACGTCGACATAAGACCTGGGCGGTTCTCGGGATCGAGCTGTGTGTTTTTGTATCGTTGCTGTTAATTCTGGTCTGGGTCAATCCTGGCCCTGTGCTATCCTCTGGAGTGGGCCAGACGACCAAACGGTCACGAGTGCATCGTGTGCGGCTCTACGAGCAGGAAGTGGTGGCTGAGCTCGCAGACGTTGTCGAATCCACCACCAGGCCCAGCAGAGCCGCGGCCACCAAGCTCGCGAATGTGGACACCGACGAGTGGACAGATTCCGACGGAGAGGATCAAGATGAGAATGATTCCGAAGAGAGCCTGGATGAGGCCGACGAGGATCTTTATGACCAAAACGCCACGGCCATACCATATCGTGGCGACTATCGCGAGCTGTTCTCCTTGACGACACGCAATCGCAAGTTTTACCCAATCCATATGGACGGAATTTGGGTCTATAATGCGAATCTCATCCCGCATCCGGTACGAGCTGATGAGTGGGTCGTGGTCGCATCTCATCCGGGGCTGAGCTCATCCGAAGCTCTGTATTGTTCACTTGGAAACTTGAACGATGTACTGGTGTGCTCTTCTGAACCGCGGCAGATGACTCCGGCCCCATCCATCAAAAGCGAGAAATGTGTCGACGGAAAGGAGTATTTGAACTTCTACACTGGTCCACGAGATGTTCGGATGTTCTACGGGCCCGATAAGCCCTATGTGCTGTACGGCTCACAGTCAACATGGACGTGCCTGGGACTATGGATACAAGATGCCCGGTCACTGCTTGACGTCTTCCACATTATCGAATCCGTAGGCAACAAACTATTCAAGCAATCGACGGAGCTGCATCGACCGCCACCTGTCAACCCCATTGAGAAAAACTTCTTCGTGTTCTGGGCAAGTGATGGAAAAGCCTATGCCCACTACGACGTATATCCCGCTCGGTCGTTCGCCCAAATCAACATAGATGGCACAGTCAGCAACGATCTCGCACCAGCAGCAGCAAAAAAAGACAAATTCTGCATGGCCAAATATATGCCAGTCCCCCTCTCCAAAATGGAAGGTATTCACCAAGCCACAAACTCCCTATCCATCACCTTGTGCAAACGAGGCGCCTGCCAACCCTCGGACGACAACACCTTCATCATGCACATTATTCAACACAAAACCTTTTACGACTACCACAGCGTCTACGAACCCTATCTCGTCCTCTTTCGCCAAACTGCCCCGTTTGAACTCTACGCCATTTCGCAAAAACCTTTTTGGATTCATGGTCGGTCGAAATTGAGCAAGGAGACGCATGCGAAAGAATATGAGAGTCATCCGGAGAAGGTGATGCCAGAGGGACATACTGAATTGTTTTATCTGACGAGTATGAGTTGGAAAAAACATGGACGAACGTATCATGGTCATGTGGATGATGAGATTTGGTTGTCGTTTGGAATTGAGGATTCTCGGGCTGCGGCTATGGATGTTTTGGCGGGCGATTTGTTGGAGGATCTTGCTTACTGCTAGCATATAAATCATCAAGAACTTAGTATAACAATCATGGTAGTTCATTTCCATATATACTACAGTAAAGAGCTAGAAATCCCTCTCTCACACACTCCATCCAACCTGTATACCGCAAACCCATAAATCCTCCTATTTCTTCAAATCGAGGCTCCTCTCCCTTTCCCGCTTCGCATCCAATTCGGCCTTACTATACCAAGCCGCGCCGACCAAAGCCACCACCATACCCAACCCATGCACCGGCGTGACATGCACACGAAACAACACAATACCCAACAAAATGGTCAAAATCTGCTTCAAATTCGCACATACCGAAATCGTCAACGCGCCCGCAATTTTATTCGTATAAAACGAAATCCCATTCAACATGAACGCCATCAAAGCATTCAAAACCAGCATCATCACAAACCCGTTTCCCTTTTCAGTCATAAACAATCTCCCACCACTCGCAAAAAACTCCCTCCGCGCATCCCCAACCTCTCCAATCATGCCCGCACAAACCAAACTCTGCGCCGCAGCAAGCGGAGACATGCGATATAAAATTTCCAAAGCAGAGAGATGCAACGTCCCCGTCATCATGCGATTGCTCGAGATGGATTTGATGGCTGCGAGGAGTACGCCCGTGAAAGTCAGAGCGAAACCTGTCGGAGTGAAATAATAGTCTCCGAAAGTCGCGAGGCTGACGCCGCTGATGAGGGGGATCATGGTTAAGTAGATTTGACGCGTGTAGTGGCGGTTGTAGATCCAGCGGTAGATCAGGATGGTCACGATGGGGACGGTGGAGCGGAGGACTTGGTGGAAGGGGACGGAGACGAGGCCGCTGTTTTTGTTTTTTTTTGTTGGTTAGTACAATTGATAGCCTTTTTTTTTCTTGATTGTACAAGCAGATAATAATAATATAAATGTTTGAAGAGATGGTGGTAACTCACAGAGAAACATTGCTAGTAGCAATATTCGCCGTAAACAAACACGAAAAAGCCACCAATTTCAAATTATCTCTCGAGCTCAATTTCGTGCAATGGAAAACTCCTAATCGCCTTAAAATGAAGCATCCGAATGATGTCGTCGTCGCATGCACAGCTGTGAGGAGCCAAGGGTATTGTGCTGATTGTAAAACTGCCTTGTTCGAAAGAGTTACGCCCAAATTGAGGGCAAAGTATAGCGCCAAGCAGAGGAATTTTTTCGTTGATGAAGCCTGGTATTCGTGCGGAGTCTCGATTGCTGCTTGGGACTCGATGTCGTGCTGCTGTTTTTGTTGTTGTTGTGCCAAAAGGCCGACTTTTTCGTAGTCGTGTGGTTCTAGGGATAGACTATCGCGGTGCTTCTCTGCGTCGGCCATATTCGGAATATGGTTTTTTTCTTGGAGGGATACGGCGTTGCAATAATCGCCTAGTAGCAGTAGCAGCAAAGATGCCGGAAAGGAATCGAACAAAACACCACCAGGGAACGATAGTACAATCTCCCTTCTCTCGATGACGCTCGCTCGTTCTCCGCACTCTCTGCTTTGCTACACAAATAAGGCAACGCGGGTTATGTTGTGATGAGCCCGATAAGACGGTCGTTCCGTAAGCTAGACAGAGGATTGACGCGTTTGTCTTGTTTGAATCGTCCGTCCACTCCGAGGGGGCGTTTGCGCTGCACCAGTAATAGTTAGAATAAGGTCTCAACCCGAGAACAACAACACCATCTTGTGAAGGAGGGGAAAAAGAAAAAAAGAACGTTTCGGCATGTCTCACGCCGCCCACGAATGATAGAGAGAACTAAAGGTACCCGACGCATGGGACCGACTCATCATGATTCTCACCCGCCTATACCTCCTCCTCCTACTACATACATACATACTTGCTATCGAGATACCTCCTAGCGTGCGTGCATGCATGTGATTGTGCGCGGCGAACCCCCCCAAAAAAACTGGAAAAGCTCGACCGACTCAGGTACGAAACCAAACAACCTTTTTTCGCTTCTGCGGGAGAGACATGACTACAGTAGCTGCAGAAAGCGAAAAGATAGAGAACCTACCCACCTACCATTGAGAGAGAAGAGAGAAGAAAGAGAGATTGTGATGAGTAGAAAGTGGCGTATAAAGTGGCGTGTAAGTATGTTGTACTCTCCTTATCATCACAATCCCCCAAAAAGAAATCGCACCAACATAAAAACTTGCATTGAGGCGGTATTTGTTGGCCTCGAGAGTTTCAACCGGGGGGTGATGCAGCCAACAATACCGCAAGGCAAGGCAAGACAAGCCACTACCGACCGTTGACCGTTGGAAACCAAGCGAAAAAAAAAACTTTAGATATGGAACGGTCAGTTCTACCCTATCTTTTTTTTTTCTTGTTGGTAGTGGTGATGGTGGTGGTAGTAGTACTAGAGACGGGCACGGAGAATTCTCAAAAGGGAAATCAGGACGCGGGATGGGAAAAAGTGAAAAAGTGAACAAATGTGTAGCGAAAGGGCTTGACTAGACCAGACCCATCGGAGTCGGAGTGAATAGAAGGAAATACCCGTCCCGTCCCGTCCAATCTAGCCCCTGAAGCCCCATCACGTGATATCCCAAGTAAACATCACATCACATCATCATCTCCCCCCAAATCCGCTTACTTACTCGAGACGCATCAACCGTTTTTTCTTTTTTGTTTGTTTGTGGCGTCGTGATTCAGCTTTTTTGCCTATAGTAAAGTCACTGAGGTTTTGCGAGTCGGTTGCGAGGTTATCTAAAAAAGGGTCCGAATCAGCGTTATGCGTTGCTGCTGTATAGACTGGGAAGGGGATTGTTTGTTTTGTTTCCTATCCTGACCCTGGGTTGCGCGGTTGGGATGAGTTTGAATATATTGATTGGGGGATTGGTTCTTCTACTACTAGGGTAGGTAGTTTGTTGTTGTTATTCTTCTTCTAGTTTTTGTTGTGATGTAGTGCAAGAGAAGTGGTAGAAGTCAATTCCTTTGTACCTCAAAAAATGTGTTGTTGTTGGTGTTTAATCTGCCTTGCCAACTGTTTCGAAAAGAACTCTCCTCTGATACTAAAATGAATCAGATATATAGATGTCTACAATCGGACTCTCCTAAAAAAGGTTCCATCACTATTTACACATGTTTTTTCAAAAGTGAAGAAGAAAAGAAGTGTTGGTTGTTGCTTCGATTCGAAGAATGAAGAACGAGGGAAAGAAGGGAAGAAGAAGAAGAGGAAAACGAAAAGAGAAGGATTGACTGTCTTTCGACATGAAAAGTTGATTTGTATTTCCGAAGAAGAAGAAAAAAGAGAGAAATATTTCTAACTCTTTTTGTCCATTCCCTATCCACTCCCATGTATGTGGTGTGTGTGAGGGAGGACTTTCCATCGCGTCGTTACTGTAACATTTGTGCCCCCTTCCTTTGTCCTGTATTTTGTGACAATCTCCCGCTTCCGCTGGGAATGATAATACGAAAATTTAAAACGCTGAGCCGAGAGTTCAGTTTTATGAACCAGGGAATTACCACACGGTGTGTGTCGGCGTGCTGTGGGTATATCGTGTTTGTGTAAATGAGGTCGTCATCGAAACTGGGCCCCTTGTGGTTTGATATTGTGGCTGCGTGGTGGTGGTCGAAGGCTTTATTTGAGTGGTTGTGGTGGTGGTGTGAGGATATGAAGGGGGAGTTGGTTGGTACGGCTTCGCGGCCTCTGTGGTGGTTTGAGGCTTCTTTTGTGTGGTTGTGGTAGTGGGTTGAGGCTTCTTTTGTGTGGTTGTAGTGGTGGTCTGAGGCTTCTTTTGTGTGGTTGTAGTGGTGGTCTGAGGCTTCTTTTGTGTGGTGGTGGTGGTGGTGGGGTGAGGATACGAAGGGGGAGTTGGCTGATAAGGCTTCGCTGGCTCAGTGGTGGTCGGGCGAGATGGTGGAGGTGGTGGTGCTGGGTAGCCCTTGGGGGTCTCTGTCGGCTTAGGATGCTGCGTCTTGGGGTGCTTGGGCTTCTTTGGCTTGTGCGTCTTGTGGTGCTTTGGCTTTGGCTGTGGCTTTGGCTTTGGCTTCTGGTGCTTTGGCTTGTAAGGCTGCGGCTTGGGGTGCTTTGGCTTTGGCTGAGGCTTTGGCTTTGGCTTCTGGTGCTTTGGCTTGTAGGGCTCCGGCTGAGGTTGCTTTGGCTTCTGGTGCTTTGGCTCCTGGTGCTTTGGCTTGTAAGGTGCCGGCTTGGGGTGCTTTGGCTCCTGGTGCTTTGGTTTCTGATGCTTTGGCTTCTGGTGCTTTGGCTCCTCATGCTTCGGCTTTTGGTGCTTTGGCTTGTAAGGCTCCGGCTGGTGGTCCTTGTTTGGCTTCTTGTGCTTCGCGGGCTGATGCTTCTCAGGCTTGTGATGCTTCTCGGGCTTGTGATGCTTCTCAGGCTTGTGGTGCTTCTCAGGCTTGTGATGCTTCTCAGGCTTCTGATGCTTCTCAGCCTTGTGATGCTTCTTTGGCTGGTACTTGGCCGGGTGATCCTTCTCCCCATGGTGCTTCTGTGGGCGATGGATCTCCTTGTGGTGCTTTCTGTTGTCCCCATAGCCGGCCTTGTGCTTGGCCTTGTCCCACCAGCTTTGGTGCTTTTCAGGCCTCTTGTGTTCTTCCTTGCGGCCATATCCTTGTGGGGCATGCGCCTCTGGCTCAGCTTCAGCCTCTGGCGCTGGCTCTGGCTCAGCACTACGAGCACGGAGACCTTGCCGAGGCCCAACGGCATCACACAATGAATGGGTGTGTGCTAGGGCTTCTACGACTTGTTAGTGACGAGTCGAGCAATGTGACGAGAGACTTGATACGGACCAGCTTGATCCTCTTCTTCACAATTCAGTTCAATGCATGATGTGATGTGTGGTAGGAATGTCTTCGATGAACATATGCAACGAGTGTCGACGGACGAGCACAGCGAGGCATCAATTGCATCACCGACACAGCTGCTCTATGGGGCATTGTTAGCGTTTTGCGGCATTCGAGCTATCCCAACGAGAGACACTTACAGCGCATGCCGGGATGGATGTTGCTTGCACACTGCTGAGCCCAAGAAGGGACAGGAGCAGAACGCTGTACATCGTCATGGTGAACGAAGGTGAGATGGTCGAAGGCGTGTGCAAAAATCAGACGCAGGACAACGATAGCAAGAAAACAGAGCAGATGAGCGCAAGCCTATAGATGCATATATCGAAATCCTCCGAAGGTTTGTCCTTGCATATCCCCCATCCGAATTGGGAAGAATTTCAATTCCCAGAACTCGGTTGATCGTTGGTCCATGCCGGAGTGAACACGGACCATATACTAGGCTTGCCGTTTGCATCTCAGGACGCTACTGTAGCTACTACGATGCAGTGCTGAGCCGTCCATCCTATCATGATCATCCCGCAGTTCGTCTGCACTCTCTTTGCGTTGAGATACGTATCTAGGGGCGCTCGACTCGACATGATGCTGAGCCCCGGCTTGAAACCATCTGGCCGTGCATCACAAGCCACCTCGACAATAATCAACAGCATCCCGTGGGCTGATCGGTGATCACAATGTTGGCTCGCTTGTGTGCTTCTTGCGCTGCCTTGTTCTGTACGAGCCATGAGTCTCATAATGCTCGGATCACGTTCAGCGCAGAATGATTACATTGGAGGCTTCGTTTGCTCGGCTGAATGCGCGCTTTGAGCGTTACCATTCTCCTCTGTACAGAGCATGAATTCAACGGTGCTGAGCAGATCACGTTTGTTGGAAAGTGGTTCATCGATTACATTTGCTTTGCTAACATAACATTCCCCGCGAGGCGTCATTATCCATCACTTGATTCTTTGACTTGCTGTGCGCCACTCGGAAGATGCTCTGGGCCTCCGAGTAGCTGTTGTGAACGCCAATTGCGCCAAATTGACGCTGGGTTCATCAATAAGGTTTGTCACAAGCTCAGCGACTCCCAGAGTGAGTGGCAATAGTATCAGATGGGCTGCCAGGTAATTCGTCTCCAGACAGAACGGTCCCCAGCTCGGAAACTGGAAAAGATTGATCCAGTTGGGTGCCATGGCGAACGAGCTCTCTTGTGGTCGACCTGTTGCTGCATATATCCTGTCTCCAACTGTCCAAAGTATCGGACCATGTACCAGATAGAGCGCAAATGAGACCTTGCCAAGGTATTGGCAGAATGCAGTCTCGAAGAATTTCTTGACTGGCAGACGCGGAATGGAAATCATAGCGAATGTCGCAGCCCAGAAACGGAAGAACCAGCGGAAATCCCACATGGCCTGCGGCTTCAGGTAGGCGAGGTAATACCAGCCAGGTTCTGTCTTGAGGTCACGGATTTCGTTACTGGCTGATGGCACACCGGCCAGATACAAGGCGATGATGAACAATAGCCACCAGAACCACTTGCCGATATTCCGTCGAAACATCTTTGGAGCCTGATCCGATAGTAGTAGCAGGTCCAGATCGCACAGAAACACGCCCACCATGAAGAGTGCGCAGTACCATCCATCCACAATATACAGGAAGTAGTAAACCAGGCCTGCTTCACACAGGAGTCTCATGTTTGTTGCGCATTCAGCAAGTGCAAGTAGAGAGGTGTAGACCACGATCGAGCCTCGAAATTCCATTGCGATAGACCAGGTGTGGTCGTTGTAGTGGTTCGTGTTTTCCGAGAAGATGAAGCTGAAATTTTTGAAGTCGCAATAGAACCTCCACAGTTCGTCCATATAGGTCTTCTCGGGTTTGAGCGCCATAGGGTGGCTTGATTGGATTCCAAACAGATGCCAACATGTCATGAATATGAATGTCGTTGCTAATACGGGAATGTAGAGTCGAATCCAGCGACGAAACAGTGCAGAACCCACGTTCCTGGACAGGCTCGCTGCTTCACTCGGTCCGCCCATGATCATGCCCAATGGCTTTACAGACAGCACATATCCGGAGATGACGAAGAAGATGGCGACCGCGGTGTGACCGCCCGAGAAGAAGACGCGAAACCCTGGCAAAGTTGCAAAGTAATAGTGCCTCTCCCAGCCATAGGCATTTTCGAGGATGCCTCTCTCGACCACATTCGCACGAGCCCAGTTCTGATGATGCAGAGAATAGACCAGTAGTGCTGCGACTCCACGTAGGCCATCGAGATATGCTGTTCGTCGTAAACGCTCCTTCGCAGGACTGCTGGGCCTTTCTTTCACAGGTCCCGCAGGAGAGGCTCTCTTGGGCCACCATAGTCGGGAGCGCAATGACTTGACACCGCCAAGCGCGGTGGAGGCGTTCTTCTCATAGGGTTCATCACCTTGGAATGAGTGTTTCTGTTGTAGGAGGTTTTGCATCTCAAGCAGGTGCTTCTCTGCCATCGCGGCATCTGATGCATCGTTTGTGGCCATGCTATCGATGAGGTCCTGACTCCTTCAGCAATGTTTGCTCGAGCGTGAAAACTTCCAGTGATGTTTTTTTAGTAGCACAAGACTGCCGTCAAGGGCGCGTTGCAGTCACTCCTGTGAGACCGGCAACACAACGACCGAGACACGCCGGGACTGGAATTCCAATGGCTCGGTAGTCCCGACACCGAAAGTTTGCAGTGCTGACTCCTACAACGAGAAATGCAGACCAAACGAACGAGCCGTGCCCAAAGACGGGATGGGCTATGAGTCCGTGCAGGACCGGGAGCGCAGCCTGCAGCTCTAGCCACGTAGCCACATCGCGAGGCTGAAGGCGTGCAGCGCGCTGCAAGCTCATCACCATCACCACCACCATCACTACCGGGCTAGAGTAGTCTGTTCCTGAGATTCGTTCATTTCCTGTACCGCTCCAATTGCCGTTCGTTGTGGCGGCAGAAGAATTGCTCGCGCCATCAGCAGCCTGGCACGCGCGTGGGTGAGCGCCATGGTTGACGCGCCGAGACAAGAGTTGATGATCTGCGGCAGTCACAGCATAGCAGCCAGTGTATGGAACACTGAACTGATCTTCTCGCGGCATCACTGAACTGACTTGCCAGCCGCAGAGCATGTCTGACAGAGGGCGATCTGGTTCTGAGGCGGCCCCGCTTCCGCCCTGGGGAGCGTTGTCGTAGACTCATGGTCCTTCACCTCATCCTCGATCCCTCGTCCCCGTCCTCGCGCGCTGTGGTCCGGGCGGCCATGCTGTCTCGTCTGGTTGGGACTCGGGGATGTCGTCGACTCATCTCGTCTGCTATCGGGCCCGGGCGGTAGCGCGAGGCCTTGTTCGGTGGGCGCTGTTCCTGAAGAGCGGTGCGATGCGCTGCATGTCGGCTCGAATCAAACGCGGCGCGCGACGCCACGCGACGCCACGCTATGCATGCAGATGGTGTTGCTTCAGGGGCGCCATGAGAGTAGAACTAGTCGGCGGTATGATGATGTGATGTCGAGAGAAAGCTTGCGGACGGACATGAGACCGGAGAGTGTCGACTGCAAAAGTCTTGATACAGTCTGACCTCACCTCTTGGAATTGGGAATTCCCATCGTTCGCGGGCCTTTGTCTCAGTCCACCCACGAAACGCGAAACCTTCAGCATGTCGCGCGCGCGCACCATGGGATGAATGACGCGCATTGGAGAGCGCGATGATGCCCCCATGCCAGAGTCACCTTCTACTATGCGCCTGCGACTCTGTGCGCTGGCATCATTATTCTCAGAATTGTCATTCTATGCTGCCAGCAGCAATCTTTTTGGCGACTCAGGCTCCCATCCATGAGCACCTCATCAAGCAGCTCGCAGGAACTATCCATGCTATCCGCTATAAGCGCGCAGAGGTGTTTCGCGCCCGAAATCCTCAGAGTGAATACCTTACATCCAGATCACGTGATATGCGTATCAGGACAGCGAGGGAAGAATGCAAATGGTTTCTGCAATCAATTGAGATACTATACCACATGAACAAAGCCCGTCGCTGCTGCAGAAACCTGGCACGAGTAAAGTGGCAAAAAACCTCACGTTGTCCGTGATCTGGAAATGTATCCCGCTAATAAGTCAATACATATATAGGTATCTATATGAGGAGAGCCTACTCAATGACCGCGCTTGGTCGAATTATCAGGCCACGACTCAATGAAATTCGTCGATCCTTCTGTGAGTTGAGGGATATTCTTCAACGTGCTCCATCGAATGTTGGGGGTAATGTCGAAGTAAGAACCCTTTCTGGCGTACTGATTAAACAGTGGCGGAGTGACGCTCAAGCACGTCCTCAAATCAAACGTATGAGTGCCATCGCAGATTTGCCGCAGCATGGCATCCGCCATACCATCGAATCTCTTCATGGAATAGTCGTAGAAGAGCCTCTTGGCACCTTGGTTGGAAATGGCGTAGGCGGTATTACACACCTGGGCGCAAGACCAAGACGTGAGGCGGGTATGGTTCTTGTACGTGTTCTTGTAGTCGCTGCCGGACCAGTAATTGGCAAAGTGTTGCGTTGATACCGCTGTTTCGTCGTCGAACATGGCGACTCGACCGAGAGGGGTCTTGAGACATTCAGAACCGGGCATGGCAAGCCGCTGACCGCAATGTCCCGCCCAGAGCACATCCCAGCGACTCAGATCGCCATAGGCGCAGTCGGTCGGCGGTACAATCTGGCCAGGAGGACTCTGGATGTCCCATTCTGTGTAGTTCAATCCTTTCTGAATGGGCTCATTGTACTTGGTGTAGTTCGCTCTGGAGTAGGTGGGATCCAGATACTGGTCCGTAGTTCCCATGCGAGGCTGCACCAGCTGCCGCGTCGCAATAGCCCAGTCCCGTAACTGAGTCTTCAAGCGCACGTCCCAGTCGGCATCGTCCTCCAAGATCAAAGCTGAGCCCAAGTCTTGCTCCACGATTGCTTTGATAGCATTCACATGCGACCGCCAACTCGCGTATGCTTTGTCCTTTAGCTTTTTGGCATCAAAGCCCTTGTCCGCAGGTGGAACAATATTACGAAAGTTCTCGTCCACTTGATCTGTGGTGACTGCATCGATGAATTCCACCTTGATCCCCGACAGTTTCGCAGCCAGTAGCATCCGGTCCTGGCGATCTCTTTGCGTATGCATGTTGATGACGAATATCTTTTGGAACTGTTTGGCTCAGTCATCAGATGAGTTCAGAAACAATCGTGGTGGGGATGATGTCTCACTTACTCCAAGGGTCTCGTTCATCACGGTGTCCAGAAGGGCGTCCGAAGCGTGCATAGAGGGAATCGGATGGCTGGAGAATGAATATAGGGTCCCCAGAACCAGAAGAGCTGCCAGGGCAGTCAACCATACCCTTCGACTGCCTCGAGCATCCCTCCATGTGACAGACGGTGGCACACTGTGCGCAAAAGCCATTTTTTCGCTCATATTGACAATGTGTATAGAAAGGACGTCTCGGGCGACAGTATCGCAAGATGAGAGTCTCCAAGTTGGATCAGCAGAGGATCATCAGAAAACTGAGGCTAGCGTGAAACTGCGAGCAGCTATCGCCCTAGAGTGAGTGTGCCATCTACACACAATCTACAAATGCTCCTCTGCCTCTCCATGCTGCTCTTGCACCTCCTGTAAGGTTTGCGGCTCCGGAAGACGCGAAGCAATTCGCACGATCGATAATGTAATTCAAGCCACAGAGGCTACGGAGCCCATCTGAGCGGAACTGCCGGCCTCATCGAGGGTGTTGACTGTTCAACAGATACGGAGCATACCGCGAGTAGTCTACCGCGGTGCAGAAATGTGGCTTGACATATGAAAGCGATGAGGTGCGTAGAACTATTCGAGCGTAGTCCAGATAGAAGTAAGGCTAATGGCTTCGCTTAGCGGACACTAGTCCGAGATCCCTGTGTCCACGACTATTTGCCATCAATAGTCGAGTCTGACCTTGCTACCTCCCCTCCTAAGCTTCCAAGTTGTTGCTTGTGAAAAGATACCGAGAAACGGCGAGCGCGTGTGGCGTTAGTTACCCTCCTTTCCTGTCCCGCTTTCTGCAGTGATGAGTGGTCTGGCCGCCCAGGACTCCGGACGGCACAGCGCACCCTGACGAACGTCTAGACAAGGGGAATAGGGGGAACACAAGAGACATGGCGTCCTATGGGAACGCACTCCGAGGCTCAAATCATCAACACCATGATGATTGCTCTTCACTACTACCGGACGGCCTTCACAAGATTAACGCGGGGCAAATGACCGTGTACGCGCCGCGCCGCCACTTCACGTAGAAGATCAGCATCGATACCACGCAATCACATGATGATGCTGTCACTCCATCTTCGCTGAGAGGCACCCAGAGCAGAGCAGATCGTGGAAGCACGCCGTGTTCACGCAACCATGGTGCTGCGGCCGTGGAGGTTTGCGTGTTTTCTTGCTGCCACATTCCTTGCCATCGTGCTTCTGCGGGAGAGGAGTTGGAGCACGACGACCAGCCGCTGGACAGAATCTTCATTCGCCTCGGATGGAGCGGACCAGGAAATCGACCTGGACGACATCGAGCAGCTGGATGGTCTGACCGCTGCCGAGTGCACAGCACACTTTCCCGACTTGTATGCCGAAGTCGATCGGGCGGTGAATTATTGGAAGGACCAGGACCACTTGATTACACCAGAGACTGTCAACGTATCATGGCAGCAAGATGGAGCCCTTCGATTCCTCATTCACGGAAATGAATTGCGCATTTTGGAAGACCGGCAGTCCAGTGACAACTGGCGCTATCACGAGCGTACGGTGGGCCAGATGTCGCTGATCCAGCGTGCCATCGACAGCGCGACAGCCGGCGGCGAGATGTTGCCTACGATTGAAGCTTCGATCGCATTCATGGACAAGGTGCAGCCTTATAGCAAGCTGGACAACCATTCCCTATGGATGGTCGGCAGGCTCAAAATTGAACCACGCCACGATCGCCTCTGGCTGATGCCCAACTTCGATTTCTGGTACGACCGCGGGTTCGGCACCTATCGCGAAGCACGCAGAAGAGCCATGTCCTACGACGCACCATTCTCCGACAAAATACAGAAACTTGTGTGGCGCGGAAGTGAATGGGTACAGCGCGACGTGAGAGGCTCCTTACTGAAGGTGACTGAGAAAAAGCCGTGGGCAGATGTTTTGAGGACAGATCTCGACGACACCGCGGAGAAGAAGAGGAGGAAGATGAAGCCCGCAGAGATGTGCAAGTATGCCGCACTTGCGCACACGGAAGGCATATCATACTCTGGTAGGCTCGAGTTCATTCTGCTGTGCAACTCCTTGCCAGTAGTTCACGATTTGAACTGGATCGTCTGGTACTCGCATCTTCTTCAACCAGACGGGCCGCGGCAGAATTACATTCCCGTTCACCGGAACTTCTCAAACTTGGAGACGCAGATGACACATTATCTCGAACATCCTGATCAGGCCGAAACGATCATTGCCAATTCGCTGAACACTTTTCGAAACAAGTATTTGACGCGGGCTGCGCAATCGTGCTATATCCGACGACTGATCCAAGGATACAGTCAAGTTTCCTTTGAGCCAGATCCTTATAGAAGCTCGAAAGAAGGCGGATCAACAACGGCGCTTCGAGGCCGATCGTTCGAAAAGTATTTGAATGCTCCAAAAACGGGCGATTACGAAGATGACGACGTTTGGATATGAAGGCATCAACAACATCTTGTAAGAAAAGCGTGATTAGAACAATCCCAATCGCTCTCCGCGAGCTTTGCCACTGCTCGCCATTTTCTCTTGTGACTGGATGTTGACCCCTCGGCCCTCGGGGGAAAAGGAAATCTCTCATGTATGTTGCTGCTTGTCCAGATTGATGCATAGCTATTCGCTTTCGTCGCGCCTACTTTCTCCACAAGATGCGCTGGGTGGCCTCTTCTGCTGACCACCCAAGAGTTCACTCAAAGAGATGAAACAGCCTCGCTGCAAGATTTGAGCAGCTATGGCCTCTGCCCACCACGAGTGTACAATGTTGCGCGAGAAGAGGGTGGATGTAACCAGACTCTTGTTACAACAACAGAAAGCGGTGCGTCGTCTCCTCGTTCTTTTCGGGCGAGAACTGTATGTTTGTACGTGAGGGATATGACGACTACTACTACAATACCATTGATAACCCCGTGTTACCAAGATGATGTATGTCTACTGGAAGTGAAACACTGCTTGCAGCCATGCGGCACGGCCTACGATGAAGGCCATCTGGCGCATTGTGACCGACGAAGACCGAGAGAGCGCCAGTCCGCCCACCCGCTGTTGCAAAGAATTTCGAATTTCTAGAGCTCTAAGCTTGCCATATACGCCCCTCCACATTCACCATTTATCCCCTTGCTATTGTTTGTAAATTAGGGGGCATGATATCTGGATTATTCTTCATTACTTCGAAAGTGGCACACGCACAAACTTGGGGTCCAACCAACTATCCCCCAAACTGGACTCCAAAGGCTTTGAGAAGCGTAGACGGCTAATCGGTTGCTCTCGATAAACTAGTTCTGCTTCCAAGCCCATGGCGTCCAAAAGGTTGAGAAGAAGCAGCCACTAAAAAAAGGATGTGACCTGACCTTTGTGTGTTCCATTTGTCGACTACACCCACCCGCATTGTTATGAACACCCTACTCTGTTTGTTTACATGTATATATACATATATAAATGGCGCTCGGATATGCATTCAAGAAGCCTCTAGCTTCTGACATATTTAAATCCTGGCCCAACGCTGCATCTAAACTCAGCGGAGTGCCTTTCATTCTGGTTCTGGTTTTATTAGCAGGAATCCTACTCCGGCATATCGTGTTCGGTAAGGTCACTCCTCATAACTTCTACATCCCGACTCCCGTATGATCTCGCTGATTTTCAAATTTCTTTTGCCTGCAGATTCCGACCCATACCGTTGCAATGCGCTGGTGACTTCGGGGCAATGGTTCAAGGAAGACCTTCGTCAATGGCTCATTCCTGGGTGCTCGACCGCTCACTACGGAAGGGCGGATGTGGATGCGTGCACTGATAAAAAGAAGCGGGAAATTGTCATTGCTGGCGATATCCATCTTCAGGGTACTTACTGGGCCTTTGCGGAGCGCGTGGGCTTTGGGAATAAATGGCCTTCGTTCGAAGAAAAGGATCTGGTTTTTGAAAAGGACCATGTGCAGTTGAGGTACTTTTTCGATCCGTACCTCAATGGGAGTAGTCTGCTCAGTCGAATCGAGTCTCAGGGAAACGCGCCACAGGACCGTCCGATGTTGATGGTCGTGGGCGCTGCCAACTATGCCATCGATCACAACAGAACCGAAGAGTATATCGCAACGGTCCAAAGCCTCGCATCTACAGCCATTAGTCCTGGGTCACGGAGCTTGCATGGATCGAAGATCGATTATACGTCCGGACCGGGAGACTTGCTCTTGTTCACGCCGCCGCAGAAGCCTTCAATGAGCTCCAGATCAGACAGTGATGACGAGAAGAATAAGAAACTCCTTCCGTACGACAAACTGGACGAGAGTCTCCGAGAATTGAGCACCACCAATACCTTAGACGTCCTCTGGAGCTTTGCAGCAATGACCAATGGCCAACGACAGAATGTCTACCAAAGCAACGGCGTCTTCGTTACAAACGAAGTCTCGCATCGCCGCGTAGACGTCTTACTCAATCTCCGCTGCAACGCCCGAAGAGCGAACACAGGGGCATTTCCCAACCTGGCGACATGTTGCGGCAGTTGGCGAGCCCCAAATCTCCTTCAAACCACCTTTCTCGTCCTTTCCATCGCTATTCTCCCTGCGATCGTCTCCGCAGACTTCAAATACGAAATTCTCTCCGACTCCTCACGTCCAGGGGTTCGAGCCTTGAGTGCTTTCACAGCCGTCGTTGCAATATCCTACGTCGCCGATCGAACGCACGTCTTTGAGCAAGTTACTCGTCTCCCTCTGAATAAATTCAATCTCTTCAGCATGATCATCATCGCAGGAGTAATTGGAGTTTTATCAATTCGCCGCAGCAAAGGCCCTCCACCACCACGCAGACCCCTTCCAGCAGCACCCGCAGCAGGAGTAGCGACAGCAGCAACATCAGCAGCAAGCCCTCCTCTTCCTCCTCCTCCTCCCTCCCCATCGTTCCCATTCCTCCCCCGAGACCAAACCGACGAATGGAAAGGCTGGATGCAACTCCTCATCATCATCTACCATTACAACATGGCATTTTGGTACGACGAATTCTGGCAAATCATCCGCTTATGCGTCTCTTCCTACTTATTCTTGACGGGATTTGGACACACGGTGTATTTTTTGCAAAAAAGGGATTTCTCCTTGAAACGTCTGGTGAATGTATTGATTCGCACGAATTTGTTGCCGTGTACGTTGGCGTATGTGATGAGGACGAATTGGTTGCTTTATTATTATATGTGAGTTGAAAGAGAGATATTCCCTGGATTGGGAGAGGGAGAGAGAGAGAGAGTATTTGGCTGACCATGTGCATCATATCCGATCACATATATTATTTAGGCCCCTTTCCACATTCTGGTTCCTCATCGTCTACGCCACCCTCGCAATCGGCCAAAAGTACAACCATCGCACACTTTTCCTGCTCTTCAAAATCGCCTTCAGCGCCGGGTTGGTACACACTTTTCTCTCGACCAAAGATCTCCCCGAAACTGTCGTTCGCTTCTTCGTCATCACCTGCAAAATGAAATTCGACACGAATGAATTCTTCCATCACCGTGTACAGGTGGATCAGTATATTGTCTATGTGGGAATGGTAGCCGCGATGCTCTACATTTTTCTCAAAGACATTCTTTCTCAACAACAACAAGAAGAAGAAGAATCCATCAGCATTCTTCACGACAACAACGACAGCACGAAACCCCACCACCACCAAAACCCCCCATCCCTCAGCAGAAGCAGAGGAAAAACAAATCTAATCCTCCACCTGTGGCCCCTCCTCAAACGCCTCGCCATCCTCCTCTCCCTCCTCACCCTCCCCCTATTCTTCCACACCACACACACCCACCTCTTCCGCACGCACGACCAACGCCCCTTCGCCACCTGGCAACCCTACATAACCTTCCTCCCGATCCTCTCCTTCACGATCCTACGCAACGCACACCCCGCGCTACGCTCTCACCACTCCACCATTTTCGCCTGGTTGGGGCGATACAGTGGTGAAATGTACGTGCTGCAAGATCATATTTGGCTCGCGGGTGATCAGCAAGCGGTGTTGCGGACGGGGATATTTGGGGCCGCTGGCGCTGGTGATGAGACGGTATGGGGGGATCGGTGGAGGGATTTGATTGTGGTGACGGTGGGGTATTTGGTGGGTTGTAGAATTGTTGGGGATGCGACGGGCGGGATTGCGGAGTGGTTTGTTAGGGAGGAGGGAGGTTCTGGCTCTTCTGGTTCTACTTCTTCTTCTTCTTCTTCAGCAGCAGCAGCAGTATGGGGTCGCGATGGGGAGGGGAATAAAGATGAGGTGGAAATGGGATTGTTGGCTGGCGCCGCTGGGTCTGCGACAAGAAGTAGCGGCGGATGGGAGGAGGAGGACGAATTCGACGAGATTGAAATTGGCAGAGAGTACGGAGAAAAATTTGGTCAAAGACGATCGTGGTTGCAGCGAGTAGCTGTGCAAGTGCTATCGATTAAGCTACGCTTGTGGCCGACGAAACTTAAGAACCGGGTGGTATTGGTGTTGGCAATCATGTGGTTGCTGAATGTGGTGAGTAATAACCTACCTACCTACTTACCTATCTAGGGCATCCTCCATGTGTAAATGTTGACTGACAACTCTCCTAGACATATACCTGATGAGCATATATACTTGGCTGAATGTTCTTTTCCTCCGGCTCTATCTACCCCACCTCCTAAGTCATGTTTTGAAGTGTTTGGTGGGACACGTAGGAGATGATCTGTCAGCTGTCTTTGATCACCCTTTTGAATGTGCTGAAAGTCGCCCAATGTTGCTGCTTCGCTTGTCAATGAGAGAGGTGAATACTACAAGAACCCGGTCTAGTGTGTTCACTACTTGGCGTGAGTGAGGACTCGGGCTTGCCATTAAGGAGAGATTGTCCTTCATCGCGGCTAATGCAAAGTAGAGCTATGCACGAACCACTGAAAGTGGCAGACAATGTTCCTGGAGGGTATATGTAAAGGCTTTTCCATTATCCAGACTGGCTAGTCGAGCTCGATTCTCCTGCTCGTGGTAGCACTGATTGCCCGATTGCCGTGCCTTGCCTCTACTCAGCAACGGCTACACTCTCTGCAGATTCCTGTAGGTCGCTATTGGTCGCAGGTCTTGCAAATCGGCTCCCAATTCGCTTGAGCTACGCCAAGTACACCGCTACTTATTGTGGCAGCGGCTACAGATACCGTGCGTACTTGTCCGGTCCGCACATTGCTGCAGCGCATTTGTCTATGTCACTCCGAGAGAAATGTGGCCCCAAATCTTCTCGATTCGAGGTCGCTGTGAGGAACGTGAGTATTTCCATGCACAAATGCGTCTTGCCTGGACATGACTTACTCCAGGTATTGTCTCATAACAAATATTGCGTTCAAAGTCGCAGGAGGAAGGACGCTGTGCGCAGCAGTGTTGGAGTGGCGACGATGTGTCGCCATCGATATGCTGGACCGGGGAAGACGGAAGTGAAAAAGGCACACTAGGGAGATGCTCGGAAGATGAAGTTCGAATGGTTACCAAGTACTTGTGCACGGTGCATGTGAGGAGGAGAAGAGAAGTGGACTGCTTGATGATCTTAGTTGAGCTCGTCACTCGCAGAGATCAGTGAATACGCTAAAGTGAATTGACTCACCAACCTTCATCAGCATCCGAGACAGTGTCGAAGCTGGAAACTACGGGTGCGTGATGCGGCGCTCCTCTTCCAGCCGCTTCTCTATCAATTCCACTACTGCTGGAGCGTAAATTTCGCTGGGATCTTTGCCCTCCTTCATGACCAGTTGCTCATGCTTTGTCGCCTCATCCTTAGTCATACAGACCAAGTCCTCCAGCTTGAGCACGTCTGACTTCTGGCCAGGGGTATTCGTGTCAATCCAGGCTCCCTCTGGTCTTCGCCATCGAACCAGTGCCAGCCGAGCAGCAAGGCCAGAGACTGCACTCCGACCATGGAAGACCTCCTCGACTAGATAGCCAACATCATCAGATGTGATTGGTAGCCGTAACCCGATCGGATCGAGTCCTTGATGTCTTGCGACCTTCTCTTCGAAGCCTTGCAGTTGTCCCATGATGCCCTCATACATTTTCTCCCGCAATTTGTTCGGAAGGTATTCGTGTGGGTAGCCCGAGATCTCCAGCATGACATGGTTTGCAACGCATAGACCGAAGACCGCCGGCATAGTCCCCAGCACTGGCAAGATCCGCACACGAAAATCAGGCAACACGCCTAGCTCGCCCACAGCACCCTTCTGAAACTCTTCCTCTGGGAGTGGTAGTAGCTGAGCCTTGCCCGGTCCAGTCTTCTCAGATGAGAAGACCACAGGTATGCCATCTTTGACGCCACGCTTGCGAAGCTTCCGCCTGGTGCTACCGGCCAGGGCATCATCTGTCGAGACAGAAATGTCTCCAATGAAGACTCGTGTCGGATCGGACTTACAGCCGGCGCCCATAGAAGAAATGACGGGTAAGCTGTGGGTCTTGCAGTAGTGCAGTAGGGCCACCTTCGAATCAATGTTGTCAATTGCATCAATCACGTACGTCGGCGCTTGACCATCTTCCCAGGAGGAGAGCTGCTTCGACGCTACAGCCTCGCTGAACAGCTCATTCCTGCAGTCGAAGTGCGTCCAAGGTACGACTTGCTCCAACCGTCTCTGCAGGCACTTGACTTTGGGCGTTCCTACATCAGCAAGAGTGGCCACTGCATGACGGTTGAGCGAGCTAAGGGTGACTTGGTCAAAATCGATTAATCGCAGCCTACCACAGCCAGAGCGAGCAAGGGCTGCTGTAGCGTGTGAGCCGACACCGCCACATCCAACAACAACCACGAATGCTTCCCGGAGGCTCTTGAGACCAGCATCTGTCAAGAAGACGCGGTTTCGAGCCAGCTGCTCCAGGACGAGAGCTTCATCGTAGTCTCCTAGCCGTGCTCTGCGTGCGAGCGCTGCACTTTTCTCATCGTCTCTGTTCTTCTCGTGGTGTTCTGGCTCGGCGCCTCCGATGTGGTTAATCTAGCTTGTGGTCAGTTAGCGGCCTGCAGTCACTCTCCGATGTCCCCACCTACTCTGCCAACCTGGTGTGGCGATTTCAAGTCCGGAATCGTGTCTTTTAAGTCGTGTACATCGTACCGTCTTTTGGCCTCTTGCAGGCCGATCACAGCGCTCGCAGCGAGGACTCCCGAGAGGACAGCGGTAACTCCCAGCTGCACTCTGTGTGACCCGGCAATATCTGTGAGCCACGAGGACATGTTGGTCGCGGGACGGTAATATTCAGGAGAAGACTACCATGAGTGAGTGAGTAAGTGAGTGAGTGAAGGGGATGCCCAGCGAAAGATGCCTTCACATGCAAAGTCGAGAGCGGGAGAGAGCGAGATAGGGCTTGGCGTCAGGCAGACCCTAGCCTAGTCATGGCTCTCCGACCCGCTGTCGACAGCTGTTCTACTCACTTTAATGCGCTCTCTTAATGCCGATTTCATTCACGTTGATGTCCACGCCTCACCTCTCGTATTCTCCTGTACACGCCCTTTTCTCCTTCACTTCCTGGCGTCGCCCGCAGGCTTGTCCTTGCTGCTAGGCTGTCAGGCACATCCATCACGTACCAACAGCGCAACAGCAACAGCAACAGCACGCGCATGATTGCCCAGCCATAGACGGCGTCTCCTCCCTCAATGGCACTCCTCAGCTTCACGCGAGTCGCCTCCGTACTGCTGGCAGCATGGACTGGCTTCACTGGAGCCCTCAACCCCGACGATGAGTCCGACATCAAGTCCATACCCCTACGGACGCACAGCATACAAGCTGTATGGCCGGCCACACCCGCATAGCGAACCTTTTGCACGAAACTCCCGCTGACTTTTGCCGCTAGCCATACGTCGACGAGGACATGCAGTCGCGCTGGTGGGACTTTGGAGGCAGCACCGTCATCCGCACAGACCAATACATCCGACTCACAGGCAACTACCCCTCGCAGGCCGGCTGGCTGTTCAGTCGAGTGCCACTCACGGCAAACAATTGGGAGGTCGAGTTCGAGTTCAAAATTCATGGTACAGGAAGTCTGTTCGGAGACGGCATGGCCGTATGGATCACGAAAGATCGGGCAGAGATGGGACCGGTGTTTGGCATGAAGGACAAGTTTGAAGGTCTCGCCATTTTCTTCGATACCTACAAAAACAACCGACCTGGCGTGGTCTTCCCCTATGTCATGGCCATGAATGGAGACGGACAAACGACGTACGATGGGCAGACGGATGGGAAACCCAACGAGTTGGCCGGATGTTCGGCGAGAGGACTGCGGAATGCAGAGATCCCCACCAAGGCGAAGATCCGGTACTTTCTCGAAAAGGGCTTGAAGGTGGATTTGATGTACAAGAAGGAGGATGAGTGGACGACGTGCTTTGAGGTCCCAGACGTCAAGCTGCCGACGGTGACATATTTGGGATTCAGCTCGGAGACGGGAGAGCTGTCGGACAACCACGACATTATCAGTGTGGAGACGAAGAACCTGTACTCGCCCTCGGGACAGCACCCGTCGACGTTTACAAACAGGGACAAGCATCGCGGCAAGCTCTTCCCGGGAAAGAAGAGCGATGCCAGTGAAGGCGGAGGTTGGGGCTGGTTTTTCATGAAGTTCCTGATCTTTGGTCTCGTCGTGGTAGGGGGCTATGTCGGTTTCACCATGTACCGCGCGAAGCAGAGGGACAGGTTCTGAGGGCAAAAGAAAAGGAAACAAAAAGACACTGACCGATATTTGGTTCTGTTTTGAATCGTACCTACTCAAGCGAGCAAGCGTGGTAGAAATGTAGTATCATGCCAGAGCATATTGTCTATGAACAAACTGTGCAGCTCGCGATTACACCAACCACATGAACGCCAAGATGTTTTTTTGTTTTTTGCATTGTCTTCAGATTAGCTCTCCGTATGGTACCATCAAGAGCAACCAGTTCCATGACAGAACGGCTGCCATCATATTTGGCTTGGAATGAAACGAAGACAAAATCTTCATCATCGCTTCAATCATCATTAGACAAAAAACAAAAATCGAGTCCACCACACACCCATACGCGCGCCTCCCAAGTCCCCACAACCACACTTTCATCTTCATCCTCCTCCTCCTCCCCCTCTTCTCCTTCTTCTTCTTCATTCCCCATGCGTCCTCACAGAGACCAATCAAAACAGACCGTCGAAAGACACTCAAACAAATCCCGCATAAGAACGGAGCAAGGTGCCCTCCGATTGAAAACTATCATTTTTGTGTTTTGAAGTCTCATCGCACGCGAGATTGAAAAGAAAAACGGCCCCCTTTCCCATCCCACTGAAGGGACAAGTCTGGAAAACCATCATCTCTCTCTCTCTCCGCAAAGTGCTCGATTCAGTCTTTTGTCGGTCATAGGATACACCATTTTGTTGCTGACACGTTCTTTTGCGGAAAAATTTGATGTCAAAGCTTCTCCGTCTCTGTGGGTGTTCTCTGCTCAGCATGAAAAAAGAAAAGAAAGAAAGAATGGCGAAGAAAGGGGACGAGTGGAGGACAAGAAAAAAAGGGGGTTGTGTAGTCCGTTGGAGAGGCGTGCGGATGTTGATGTTGATGTGAAAGAAGGGGGCGAAAAGAACGAAAGCAAGCAAGACAAAAAACAAGCCAAAGCAAAAGCAAGAATCTTTCTCCCTCGGATTTCTGTTCTGTGGCTCAGTCATGGGCACGAAGTCTTCTTCCTTCCCGCGCACCCGCAGCGTGAGATGAAAGCAGTGAAGCTATACAATGTCTTCCGCTTTGTTTCTCGGCAAAAGCAAGTTTTGCGGTTACGTGCAGCTCAGCAAGAAGAGAGAGAGACCACCATGCGTCCTGTTTAAGCTCGGTGATTGGTTTTTCCATCATCGGGATCCGTTTTCTTGTTTGTTTGGTTGTTTGTTTTGCTGGGAGGGGGGAGAGTGGGTTAGTCGTGTGACGCGCCAAGGATAGCAGCAGGTAGTGTGTGGGTGGTGGCATGTACTGTACCTCGCCGTCCGTTCGATTCGTGCTTCAATTCACTTCGGCATCATGTCGTGAGACTCTCTGGTGAGAGGTGAAACTGAAAGCTGCAACGTTGCGAGGAAGGCGTGCGGCGCTGACTCGCACTCGTTCTGAGGTTCTACGCACTCCTGACTAAGCATTCAAAACGCATCCCAAGACGGAACGAGTGCATAGTTTAAATTACGAGTGCAGGTTATGTTTTTTCTTCTTCCTTTGTATCTACTTCTATCGAGCTATCTAAAAACTATTATTTACTCTATACTTACCGACTCTGTATTATAGTTCTCTACTATTTACTATCTCGACAATAGTAAATACTAGATACTATTACTATACCGTTACAATACCGTTATAATACCGGATCGTTACTATACTGTTACTATACTGTTACTATACTGTTACTATACTATTACTATACTATTATAGACTTTTTGTACCCTAGTACTAGTTCTAGTATATATATTTATATATTTTGTTTACTTATATTCTAGGAGTTTGTACTAGACGATCTAAATATATATCTCTATATACTCTTTATATTAACTAGAAAGTACTCTTATATACTACTACTATCTTAGACTTATATATATATTATTACT
>NW_016017386.1:1140466-1155785 GCF_000320565.1 Sphaerulina musiva SO2202 | reverse complement strand
TACCGACTCTACTATCGAGTATTGACTCTATTATTGATCTCTCCTACTAGATAGCTAACGTTACGATAACAGTAGGGTAATAGTTAAAGGAAGTTAGAAAATTTCGATAATATAGTTAATAATAGTCGCCTTACTTAAGAACTAACGTTATAATAACGATAGGATAACGGTAAAAGGGAACTTAGTCGACTTCTTTAAATACTAGATAGCTAATGTTACTATAACAATAGGGTAACGGTTAAAGGGAACTTACTTTGTCGACTTCTCTAAACCTACTATCCCGATCCTACTACTATATTATTAGTACTAACATAGTATATAAATGTTAGAAACTTACCTTTATCGATATTTTACAAGACTACGCTACAAAATATAGTAGATTTGAAAACGAGTGCAGTGTTTTATTTTCGAGTGCATGCCAAGAACCGACGCGCGCGGCTTACCTCAGAACGAGTGCGCGTCAGCTGTACACGCGCGAGGAAGTCTTGCTGCGGAGTGGGTGGGGATGGATCTTGGCAGGGAGGATTAATCTATTTCAGGGATCATAATATGCCAAGCTGGTTCAGGTTGCCATCGACATCTTCTTGATATCATGAAATGAAAATTACATGTATACCAGTGATATCCCGCCCATGAGAGATCTTCCACCCTTGGAGAAATGGCACGATCCTGTCTTCCCCTCTGGCCTCTCATCCTCTTCGGCATCCTCGAACCCTTAGCCCTGTTAGTTCCCCCTTCCAACACATCAACCGCAACTAGGTATATAAAAGATACATAGACAGTAAGATAAATAACAATCCACAAAAAAAGAATATGGGCCTCCATCATCGCAACAACAAATCCCCTCACCTTCTTCGCCGCCCAAGCTCCCTATCCCACCATCGTGAAAAACGAAGCAGAAAACGACAACAGCAACTTCTTCCCCCCACAAGCCCACGCTCTCACCTTACAAATCGGCAACGTATTCCTCCTTCTCGCCGCCCTCGCAATCATCTGCTCCTGGACAACCCACAAAGAAATCGCCAAGCGATATCTCGTCGTGGTGGCATGTGCTGATGTGGGACATATTTACGCTGTGTACGCTGCTGTGGGACCCCAGTATTTTGGGAATGTTGCTGAGTGGAATGATATGATGTGGGGGAATGTTGGGTGTAGCTTGTTTTTGCATGTGAATCGCTGGGCGACTGTTGCGGGGTGGTTTGGGAGAGTTGGGTGAGAATGGAGGGGGAGGAAGAGGGGGAGGGGAGGGGGAGAGGAGGGGAGGGAGGAGGCGGTGTAGGGCGGGCGGAGAGTTTCGATGGTCTTACATAGGTATGGTTTGATTTGGTTGATACCTACTGTATCTACCGAGGTATCTGAATCATTGCAAAGAAAGGTCTAGTAGCAAAGGTTCTAGTATATATTGCCGCTTGCTTCGTCCTTTAATATCTATACCGGACAGCTATCGATACTGTAAGCGCCTTTTCGCTCTCTCGAGTCTCAAAGGCAGAAGTGCAGTATAGCAAGCATACCTTAATCAAACAACTAAACAGCGCTTCCTTACCTATATATCCAAATCCCTGACCCAACTCCCATCTCCCATCTCCCATAAAACACCAAGTCAACGTGTCCTAAGCCACAACACCCCGACAACACCGAAGAAGAGTTCAGTACACACCGCATACCATACAACAGTAAGTCACGTCTTGAATATCATGAATGGACGCCCTAACGCTATCTACAGCTCTCAAATCCCGCTCATCAAGAAACTTTCCAAGAACAGGAGCCAAGATGGAAGGAGACGACGAAGAGCGCTTTCAGGAGATGTGCGACGAGTTGTATCAACAGGAGCAGGAGCAGGAAGCTGCAGAGGAGGCCGAAGCCGAAGCTCAGGCTCAAGCGGACGCCGAGGCTGAGGCTGATGATGAGAGCAGACGCTGAGGCTAAGTAACGCGGGAGGAAGAAGGGCAAGTGGAGTGAATGTTGGGAGTAAGTCGGTGTCTCTCTTGCTTTGATTCACTATATCTCCGCTGATGATGGCTTTTCAAGCAGGGCAAACGTACAGACGAGCGGGAGAGCTTGCCGGACGATAGCAGTTATGCCCGGAGTGACGAGGCTTTATGGTGTCGCGAGGCTCGGTGTTCGAGGTCTCATGTACTCCGTGACTGGCAGATCGTACATGCCAAGGGCTAGTCAGGATCCTATAACAACCCAGCTTTCTGTAGCATACTGATACGCTGGGCATCGCTCAGCTTCCCGTCGCCCAGTCCATCAGCACTTTTTTCTTTCTCCACTTCCTCTGACTCGGCAGCGGCACCAGCTTGCTTCTCCTTGTCGTGAGCTTGACTTCGCTGATCCTTCTTCTCGATCCACTCCTCCAGCAACTTCTGCACCTTCGGGCCCCATACCTCCTCGCCTGCCTTGAGCTCGTCGTATTGCAAGACGTTCGTTCCGAGCTCAAAGTCTGACTGCCGCGTACGTACCAGACTGGACATGCATGCTAACGAGCCTACGGCTGCGCCGAGGTCGTGTATCAGTGACCGCACATAGAAGCCTGATGTGACTGTCATCTTGATGCGACACGCTGGAGCGGAGCACGCTGGTTTGTCCTGCTCCGCCTCCTGTTGTGCTTGTTGAGTTAGTGCTGCTGCGGCGCTCGAGCTTGCTGGCTGCTGCTCATCTTTGGGCGGTTCCGCAGTCTCCGTGTTTGGCTGTGCGCCTTCTAGACTCGACAAGCGCGTAGAAGGAGAAGTTATGCCAGCCTCATCTGCTCTCGATCTCTTTGGTGAAGATGCACCTGCAGCCTCAGCTTGGCTCTCGATCAGCTCCGAACGCTTACGCTTCAGGACAGCTTCACTGCTTTCGACACTCAGATCGTCCCCCTGGGAAGTCACGCCTCCGAGTTCGCCAGGCAGCGCCTGTTTCGCCAAATTCTTCTCGGCAGTGTCTGCCTCTGTGGTTGGCCAATGCCACTCATGCGTCCCGCCTGGAAACCACTCGGTCATTTCCAGCTCCATAACATCCACTGGCCTCTCCTTGATCTCGAAGCCCTCTGGCAGCGGCTTGCCCTCGCGCGCGTACTCGTACAACCTCTTCCCTTGGACTCTCAGCGCCGAGAAAATAGGCGGCTTTTGCATACCCTTGCCTCTGAATGGACCCAAGGCCTGCTCCACTTTCTCTTTCGTAATGTGGTCGTACGGCTTCCTTCCCACAACCTTGCCCTCCGTATCATAGGTGTCCGTGGCCGCACCAAAAAGCACCACAGCTTCATAGCTCTTGGTGCACTCGGTAGTGAAATATTGCAAATCCTTAGTGCCGCTTCCAAGACCCAAAATCAGCACTCCCGTCGCCATGGGATCCAAGGTGCCACCGTGACCCATCTTGACATCTCTCAGCTTCCTGTTTTTGACCTTACGCTTCTGCCGCTGGTTATGTGATTCGCCTTCGAGCCTTGACCTCTCGCGCTCGAGCCATGGCTGGAACAGTTTCGAGGGATTGAAATGGTTCTGCACATCTCGGATGACTTGGGCGGAGCTTATGGCGGGAGGTTTGTTGATGGCTGTGAGGTTTGATTAGGATGCAAGAGGGACGCTATGGTATGGAATGGAACCATACCGTACCCAGGACGCCTTCAAGAATAGGCCCAGACATGGTAGTGATGATGCCGGGGGATAAGGTGGTGGTTGAAGAAGATGAAGATGCTTTCTTGAGACTGCGCCAGATGAGTTGACGACCGCCCATTAGATGCGAGCTTATTGGTGTTGTATGTAGTTCGATACAGCGTGTAGCGAGTATACATGTACCTACCTAGATGTAGCCAATGGCTTGTAAAGATGACCCCAGATGAGGTGGGTAGATGTCTTGGCGATCACGAGAATGGGTATGGGATGTTGCATGAGCATGTCGCCTAGCGCAGTAGCATACACGTACTTCTAACCCTACATACCTGACCTTAAGGCACCTTACGTCCCCCACTGATATTCATTCACACACGACTCACTCTTCTGGGCCAGAGGACTCGTGCAAAGACGGCCATATCGTGATCTACATCTACCTCAGGCATGGTGCAGCTATAAGCCTCTCGCCCAAGTTACCTGTCTCCTACCCACCTCCACGAATCCCCGTTCATTCTGTCCTGCCTCCGACTCGTCACCGACCGCGCGCGATAGATTCTTCCACGTCGCTTCGTCCAACACCGCCACGATGAGCAAGCTGTGGGAGGTCGATCCGGAGACCAAGAGCAAGCTGCTTGCCATCTCCAAGACCAACGAGAACAATCGCTGTGTGGACTGCGGTGCGCCGAGTCCACAATGGGTACATACTCCGCGAGCCACGACAGCAGGATGCAAGCGGACACGGCGCTGACCATATCCTCCTAGGCTTCTCCTAAGTTTGGGATCTTCTTCTGTCTGGCCTGCTCAGGCATCCATCGCTCGCTGGGCGTGCACATCTCATTCGTGCGCTCCGTCACCATGGACTCCTTTAAGACAGGAGAGGTCAAGCGCATGGAGCTGGGAGGCAACAAGCCCTGGAAGGACTTCTTCGATGCCCATAGCAGCAACACCATGATCGGTCAAGAGTTCGACAGCTGCACCATCTCCGAACGATACGATAGCGAGGCTGGCGAGGAGTGGAAAGAGCGACTGACTGCGAAAGTCGAGGGCACCGAGTATGTTCCAGGCGCGCCAAAGCCCAAAGTCGCTCCCAAGAAGGCCGCTGTCGAGAGTGTTTCAAATACTCCTGCGGGTTCAGGAAGAAATACACCTCTTGGTGGTGTTGGCGGCGCAAAGGCAGTGCCACAACGCACGTCCACACCTTCGCAAAAGGCACAGAACGAGGCATACTTTGCGAGGATGGGAGAATCGAACGCGAGTAGACCCGAGGGCATCGCACCGAGTCAGGGCGGCAAATATGCTGGTTTTGGCTCATCGCCCATGCCCACAGACGACTATGACGGAGGACGTGCGCCTGGCGTAGATGACTTCCAAAAGGACCCCATTGCAGCGCTCACAAAGGGCTTTGGCTGGTTGTCAAGTACCGTAACCAAACAAGCTGCCACCATTAATTCCACATATGTGCAGCCCGGCATGAAAAATTTCCAGCAGAGCGACATTGCAGCGCAAATTCGACAGACAGGCCTCACTCTAGGCACTACTGTTCAGCAAGGTACGAAAGGACTTGGTGATCAGTTTAACAAGTTTGTAGACCCGGATCACCGACCACAGCAAGGAGGCGCCAAGCCCGAGAAGGCGGACTTCTGGGAAAGCTTCGGACAGGCACCTGCTGGCCCACCGAAAGAGAAGAAAGACTTTTGGGACGACTTCTCCGCTGCGGGTGAGAGTGCAGCCGCTCAAAAACCCAAGCCAAGTGGTTTGGGCACGAGTGCAATGAAGGGGAGCTCGGGTGGTGCTGGATCCAGCGCCTCGAAGAAAGACGACGACGGCTGGGGCAAGGATTGGTAGCGGGTGGCTGGTATATTGTGCAAGCGCGGAGTCTGGCGTTGGCAGCAGCTAGGTACCTTTTACCGCCGTGGTCAGTTGCAGGAATGTTGCAGATGGAAGTCCGCGGACATGGAACGTGTGATCACTTTGACTATCCTCGAGTCTGGAATCCTTTTAAGGTTGAATTATTCTGACAGACGCATGTGAGTCCGAGACAGCAATAGGATGTGCACGCATACGCCTGTCAAGTGTGAAACATAGGTAAAGGCATGAGCAAGTATCTCAAGCCCTCGCACCTTCAATACTTTATGCTCACAGTTCAGTTTCTTGATATGATATGGTTCCCAAGGCCTATACGTATCTAGCGGTCAACGTATACCATATTCCGAGTGATGCTAAGAAACTAATAAGGCCCTAGCACCACGACGATCCGATGAGATGAGACCAGAAATATTTCGTCTCATCATCTTCGTAGATTAACATTCGACTTCAATGGTGATATACCAAGCATCGGGAAATTTCAGCCAAATTAATTCGGCATCGAAATACCTTTTTTTTCCGCGTCATGTCAAATAACAATCATAACATCAACAAGTCAACAAGTCAATAACAACAGAATCACAGTTACAGCCATGAAGTTAGTCATAGTTATAAGTCACACACTCGAAAAAAATAAGATAAAACAAAAAAAAACATAATCTCGCAATCATTCCGGATCCTACCTACCTAATTCCGTTTTTGGTTTGTTTTTTGTTTTCTTCGCCCGTTTGGGAATTGGAACTCTACTTGTTCAATGTTGAGACCTAGACTAGATAGACAAAACATCCAAAAACAAAACTAAAAGACGAAATCAAAAAGAAGAAGAGGCGGTATGATGCGATTTCCGTCTTCAGCCCTCGGTCGGTCAGTCCTCCGTCGGTCAGTCATTCGGTCGGTCAGTCAGTCGTCCGTCCTCTACCTGCAACGCACGCAGCACGCTTGTGAAAGTTTCGCTCGTATTTCAATAAGGCACCTTACTGCCCTTCATGTAATGTAATGCAGGTAACTGCCCCTCATGTAATGTAATGTAATGCAGGTATGTACCTTAAACCTCTCCTCCTTGGAAAACAACAACAATAAAAGCGTACGTATGTATGTACAGTACGTGCCTCCGTCGTATTCCAGGCACGCTAAGGTACATGTATGTACTAAGGTATGTGAGTGATGTATCTTATTACGACCTCTGCATGTGCCATGTACGTGATAAGAGGGCCCGACCTCCGAGGAGGAAAGGTGAAGTTGAAAGTGAAGGTGCAGGTGCAGGTGTGAGGAAAAAGCTTCAATTTTTTTGATTTGTTTCTGTTTTATTAGATTTAATACGGTACGTCCGATACGATCTTTGCGGCTTGCCCGTGCCGATGTAAGCGATGTCAGCGGCGGGTCGCATGTGCGGAATTTGGAAGTGTTGATTGGACTGCACTCTTCGGAGGATGTATATTATAGGTTCCCAGTGTTGTGGTAGTGTGGTACAACGCTAGGAGGTACCACAAGGCGTTTCTTACTTTTCCTTAGGTACTGACTCGCTCTAGCTCATCCAGTAGGTAGGAAGTAAGGTCAGGCAAGGTAAGATAGCGGCGGGGCTATGGGCAGCCCTTGGATTCGTCTAACCGCAGCCCTAGATATAATACACCCAAACAGTACGTAATATACCTACCTCCGCAGCTCCGCTAAGTCCACTTCTCGTTATCGACGTAAAATACTTCGAAGTTCGCCGCCTCCATGTCGCGGGCTACTACGACTCTCCTCTACGAATCTGCCTCGCTACTCGTAGAAGCCGATTATCTTATACATAGGATAATAGGTATACGTATCGTACGCTCGCGATTAATAATCGTATTTTGAAGGGGTAGGAGGTAAAGGCAGATTCGTAAAGGAGACGGGAGTCGCGACGGCGAGACTTGCGACAGGCTATAGCAGCAGCGGTAGCAGTAGCGATATAGAGGCTGGCCTCAGGCAGCGGAGTATATTACGTCGATAACGAGATGTCGAGGTGTGTTACGTCTAGGGCTGCGGTTAGACGAATCCAAGGGCTGCCCATAGCCTCGCCGGTAAGATAGCGTCAGATCGTCTTCATCCGAACCAAGCTACCTAGGTAGTATGTGATGTGATGAGTTTCTGGAAGGAAAACACTCATCATCATGCATCGCATCCGCATCTTCACACAGCCTCCCCGTGAAGACACTTATTAAGTAATAACGCGAAAAGTACTTTTCTTCTTGCTTTCGGTGTCTGGTGATGAGGATGATGAGGTGTCTCTGTTTGCGAAAGTACATTGTACTATAGTCTGGACTCTGCCCAGCTGAAAATGGTCATTGGTGCTGATGCACAGACTCTGACAAATGATGCGTGCTAGACCGGAGAGAGAGAGGCTGTACTTGTCCGGCTGCTTAGCATCAGATAGTCGTAGCGTGTCCTCATCCGATCACGCTCTCCCTCTCTCCCTCCCTCTGTCTCTGGGGAAAAGGTGTCCGAGCACGCGATCGGATTTGATCTCAGGTCCAGGTAAGGTACATCGTAGTCAGTCTATTGAGATGGAGCCACCTCCCTTGGTACTGTCCATGCCAAGCCCAATATGGGATTCATCATTCACCGGACCACGGTCAGACCGCGTGGCATTGGATGACCTTGCCTGACTGTGCATTGGCAGCATGTGAGGGCATTAGGAGGTAGCATCGTCATTCGCATGGCCTTCAAGGGCATGGCTGGGACTAGTTTCGACACAAGACGCGCCAAGGTTGATGCATGGAGGATTGGCGATCTCGCAAGAGAAAAGAGGCGCAACCTGCCCTTTTGAGACCTCGCATGATCCTGGACAGCCAGCAGGGAAGACCGATGGAGAGAGCCAGGTAGCATAGCCATACCCGGTCGGAGCTGGAGGTTATTCTTATTATGATTATCATTATAATAATAATGGTGATGACGGGATGATTGATGTTGGATGATTGATGATTGTTGTGGCTGCACGAAACTTCCTCTCGGTCGGTAGTGTCAGTAGTAGTCCGGCTCTCGTCATGTCGGTGGATATGTGATAGTGCCAGTCTGCATGCCATGCCATGCCATACTATGCGTGACGACGGAGCACGCCGCCGCCGCCGCCGCCGCCACCGTCCGTCCTCGGTCGGTGCAAGGGCGAAAGGACCAAGCGCGACGGATGTCCAGTCGCTCTTTGGTAGCACGCCCGACTAGTGGCTAGTTAGTGTAGATGTTAAGTAGTGTTCGTAGTCGTCGGCGTTCTTGGACCACCGTCCACCAGCTCCAGGGACGCTACGGGCGAAAGCTTATGCGCAGAGCTATGCTTCAAACGACGTCGATAATGGCCATCATCACGTCGCAGTATGTCCGTAGGATGGTCCGGAGCACGTCGATGGCACTGTCAGTCTAGCACTGCCACTGCCATTGCCACTGCCGCGCTATGCCCCGCCTCGCCTCGCCTCGCCTCGCCTGGAAGCCATCCCGTACACAGTAAGAGGTTACCTCCTAAGGTACTGTACGGTAGAGGTAGGTAGGTAGGTACCTGTAGTGAAGAGTGAGATGGACCAGTGACCATCCGTTGTCACTCGCTTGCTTCCACCTCCCGGCGAGTCGCGTGCCCTCCCAGTAGGTTCACCGCGCGCCCTGCAACCCAATCGTGGGGGCTGATCTCGAGACGTGCCATGGCGCCGCAGACGACAGGCGCCATACCGTCCCTCCTAATGGAACTTGCCTGAACTCTACAGGCCTCCGCGTGTGATCGAATTACAGGCCGACCGACACGGGGGACTATCTTTCAAGCATGTTTCAACCACACGACTGGGACCAGGCTTTCAAAAATAGCATGACTCTGCTCTGCACCTGTGCGTGCTCCCTCGTTTGTATGTCGTCTTAAACAAAAAGGCCTGTCTCCCGCTGCCAGCAAAGATAGAAGAGAGGAAAAAAATCCAAGAAAACGAAAGAAAAACAAAAGAAAAAAAGGTCGTCACCCCATAATGATGATGAATCAACTCGACGCGAAAATCTTCGGCCATTATGACGAGCGAAGAGAGTCGGAAGTGAGCGCGGCGGAAAGCAACAGTGCGACCAACAGTAACACCAGTTACAGCACAGCCCCGACCCCAGCTTCGACATCCTCCCCAGGTCAGACCAACACCTTCATCGGCAAAGTAGAACCTCACGACGACGACATGCTGGACGCCGTCGACGCCAAACCGGCCATCAGCTCACTGGATAGTCTGCTGCGGACCAGTAGTTCCGCGAGCACCACCAGTCCGCACCACCACCATCTATCGGATCTCTCCGAGGTCGCCTCTTCCAAGAAGCCATCGGTCCAGGCCATTGTGGTCCATCTCGAATCGGTCGTGCGCACATTCATCGACGCCATCAACAACAGGACACTGACGCTGGACCACCCCGTCACGGCCTCGTTTGACCCCAAATTCACCGCGAATACGCCTCCGCCATGGCCGCAAGGCACCGAGGACCTGGCGGAATATCTACGACGACTGATTACACTGACTGCGCAGACCGAGTACAAGATGGTCATTCAAGGACTGGATACCCACGTGTACAAGAATGGACATGCGGGTGTGTTTGTCACGAGTGATGTGCTCGGTGTTCCCCCGGACGTGGTGCGACATGTTGTGGCCATCTTTCGATTCCGGAAACGCGATGGCTTCTGGAGGTGTTTTATTGTGGAGGAAATCATTGGCATTGAGAACACGGCAGACGGAGAGCCAGGAAGTATTGGTGGGGGGTTTGCGGGCCCGTTTTGAAAGGTATATTTTTCATTCCATGTGTTTTCTATTCTTTGGACGTGGTTACGACACTACCTTACTACTGGCGACCTGCATTTGGACGCATCTCTTCTTCACACATGGAAGTTGGCCCAGATGTCGAAGAAGAAGAAGAAGACATCGGCCTTCGGCGGCGGGCGCTCCGGGTCCGATGGGGAACACTTTTGACCACCAACTTTTGCTCTACTACTGAGCACGACCCGGATGCTGCACATCTCCACCGCCCGGATCGACACGGCTATCTGGACTCAGTGGACTGTGCCTTCGCGATGGAACTCGGATGTCGATCCCTCTGGCCTCGGTGAGATGTGACCCACCTCCTCTCCTACTGGCCTGGCGTCCTTCGTATAGTGAGCGACGATAGACCGGCGAGACCAGTTCCACCCCGAACAGTATTTTTATTCTATGACATCGACCACCACCACCACGCCGAATCACACACGCACACGCACACGCACACATCTGGCGCAAATCACGGCACTGCTAGTCCGGCAGATTCTCGGCCTCTCGCGCGCACTCAGTCCTTGTATCTGCCAAGCAGCTGGTCAGCTTGACGGTGGAGCATCACAATAATAATGATGCGTACGCATACATGACCTTACCTTTACGGCAGTCAGCTGCGCGCGGCAACAGGATCTGGACCTTCATCCGACCATGTGCTTGAGAAAGCAGGATTACTTGTCAAGGGAGGTGCGAATAGATGATGCTGTTGACGGGCCCTCCTTACTAGTGAGACACACAAAGGAACAAGAGATAATGCAAATCCAGAAGTGGCCCATCACCATCCTACGCAGTATGGAGAATGCCGAACGGATTGGATGACTTCCTTACCTCACCTACCTTACCTACCTGACTAATTGGGAGCTCTCCGTTCATCAGCATATGCATCATCCAAAAAACCCCCCTTCCTCATGGTTTCCGTGCCGGACGTGCGTTGCCGTGGCAGTGCACGCGAAACATGAATATCTATTCACAGCATGCATTGCATTGCACATTGCACATTCAACATTCGGTCGGCATGTCCCTGAAGTACGGACCGCGAAAGGATTGATTCCCATTATCACCTGTATCAGGAGACGCCCGAACTGTTACGAACACGATCTCAACTCATATCGCCTGGATTTCAAACCGGGGTTTACAGATGACTAGACAAGTCTGGCCTGGCTGCCTGGGGTTGCGTTCTTTTATGCAATAATGCAGACATGACATGGAAAACATTATTTGTGCGGAAACACCCGCCACTGTATACGTACCTACCTATGCCCACACTTGGCCTTTTGCATGATCACAAACAAGAAAGGGAAGGTCATCATTATACATTCATGATACATACAGGTACCTTACATGATCATGGCACTTCTGGCCGAGAAAAGCAAGCAAAAAGTCATGGCGATTTCGGAGGTGTTTTAGTATAATACATCAGGTACACCTTACTTGGCCCTGGTCAGAAGTGCTGTTGACGCGTCGAGTGGCCAAGACAATACATGTTCTATACCCCTAGGGACCTTCCTACTTTGCAGTACCTACCTGCCTATCTAGGCCATGATTGCGTGTCGGTGTTTTTGGCAAGAAGGGGTAGAAATAAGAGATGTCTGTGGCCACCTCATCAGAAAGATGGCCGGAGAAGAGTAGGAGTAGTAGATCTCTCTGGCTACTACCTACATAGTCTGGTGAAGATAGCTATCATTTAGCTAGACTGTACTACTAGGTACATACCTACTACTGCCTTTAGGAGAGTTCGACATACAGCAGCAACTCCCATATCACAAATCCTTCCTCTGCGTCCACTTCGCAATCATCTCATCCGAAACATCCTTCACCAATACATGTACATGATCCACCCCTCTCACACTTTGCAAACTGACCCAATTCTTAAACCACAATACTCTATCCCTCGCCGAATCTCCTCCTTTCCCCCCTTCTCCCTCTCCTCCTTCTCCCTCCAACCCCCTCACAAAAACCCTCTCCACAAACTCCTCAATCACCCTCCGACTCTCCTCTGTCAAATCCCCTCCTCGTTGTACATCTTCCGTTGCAATCGGAGTTTTACTCCATACCACCAAATGTCTGATTCCCTCAACAAACCCATACGGCCAATCATTCACCAATATCGCATAATCCCTCTGATCTTGAAATGGAATTTTTGAATAATGCTGAAATCTCGGCGCGGCTGTCTGTCCCTTTCCCTCTAATTGTTGATGTACTATTGGAATCCAACGCAGCCGTTCCCGAATCACATATGGTACGATTCCGCCATATTGTGCTTTAATCTCGTGAGACCACGCGAGGTATTTGTGGAGGTCGGAGGGTCGGCGTTTGAGGGCTTCGAGGGCGTTGGAGGAGATGATGGTGCGGAGGTCGGACCAGGTGAGGAGGTGGAATTCGGAGTCGGGGGTGGAGAGGATTTGGAGGTCGGTGGCTGTTAGGGGAAAGGGGGAGTTGGTGGTGGTGGTGGTGGTGGTCGTCGTCGTCGTCGTCATCGTAAGGTCGGTTGAGGGGGAGGGGGAATTGGTCATGGTTGGGCGTGAGGAGTGGTACCTGTGAGGGAGGAGGGAAGAGGGATGGGGGAGATTTTTGGGTTTTTTTTTTCTTTTTCATATGGGAAAAGTGCAGGAAGTGATGGAGTACCTAGCTGCATACAGTAGCAAGCACTTTGACTTCACCTTTTCGGTGCCGCAGCTGCCTTACCGTTTGGTTCATCTTGCACTGATGGTCAATGATGTGAACTGTCATGATTATTGTGATTGAGAGCTCACAAGGTGTCTCTTCTGCCACTTTAGGCCTCCCGAGCGAGATAGCCGTCCGCTGCCGCTGGGCCAGGGACTTGCTTCAGATTCGCTAGAGACGGGATTGACAACCATCTACACCTATGTATCTATCTGCACGGTCTGCATGAGATCAATCTCGAACCTGTACGTACCTGCGCACGCCTCCTCACGCACCTCCATCCTGCAGGTCCCATCAATCTATGGATCCTAGTAGAATGGACGTCGCTAGAGCGGAGTTGACATCGAATCCTGAAGGTCAGCTTCATGTCGACTTGCGTTCATTGCGGCACTATATGTATTGATTGATCCCTTTTGCAGGAGTGCTCATCTCGACAGCAGGGAAGGATGGGTGTAGAATCTCGCGACACTATCATATTGTTCGGAAATCCGGAACAAAAGTTCGCAGAGAGGAAGGAAATGCGTTGAGATTGGCCGGCACACTGGGCATACCGGTGCCCGAAATTTACGACATTTCCATCACTCCGGAAGGCATCTGCAGTATCTGTATGGACTTTGTTGATGGGGTATGTTTGGAAGATGCATGGGAGAGCATAGATGCCGCAGACAAAAATTCGATTGCACAACAGCTGCGGGCCATCATCTCAACCATGCGGGCTGCACAGCCCACAGCAACACCCACTCTCATCGGAGCCTGTGACGGGCCCGCGCGTGATTGTCGCTATATCAGCGATTACACCGGCGGACCTTTTGCGACCGAGACAGCTTTCCATGCTTTCATCTTGAACCTCGGAAAGGGCACCCCACAGCTCATCCGCGAGACACTCGTGGAGAGTTTGCAGGCCCATACCGGACATCGCATTGTCTTTTCTCATGCTGATCTATCGCCACGTAATATCATTGTCCGCGATGGCCAAATACAGGCACTTCTCGACTGGGAGTTCGCAGGCTGGTATCCCGAGTATTGGGAATACGTCAAATTCTTTGACCGCCCCACGGGATGCAAAGGCTGGTATGACCTCGCTATCGATATTTTCGAAACCCGCTACCCTTCCGAGCTTCTAACGTACCAGGCAATTGCACGCTGGCAGCGACCATAGTTTGCGCGTTGTGTTTGCGCCATCCATCATTCTTCCTCGTCCTCCGCTTCTGCAATGGCATCAACCATGCCGTCCAAGCCCCTCTCGTAGGCACTTGCCGATATGCACCCGTCTACCATGAGCGTCTTGAGCGCTCTCTCGATCCAGCTCTGGCAATTGAATTCTCTGCTCCAGTTGTCAATAGGGATTCTTTGCAGTACTAGCCTCAATTGACTTGGAGTTGCAGGAGTTATGAGGAAGCCGACTTCGATCTGCTTGGCAAAATTGCTGCTACTCGTCGGGTCAGAGTTGGTTTCTTGGAATTCGAACTGGAACATGCCCGCTGTGCCGGTGATGTGAGCCATGATTGCAGGAGTGGTGGATGGATCGTCGAATTGGATCCAGAATGCCGTGTGGCGATACTGCTGGTAGTCGAGAGGACTTCCTTTGCAGACGATAATGCTTATGTGCACGTTGTTCGGTGCGGTCATGGTAGTTGGTGTTCCACATTGTTACTGCCGTAGTGTCTTCTTAGTAATTTATAGTGGTTTGCCGATTTTAATTGCCAGGTTCAGGTCATTACCTATCTGTTGGAACCACACACCACACTAGTGCCCAATTGAGAAGATTGATGGAATACCAATCAATAAGTGGATTAATTGAGGTCCGAGGTCTGCCCTCTCAAGAAGAGAAAAGAGGGGGGGTGGGTATCCCCAACTCTACATACATATGCCAAGGAATCAGTGGCCCCTGTTATCTCATATGACTCATGTCACATGATGCCAGGGCACCCATGTCCTTCTGTCCAAACACACCTCCCTCAGCTTGATTACATAAGAAAAGCTGAAATACCAGACATGGTGACCGTCCATCTCAATCTAATGATCAACCATGTCCATATCCTTACTTACCTGAGCCCCAGGCTTGTCCTGAATGACTGGAATGACCCCTTGGGGAGGTTCTTTGTGAAGCCATCAGCTCGTTGCTTGGCAGTACCAATCCATTCAACGGTCAATCTTCCTGCCATTGTTTCCTGTCTTACCCAGTGTTGGTGGATATCAACGTGTCTCAAAGCCGTGTTGAGAGATCCATGCTTGTGATTGGCGATGTCCACTGCACGTTGGTTGTCACAGAAAACCTTGGTTCCACCTATGGTTCCATCCTTGACAGGTTCCCCAGATGGCTCATTTCCAGGTGGAAATACCTTGTCAAATTCCGAGAAAAGTCGAGTCCACCAGTACCCATTACCCGCAATTGATGAGAGTGCCAACAACTCTGCCTCTGCG
>NW_016017386.1:1130033-1136634 GCF_000320565.1 Sphaerulina musiva SO2202 | reverse complement strand
GTGCGCAGCTTGGCAATCGACGTCGTCGTTGATGATGAGGGTTCCGGTGAATCAGCCATGGTGTCTTCGTTGAATTCGTCAAACCACTCTTGATGCCCAGGACACGAGCTACTGGGTGTTTCTTCAACCTCTTGAAACTCAGGACTCGGGGATCGGTCGATTGTGAGCTGATCTGATGGGCTCGGGCTTTCTTCTCTTCTTCTGGATGAACGGGTTTGGGCCGGCATAAAGTGATGGTGTGCGGTCCTCGGGTTTTCTTGATACAGCGGATTTTGATCAATCTCAGGTGATTCCGGGAGATATCCAGTAACCAATTGATTCCTTTGATTAATCAAGCAGAGCTAGCCGGGCTCATAACTGTTGGAACCACACACCACACTAGTGCCCAATTGAGAAGATTGATGGAATACCAATCAATAAGTGGATTAATTGAGGTCCGAGGTCTGCCCTCTCAAGAAGAGAAAAGAGGGGGGGTGGGTATCCCCAACTCTACATACATATGCCAAGGAATCAGTGGCCCCTGTTATCTCATATGACTCATGTCACATGATGCCAGGGCACCCATGTCCTTCTGTCCAAACACTATCTTTCCGCTCCGCAGTCGGCTTGGGGAAGCTAGTCGTCCCGTGGGATTGCACAAAGGGTCGCATGATTTGCGGGGACGTAGTGAATTCCACTCACTCCATAAAGTCCTGACGTCTATTCCATAGACACACTTTCGTTCTTCTGATATCAACCCAGCTACCTGTACTTGTAGCGAAGAGACCGACAGACGTCCATTCCACGACCATGGCGAGCAGTCCGCTGGTCCAGTACGCGCCCATTCTGGTGGCAGCCTTGGCTCTCTTGGGTGGTCTCTATGTCTTCCTCAACCGTACGTCTGCTGTCGAACCACAATCTCGCTCCCCCCCTACATATGCCCTCTCGCGGCAATGCACTGACATCATGTAGAGGAGAAGAAGCCGCGATTCAAGAAGGTCCTGGATCCTGTCAACTTTCAGGAATTCCCCATCTCCCAAAAGACCCAAATCTCCCACAACACGGCCATCTATCGCTTTAAGCTGCCCACCGAAGACAGCATCCTCGGCCTGCCCATTGGCCAGCACATTTCCCTCGCTGCCGAACTCGATGTCACGGATCCCAAGACCGGCAAAGTCGAGCGCAAGGAAGTCGTTCGATCCTACACCCCCATCTCCAGCGATGAACAGCCCGGCTACACCGATGTCCTGATCAAGAGCTATCCCCAGGGAAATATCTCGAGACACGTTGCTACCCTGAAGGTGGGAGACAAGATGAAGATTAGGGGACCCAAGGGAGCCTTCGTCTACACCCCCAACATGTGCCGCCGCATTGGTATGGTGGCAGGTGGCAGTGGCATCACTCCCATGCTGCAGATTGCAGAGGCCATCAAGCGAGGAAGAACAAAGGGCGACAGGACAATCGTGGATCTCATCTTTGCCAATGTCAATGAGCTGGACATTCTGCTGAAAGATGATCTCGAGGCACTTTCCAAGGAGGAGGGTTTCAACGTGTACTATGTCCTCAACAACCCTCCCGAGAACTGGAAGTACGGGACAGGATTCGTCACAGCGGAGATCATCAAGGTGAGGGATTCTCTGTCAAACAGATGGTGTTGTGCCTGATACTAACTTGCTGCTGCTGCAGGAACAACTCCCACCTCCAGCCAAGGACATCAAGATTCTGATCTGCGGTCCACCACCTATGGTCTCTGCCATCAAGAAGGCTACCGAATCCATGGGATACGACAAGGCGAGACCTGTCAGCAAGCTCGAGGACCAGGTCTTTGCTTTTTAGATGTCAGCTTGTTACCGGCTGTGACCTCGCGACCACGCACACCTCTGCTCTGCTGGGGCACGTGGAAGCTGCAAGGAGGAGCGTGGGGGCTGGCGTCGTACAGGCTCTACTGAAAAAGGTTGCGATTGTGATACAGTGACTGCTGCGTTCGAGCGCTAGATGCTGGCATCCGTACATTGATGTACACTCGTGGACGGCGTAGATATGGCGAAACTGACGACAAGACTTGCATCTTTGCAATTTCAGATCGAGTCCACGACATTGAGAGCTAATAAGGTACCACCAAGAGACTCGAGCGTCTTGAAGCCAGTGACTCGCAGTAGCAGCTGACACATGTTTACCCTATCGCTTCTCCGCCACTGATCTAGAGCCGATGCTGCTATTTCATCGACATGGAAGCGAGAAAGACATTGGTTCTTCCCATATGCAGTGTCATATGACGGATGGGCGGCAGGAAACACAAGACATGGCCCACTACTCGCAAACATATCCCCAGCCTTCATGTGCCCACATCCTTTTGGTCAAGGTTCAACCGGCTATATGGTAGGTTGGTAGGTAGGTAGGTGGGTGATCTTGACAACGCTGCATAGGTACCTAATGTACCCACTGGCCGTTTCCGCTCTGTCCTTTGAGGGCACTACCAACCTAGGATATGACGAGACACATATCATTGCTCATGGACATGGGATGTCAGGGGACATACACATACACACACATACAAAGAGCAGGCAGGCAGGCAGGCAGGCATTGACACGATGGAGAAACAGTGCTTCTTTCATATCAAAAACCACAATCACTCTTTCAGGCTGACTATGTACTGCTCAGCCCCATAGGAATCAATTAGACTAATGATTATAGCTCTCTGGATTATGCTCGAAGAAGCTCAAGAAACAATGCCTCCTCCTCCTCCTCCTCCTCCTCCTCCTCCTCCTCCTCCTCCTCCTACTCGCAAGTGCCACATTCAGCAACAACATCAACCTCTCTTGAACAATTTCAAAACCCCCCTCAAAGTCTGATGAGCCATCAACTGAGCAGGCGGAACCCTCGGTCCCACATATCCCCGAATCGGCGGCTCCCACATAGCATTCGCCCCAAAATCCAACGCATGCTCAATCTCATCCAAAGCAAACCATCGAGCCTCCTCCAACTCACTCTCAGGATACGTAATTTCCTCACCACCCTCCACACACTGTCCCATAGCACCAATCAGCAACGTCGAAGGATACGGCCACGGCTGCGAAGAGTGAATTTGCACATGCGCCAACCGCACCCCCGTCTCTTCGAATGCTTCGCGTCGCGTCGCGACTTCTAACGATTCTCCTGGTTCGACAAATCCGGATAGACAACTGAAGTAATTCTCTGGCCAGCGTTTCCCTCGTCCGAGAAGCACACGCTTCGCATCTGCGGAAATCGGAGCAATGACGACTGTCGGATCGGTGCGAGGAAAGGCTTGATTGTGTAAACCTGTGCGAGTCGGACAGGCCGTCGTGGTGCGCGGGACACCTGCATCGGCGGGTGGACAGACGATTTTGGAACCTCCGTGCGTGGATAATGTTTTGCCTCCACACGCTCCACAGAAGCGATTTCGAGCGTTCCAGTCGAGGAGGGAGCGTGCGTGGCTGAGAATTGCTGCGTCGTTGTGGTTGAGTGTGAGATCGATTCGGGTGGGAGTATATGCTTTTCCTGTTTCCTGTTGTTGTTGTTTCGATCGAAAGCGATTGTAATGAGATGAAGAGACGTCGAGGGCGAAATAGGGTACGCCGTGATACATTCCAAGTGTGACTGCGGGAGTTTTGCAGCCTGCTTCGAGGTCTAGTCCGAGGAAGACTAGTCGTGGATGATGCTCTTTGGGATCAAAGTTTTGGATCTGAGCTTTTTCGTCTTGAGCATAGGGTTCGCCGATCCAGTATTTGAGGTCTTCATAGCTGGAATAGGCAAAGTTGCCATTGGAGTCTCGTAGTGCATTCAAGTCATTGAAGGTGAGGTATTTGGCACTGGGATGTTTCGAGGCTTTGTCTAGTAAGTCGGATTGAGATCTCAGAAACGCTAAGCGATCGATTTTGCCATTCGAGAAATATGCATTGTTGCCCAAGCCGAAAATTTCAGTTAGTGTTGTTGGTGGTGGCATGATGGTTATGCTGGTTATAGGAGACGTGAGGGATGTTGCACGAACTAACATAAAAGGACGAGGGGAAGCTGTGGTTGAAGTGAGGAGACATGCGTCGCTTACTAATAACCTAGGTACCTTAGGCTGTAATTGCATATATAGGTATATCTGTAAGGTACGACTGTACTGTACAGTCTGTACTTCACAATTTCATGAGGGCTATGCTCATTAGCGACGAATCTACAGCAAAATATCACATGTTCGACCCTACAAGTACCGTAGACATTCGCTCTGTCGTGCACGGTACGAATATCTAGTAGGTGTAGTCCAAAGTGTCCTTTGTTCACTTGCACATCGAGAGACTTCTGAAGCTGTCTTACATATATTATTAAATTGCAAAGCAGAAGAATGGAACAAGTCTACTGCCTGTCTCATCTCCAATCATCTGGGGTCTACAAGTAGAACTCAAACAACAAAGTACTGTAAACATCAGGTAAGGAACAAAAAAACGTGGAGAGCTATCGAAAGCGTGTATAATCCAACCCTGTCAGCGCGTCAATCACATCTTCACATATCACAAACATGGCTGTCCAGCAACGAGTCGCCGAGCTCACGTGTGCGCGAGCTGAGCAAGAATCGTTTCAGAGACGCGTTGCCATGACTGAGGTCAAATACCTGGATCTTGGATTAGAATACCACGCCTTTCCGCTGCAGCTTCGTAGGACCGAAGGAGTAGCACAGGCAGACTGTCTCTCAGCCTTCATTATGCGTGAGGGTGCTCCCGCGCCAGATTGTATTGGATTCCTCAACGACCTCTGGGAGTTGTGCGCCACAAGTCGACATCACTTGGAACACTACCAGTTGGACGCAGCGGGCGCTGCATTGAGTACGGCAACAGAAATATTAGAAGCACTGGATGAGCAATTAGTGGCCGTGCATATGTGCGTGGATACATTGCATCGCCAATTCTCCGATATGATGGACGACAATGTTGACTTTGCAGAGGGGAGGGAGTACCGACTGGCAATGCTGCCTGATCAGGGTCGCGAGAAGCACGCATTGCTACGTGGTTGGGCCATGGCGTTGCCACATGTTCGGGTATTGTTTCGTAGTGGCGCCGTGCGAAGCGAAGATGAGGCACTTTCGATGGTTGTTTGCTCTGTTCCCCCAGCATGTTTGCCATCTGGCATAGCGGGTGTACGAGGCGTGCTCCCAGCCCGTGTCGCTCACCCAAACTCAGATGTCGGGAATGATCTGCAAGGCGAAAACATGCCCACAGTATTCCCGGACGACAGCTGAAGATACAGCGTCCATGACAGTCATCGAAGAACACAATACATGTGAATGCGATATGGGAATGATTCACTCCTCGATGTTGCCTTCGCTCTGTCCTTGGTGCAGATCACAGAGTTGAAAAATGCTCATTAGAGTCTTTGGCCTGAGATGGGGAGTATCCTATTCATGCAGACATCTTCGCCACTTCGTCTCTTTCTCGCCTTATCATATCACATGCCAATTCATCTCTGCATATCGTGCACGCTCAAAAAGTACAACAAACACTGAACACTGTCGCCGCAGCTTTAGTCCTTCTTCCTGTCCTCCTTCCTTCCTGTCTCATCCTTCTTCTCCATTCAGCTCTAAGCCCCATCTCCCCAGATACCCACCACACCCATCGCGAATCCCGTTCCTGCCACAAGAGTTCTCACAAACTCCATGAACTGCTGGTCCCTCGCGCTCTTCTCCACTTCCTCTCCATTTACGTCGTCGTCACCCTTGATCACCTTGTTCGATTCGAAACCTAGACCCAATGCTCCGCTCCCAGTGGCAACGAGCGCCGTCCACAGAAGGTAGGGATGTCTGATCCGGGGAGGCGACAAAGCGAAGGCTGTGAGGAGGGATACCGCTGAGACGGCCGAAAGAGCTCGAATGTGGAGAGTGGAGAGAGTCTTCTGCTGGCTCAGAGTGTGTGCGGCGGGTTTGGCGGAGGGCAGAGTGAGGAGTGATGGCAGTGCTTGCGTTGATAAGGTGTAGCTCACGCCGGTCAAGAGACCAAGGCTTATGGTGCCGACAAATTTGAAGACGGCGATGGAGGAGGGCATTTTGATCGGTCAGTGATCGGTCGTTGTTGTTTGACGAGTGTTATCTGTTGATGCAATGTATGTGGCTACACCGTGTATTTCGCTGACGTCGGTTGGAGGTTGAAGAGGGCAACCGATAGGTACATGTCAGGTATACTGGCAGCTGCACGGTCAGCATCTGGAAGGTGAGCTAAGCTATGATGGGCTAGCGTTGCTCAGGAATGCCATGCCTCGGACATAAGGTAGGAGGTACATACACGATATAATGTCATTCCGCTGTTCTACAACGTTTCCTCTGGAGGTACTGCTGAACAAAACACCGTAAGTCGATAGTGATGTCCTGCTCCTCTCCTTCTGCTCTCCCTCTCTCATTCTTGCATACCTTAGTCCGAGAGGTACACTTGCAAACGTAGCATCCGAGTTCATTATTACGGCCGTACCGCTGTAGAAGGATATAGTACCGACCAGGATTCGGCTTGCTCGTCATACAATCTCACCTAGTCGACTTCTCTACCTTTATCCCTACTCACCTTCTCTCTCTCTCTCTCTCTTTCCTTGTCTTCTCTCTCTCTCTCTCTCTCTCTCTCTCTCTCTCTCTCTC
>NW_016017386.1:1034250-1129741 GCF_000320565.1 Sphaerulina musiva SO2202 | reverse complement strand
CTCTCTCTCTCTCTCTCTCTCTTCTTCTCTTCTCTCTCTCTCTCTCTCTCTCTCTCTCTCTCTCTCTCTCACTATCTACAGATATATCTATCTGTCAATACCCTCCTTCCAGTCTCCAGCATGCCTGTGCCCCGCGAACAATTCCTCTCCGACGTCTGGCGAGACGGAATCTTCACCAACAAAGTTCTCTTCTGCACCGGCGGAGCAGGCACCATCTGCTCAATCCAAGTCCGCGCCTTTGTCGCCCTGGGAGGGAACGCGTACATTATCGGGCGCAATGTGGAAAAGACGGAACAGATGGCCAAAGACCTCGAGACTGCACGTGCAGGATCCCGCGTCATCGGACACGGTAACGTGGACGTGAGAAATGCCGTTGCACTCAAGGAAGCTGCAGATCGCTGCGCAAAGGAGTTGGGAGGCATAGATTTTGCGATTGCGGGTGCTGCAGGGAATTTTCTCGCGCCCATGGCGCAGTTGAGCGCGAATGCATTTCGGACGGTGATGGAGATTGATACGTTGGGGTCATATCATACTGCGAAAGCGGTGTTGCCGTATCTGATTACGTCTGCGAAGAAGTATCCCAACACGGGCAAGGCGACGGCGAAGGCGGGAGGTACGGGAGGGAGGATGATTTTCATCAGTGCGAGTTTCCATTTCAAAGGCTTTCCTTTGCAGGCACATGTCATGGCTGCGAAAGCTGCGGTGGATCAGATCAGTCACTCTGTGGCAATTGAATATGGTCCGTATGGCATCACGTCCAATGTCATCACTCCGGGTCCAATAGCAGGAACTGAGGGCATGGAGCGACTGTCCAAGTCAGACGAGGAAAGTGCAAAGCTTTCGAAGAAGCGAGTCCCTGTAGGGCGATATGGCGAGGTGAAGGAGATTGCTGATGCGACGATATACCTCTTCTCTGAGGCGGGAAGCTATGTCAATGGAAATATCTTGGTTGTTGATGGTGGGCAGTGGAGGACGACTGGGGCGACTGAGGGGAAAGGGTGGGAATATCCAGACTTCCTGCTGAGCGGAAAGCCTGTTGAGGGCGTGAAGAGTGGGAAGAGGGAGGCGAAGATGTGAGCCATTGGCCGAGATGATTATAGACATGGCTTCAATGCATCCTGCACATGAGCAGCTATTGACTCACCTGGGGCTGGGCACGAAGTGAAGTCTAGCACGAAGCGCGTGCTGGTCCAGTCCGTCAGTCATTCGGACGCTACGACGGCGCCGTGAATCTGCTCGAGCAGCCACTCAGATGTTTTACAGTAGAAGTGCTCCCCTGGTCCCCTTTCTTTGGACGCTGTGTGAACACTGGAGTCCTGCTAACCACAAATTTAACCAGGCTGGTGTTGTGGAACTGTTTTCAACGAACATGGCGGCATGAATGTGTTTGAAATACAGATTGAGGATTGAGATATCATACAAAGGCCCAAGCCGCTCTATAACGGGGTTATATCCTCACTTCTCCGAATATGAACAGTCTTGCTATAGGTTTCCATTGCAACCCCGTATAGCTCTCGGTGCGTGCTTGCATCCACCTGCCGATGAGACTATTGTTGTCGGCCTTCTCATAGTCGAAGTCTGGGGAGACCATATTTTGTCGTCTTGCCGTGGGAGTAGGTCCCGGATTTCTAGAGATCCGAGAGAGTAAATCGTGTCAATGCCTTTTGCACAGTTAACACGACACAATTCATTTGTTCTCTTCTCCGTGGCTTATTCACTCAATACCAATGACCAGAGACGTGTCCGGTCTCTATGTAGTTAAGATGGGATGGGCCCCGGATCATCAATGAGCCTGATCAATCAACGGCACATCTGCAACCGAAGCCGATCGGGGACGCTCCTCTGGAGGGGCAGCAGTGGGGTCGGCTGCGAATATTTCACCTATCAAGACAATATCGGCAACGGAAATCGCGTCTCATACTGAGGTGGTATCCAGACTCAGTGCATAAGGTGCATAAGGCAGTGCTTCCCCCATTTTGACACACCACTGCCACACCTTTCCCCAAAGAAACACACGAATTGATACCGACAACATGCCTCTCGACAAGCTGGAGAACAACCGAGCAGTGCAGATGCTGAACAAGGCAGCTGCAGGCAAATACGGAGTCCTCGGAGTAGTATCCTACAATCTCGAAACCATCGTTGCAGTAATCCGTGCAGCGGAAAAGAAACGATCTCCAGTTCAAATCCTGCTCTTCCCATGGGCACTCAAGTACTCTCCCCTCTTCATCGACCTCGCCGCCAATGCCGCCCGCAAAGCCACCGTGCCCGTCACCGTGCACATGGACCACGCTCAAGATCCCGAAGTGATTAAAGTGGCAGCCAAGATGCGGGCGGCAGACGGGACACCGTCCTTTGATTCCATCATGGTGGATATGAGCCATTATGAGAAAGAGGAGAATTTGGCCAAAACGAAAGAGCTGGTCGCGTTATGTCACGCTGAGGGGATTTCTACGGAAGCGGAGCCGGGTCGAATCGAAGGCGGGGAAGACGGCGTCAAGGATACTGCTGAGCTCGAGGGCATGATGACGACGGAAGAAGAAGTCGATGACTTTATTGCGACGGGTATTGACTTTTTGGCTCCTGCGTTTGGAAACGTTCATGGAGACTATCATGGTGTGGAGAATATCCATCTGGATTATGACCGGTACGTGCTCGGTTTTTTTTGGGGGTTTTTCTTGATTTTCTTTTGGCTTGAGGGTGAATGAAAGCTGCTAAAATCCGTTTGCAGGTTAGAGACGATCCACAAGAAAGTTGGCGGAAGGGTGCAGATTGTGCTGCACGGAACGAATGAGTTCCCACCAGACATTATGGCTAAATGCATTGAACGTGGCGTCACACGGATCAACGTCAATAAGCTTGTGCTTGACAAATATAACAAGTACACGACTGATAACTGGGGCAAAGCGCCTTTGACACAACTCATGGAGAAAGGCACGGATTTGATTCAAGAACTTACCGAAGGATGGATGGATGCCATCGGGAGTTCGGGCAAAGCGTAGGCTTCAGACCACATATGGCCACAAACAGACATGAAACAGTGCAGCTTCATAAATATAATCCTGCCCGGCGTCCTGGGTATATGCTCGAGTATGAGCACGATCATAACTCATCCCTTCTCATCACAAACAGCGTAATCTATTTCTTCAAACTTGCAGCAAAATCCTCCACAGCAGTCTTGAAGCTATCATCCTTCACAAACCCCAAACTCAACGCCTTACTAACATCAAACGTCACCGGCCAACTATCCAATATCGCTTTAATTTCCTCACTCGCCTCTTCCCTCCTCACCAACTCCAATGCCTCCTTCCCTCCCACCTCCTCCAAAGCCTGCAACATCTCCCGCACCGTAGCGGTAATCCCCGGCAACAACACCTGTCGAATATGACTCGGCATAACATCTCTCTCCAACGTCAACGCATGCATCAAATTCCGCACCAGCGTCTTTGGCGAACACAACCACGCCTGAAACTCATCGTCGCACGGCAAAATACTTTCTTGCCCTTGTAACGGTTCGCGAATAATCCCACTCATCCAACTCGATGCCGCAGCAGTGGGTTTCCCCGGTCGAACACTAATTGTGGGGAAACGAAGCGTGAATCCATTAATGTAGCCTCTGCGAGTATAGTCGTTGATCAAATACTCAATGATGGCTTTTTGCGTGCCATAGGAACCTTGAGGCGTGGGCACTGTACTTTCCGAGGGAGTTTCGGGGAGAGGTTGGCCGAAAATTGCCGTCGAGGAGGCGTAGAAGACTCGGATGCCCGGAATGGTTTTGCGAATGGCTTCGAGGAGATGGAGAGTGGAATGCAGGTTGACGCGGTAGCCGAGGTCGAAATCTGCTTCGGAGCCGGCGGACATGATGCCGTGGAAAATGTAGATTGCTTCGAGATCGTGGGAGAGAACGTCGTTGGGGGAGTCGTAGAGGTCGGCTTTGATGGTAGTGGCATTGGATTGGTTCTGAGCGGATGCGGGGATGGGAGGCAAGAATATGTCGGCCAGGACGACTTTGTGGCCGGCGTTGAGGAGATGTTCTGCGAGGAGTTGGCCTACGAAGCCGCCAGCACCTGTAATGAGTATCTTCTTTGCCATGATGGTGTGTTCTTGTGGATGAGAGGGTATTCGTGAGATTGCTGAATGATATGGTATTCAGTAAGGTATTATTCTAGGCTCGTACGCTGACCAAGAAATATACTAAGGTATGAATATATGGGAAGGTTGATGATGGGCAAGTGAATAATTGAGCTTCCGGACGAGCAGTTACCGAAGCCGGCTAAATGATGAGCCGCGTCTAGTGGTCTGTGCCGATCTGCTTGGCGTAGGTCAATCGTCTGCACTCCATCGCACTATCAAGCATCCCCCTCATCTGACTCCATCACCATCTGCCGACAATGCCAAGCACAAAACAATCATCACGCCGGGATGTGTTTGAACCACACACCACACTAGTGCCCAATTGAGCAAAATGAGAAAGCAATATCAATCCAAAAGTAGTATTCAGTTGGTGTCAAAGGTATGACCTATCAAGAAGGTGGCTTGGTGAATTCTGCGAGCTTCTTGAGTTCGGCCCTGATAGTCCGACAGGTGAGTATCCTATACTGCAAGTGTACAGCAATAGACTGATGAATGATCGTCCTGATCCTTCGATAGCTTTTCTGCTTATCCTTCCAGAGGTATATGAGGAACTTATATTCGATCTGAGCATCAGTGATTTCATCTCTTGTCCTTTTAATCGCAAAATCAAAGGTTGGTCGAGCTTTGTACTGCACTGGATTGTCCTCATCGGCTTCATCAGTATCAGGATCAATGTCACTCCAGACCCCAAGCATCGTCGCTTCTTTCTTGATGTAATCAATCCATACACTCCAGTCCTGCCAGTTGTGAAGCTTGACAACTGCCGTCGGTAATGGACTGTCCAGCTCGTCGTCGTCGTTGTCGTCGTCAGACCACATTGTGTGAGTGGTAGTCTGAGAAGTGGTCTGAGGAATGCCACCCTGGGTTGGGCCGGATTCCTCCTCTGATTCTTGATCGTCTTCAAGAATGAGTGATCTTTCCAGTCGAGGGTTAAGTTGACTCGATTAGCTCGATAATAAGCTTGATGGAATTGATCCTATCAGTTGGTCTGATTGGACTCGATCCTCGTCGTGATGATCGGGTTCGGGCTGGTATATAATAATGGTGTGCAGTTCTTGTCTTTGTGTTGATACAGCGGGTTTTGACCAACCAGCTATCAGTTGATTAATTGATTGATCAAGCAGAGCAAGCCGGGCTCATAACTGTTTGAACCACATACTACACTAGTGCCCAATTGAGCAAAATGAGAAAGCAATACCAATCAGAAAGTAGTACTCAGTTGGTGTCAAAGGTATGACCTAGGAGGTACAGGTATCAAGAAGGAAAAGATGGGGGTGGGTACCCACAACTCTACATACAATGCCAAGATAACAACCGGCCCTTGATAGCAGGCCACCCATGTCCCTTGGTTTCAACCGGATGCCATCAGATACCTGAGTAAAGCCTTATTGGTCCTCTCGCTCCCCAAAGAAGTCGAAAGAGGCACTGTTGTTTATGTTCAATGATATTACTGCCTGAACTTTCCGTGCAAGTGCCTCGAAATGGTATGAAGGAACCGGACTTGACGCCTTCGCTCAAAATGGATGTGACAGCAATGGAAGTGGTAGAACCTGAACAGAGACTGTGTTCTGGAAGCCATTGTAGCGCCACCGTGCATCTCGTTAAGCAACGGCTGTTACTAAAATACGAATTTGGGTGGCTATGTTATTGATAATGCGCATTGTGGTTCTTGTAACGCGAAGGCTACATAGTTTACCAATGGCTTCTGAGACGAACTCGTTCGTGTTGAAAGAACGAGAGGGCATCTATATCGGGATCCGACATCAACTCGTTCCGCAGGAATGAGTGTGACAAGCATCTTCCTTAGACTTGGATTGTTTCCATGTGTCCGCAGCAGAAAAATATGAGATCAAGGTGGCTCGTGTCACCTCCCGTGTTCATCCCATAACTTGGAGTCTCCAGTCTTCCCTTTGCCAGATGAAGAGCGCAGTGAAGGAAGGTTTCCTTCGTCGTCGTTTTTCGTGATCTGCTGAGTATGGGGGCAAGGTAGGCTCGGCGGTGATGAATCATGTTCGCATTTGGTTCGGGAGCCGTGATGAATCCGTAATGAGTCTTGAAAAATCCCCCGAGAGCCTGATATACAGAGGTATTGAGCACGACTTCTCGATATTAACAACTGCACAGTGATAGTCCAAACCCTTGTGATACCTGGCCAAAAGGTTATGTCTCTTCAACATATTAATCGATTCCCACCTTCTCCCATCCCTCGACTCTCAGTCCTTTGCCCTTGGGCGCTTGGATGACGTTACTGAAGCGACCGCCTCTGCCTGTGTTCTGATACGCAACATCGAGACCGTCCTTATGCAGTTTCTTCGCATTCTTGCTAGGCTTACGTAGCTTTTTACGAGCGACCATCACAGGAACGGAACTCTTAGTGACAAGATAGTTTGAGAAGGATCCTAGTAGCACGCCTTTCATAGCGCTTTGCCCTCTGGAACCAATAATAACCAGCGTAGGCGAGAGGAAGTCAATGACTTCGGTGACCATGTGCCTAGGAGATTTGCAGTGGAAGACTTCAACGACTACGCGTACTTGAAGTCGCGTCTTACGCAGGAGTCTTACACAACGTTCCGTGACGGTCTCCACTGCTTTGCGACGCTCAGCATCAGCACTACCGTGCACACCTCGACTTCTAGATCTCACGTCTCCACCTAGGCTGGTTCTCGCGAGTGGTGACGGTCCGGTTATGTTTGTCTGTGGTTGTACACTGGTGGGCATGGCTTTCAGGATGGAAGCTGTGTCCTTCACACTCTCGGCACCATGACCTAGCTCCACGCCTCCAACATCTCCAAGGGCGTCTTCATCAGCAGCGTAGACAGCGAAGAGGGTGTCTCCATCGCGGAGGACAGTGCCAATCGTCCATTCAAGAGCATACTCAGCTTCTGGAGATATATCTGTAGCAACCAAGTACATGCGTTGACGTTGACGGCCTTCTTCAGCTTCGCGCTGAAAGTGCTCAAAGTCTCCGCGTATAATCTGACGAATGACGCGATGGGCCGAGGGAGTACTGTGGATCCCACTCACAGAAAGAGGCAGCTTCTGTGCAGCTCGCATCTCGACAGCAGACTCATTATCTGAGTGTGATGGGGTGTTGGTGCCGCTGAGACCGGCATCGTAGGCGGTCGAAGGATGCACACGTCTCCGACCAGAAGGGCTCATGCTGGCCAGCCGCGACTTCCTCTGCTCCTTGGCAAAAGATAGTTTGCTCTGGCCTTTGGTCGGGTCGGGCTTCTCCTTAGCAGGCTGGCTCTGACTTTGCTCTTCCGCTTCCGAGTCGGACGAGTCTTCGCGAACATTAATTGCCTTGCCAGAAGTGGTCCGTCCCGGAATGGGTCTCTTCATGGCTCGACCACGTTTGCTGTCATCTGCATCGGTGTCATTGTCGTTATCAGCATCGGCCTTGTCCGAGTCGCTGTCCTCTCGCAGTCTGCCAATTTCTGGCGGGTCTTCTTGCAAGCGTGTTGCGACCTCGTCGCTAGCATTACGGGTGTGCCCCGAAGCTGTTGATGGCGCAGGGCTTCCTGCGGAACTCCGTGGCCGGCTGCTCGCTCTGCCTCCACCTCTACGTGGGTCGTTGGGACCAAGATCTCCAGGCAACGAACTAGGTGCCGGGGACTTGGGCCTTCGCGGATCTCGTGCTCCAAGGTCGCCTGGCAGTCTAGTCTTGGAAGTGCCTGATCTCGAAGACATGGCGCAAGTTTCACCTCTCTGCCAGAGCGTGTGCACGGTACGGTATCTGATGATGCTTGCCAATCCTGTCCAGTGACGGCCGGATAGAGTAGGCAGTCGGACAGTCCTCAGCGTCGACGGGCGGCGGCAATGGCGGAGATGTCAATGGTACGGAAATGTCAATGGCGGCGACAACGAAAGCTACCAGGTCAAATGCTGTTGAATGCTCTCAAACTTGGCGATGGCTGATGACGGTGGGTGAAGGACGGAAAGTGGAATCTGCCCCTCGCGCGCGCGGACCGTCCCATCCCGAAAAGAGTGAAGTCTTGGCCTCCTGTCCATCCATCTAGCCATCGTGACATCGTATGAAGAGCACAACTGCAGCGACGATAGGAGGTAGTACCGTCTTATACTCTACTATGTTGATAGCTATTCAGCTGATATTCCGCAAGTCTAAGAGCGCGTTCGCTTGTTCCTTATAGCTTCTAGCTAGAAGCTAACGCTACGTAAACTCTCTCTCTTAAATATAGGTCGTTATAACTAAAGCTATAAGACGGGGGTGTTCGCTTGTGCTCTTATAACTTATTCAGCTTATACGTAGAGTTCTGGACTATACTATACATAGCGTAGGCCGCCGCCGCCGCGGCCGCTACCGCTACTATCGCTGCTTCCGTCCGTCTCCGCCGCTCCTACTTTATCTCTCTATAGAGAGATAGCTACTACTGTCCTTCCTTGCCCTATATACTTAACTATCTTATTACCTATAAGTCTATTAACTACCGCGGCCTCGAAAATCTTAAGTATTGCTTCTAGCGACTCGACAACGTACCGTCTAATCGGCCTATCCCTTATATATACTGTTGCCCTCTGCCTTGAAGTATAGCTCCTAAGAAGAAATTGAACTACCGCTATACCCTAAAGTACGATAATCCTTGTCGTTCCTCTCGTTATATCTTCTTTAGCTACTCTACCTATAGAATAGATATACTAGTGTCCTTAGAGTTTTATTACTAGTATACAATACTATTAGTTAGAGGCATTGCTTATACTATATAATTGGTATTAGCTAGTACAAAGAAATAACCGTAGGATATCGGCTCTTTGATATTATAAGGCCGGCTTTATTACCGACTATACCGATACCCTAGGTATAACGCTATATTATTAGCGATCTTTAGCGTTTTTAAAACAGAGCATACTCTAGGTAACGAGAAGGATAGGGGTTTCTTCTGTTAGTAGGACGTCTAGGAATTCCCTTAATAGCCTAACGGCTACTAGCTATACTAAGCAGTCGTTATTATACTAGACTAACGCTATTGCTATACGCACTGTCTGTATAAGGGCAACGGCTATAGTGTATAGTATATAGTAGGTAGTATATAGTAGGTAGTAGGTAGTATATAGTATATAGTAGGTAGTAGGTAGTAGGTAGTATATAGTAGGTAGTAGGTAGTAGGTAGTAGGTAGTATATAGTAGGTAGTAGGTAGTAGGTAGTATATAGTATATAGTGTGTAGTGTATAGTATGTAGTATATAGTGTATAGTGTATAGTATAGTAAGGTATATAGTATAGTAAAGTAAGGTTAAAGCGAGTATCTCTATAGAAGTAGAGGGATATATAGCTACTACAGGTCAATACGAAGAGACAATAGCGATACTATAAGACAATAAGCGAGATAAAAATACTATAAGTAAACAATAGTTCCTTTTAAGTATAGAGAAAACCCCCTTTGTCGTAAATCGATCGATAAAGTATTATTTCTTATAGTATAATAGAGGAACCTAGGCACTATTGTTTTCCTATGTTGTACGCGCGAATCGTACGATTAAAATAGTCTACTTACTATCTCGTTAGGTCGACGACAACTTGTAATATATATATATTTCTCTCTTTTCGAGGTCGATCGATCGATATAGTAAAATATTAGGTACAAGAATAGAGGAACCTAGGCAGTATTATTTTCCTATATTGTGCGCGCGAATCGTACGATCAAAATAGTCCACTTACTATCTCGCTAGGTCAACGACAACTTGAAAAATATATATATTTCTCTAGTTTAGGTCGAGTAAAGTATAGATTTTGATTAGAATCTAGTTATTCTCGGTTGTTTATAGGCCTAGACTTAGATACCTATAGTATTCTATATATATAATTCTATCTACCTAAGATAGATACTATCGAGAGCAATATTCTAACTATATTCTTACTATTAATATCTTTACTTACCCTCGTCGGGGTTGTTTAGAGTTAAAGTTCGTATATCCTTAGCAGTATATACCTCCTGCTATAAACGTAGAATACATACTATTCGTAGTATCTTCAGGGGTTTATACTGCACCTTCGGGGGTAGGTTTAAGCTTTATAGGTATTCGGTATACGCTAGTTTTCGTTGTAAAAGTTATAGTAGTTTTTATACTAGTATTTACGTACGTATCTATATACTCTATACGCTTATATACGCGCTTATATACGCGCTTATATATACGTTCATTTATACGTTTATTCGGACATACTTAGTAGTATTCGTCGTAAAAGTAGTAGCAATTACTACTCTTCCTTCGTTTGTTTATTCGTTCGTTTATTCGTTCGTTTATCCGTTCGTTTATTCGTTCGTTCATTCGTTAATTGATACGAATAGACGATAGCAATATAAGTATCTACTATATATATTATTAACTTAGGAATTGTATCCTTTGTCTTCCTTTCTTTATCGATAATACTAATACTAATACTAATACTAATACTAGTACTATACCTCCTATAGCTATATAAGTTATCCTGAATTCTACTTATAGTATATTCGTAGTATACTAAAAGGGTACAGTTTCGCCGCTGCCTCTACCGCTATTACTACCTCTACTACACTTGTATCCGCTACCTCCGCCGCCGTTACTACCTCTACTATACTTATATCCGCTACCTCTACCTCCGCCGCTGCTACTACTACTAAAGCTGTTGCCCTCGAAGAGAGGGTAGCTATCCTTGAACGTCGCCTCGAATATAAGACAAGTAATACGAAGTCTCTTCGTATAGCCCTATTAATATTGAAGAAAGAGTTCTACGAGCGCCTTACAAAGCTCGAAGATAACGACGACAACGATAGCGACGACGACGATAGCGACGACGACGATAGCGACGACGTCAACGACGATAACGACGGCTATAACAATAGCAACGCTATCGAAGAAGATATTAAGATAGTCTTTAACGACGAAGATATTAAGATAGTCGTTAATAACGAAGATATTGAAATAATGCCTTCGTTCTTGTAGTGATTTAGATAGTTATTTAGACGGTTATTCAGATAGTTATTCGGACGGTTATTTAGACGGTTATTCAGACGGTTATTCGGACGGTTATTCGGACGGTTATTCGGTATTAGTGTCGTTAATCTAGAGACGATAATTGGCTCGCATTCGGTTCTATAGTGTATTTTATACTCTACCTCCTTTTATATCCTACCGAGGATTAGAGTTCTTAATGTCTATCCTTCTGTTCTACGAGTCTATAGATATAGACGTTAACGGTATGCTCAATAGTAGCGACGAAGTTGTAAGCTATAACGATACCCTCGATTTTGATACTAGTTTCGGTACTAACTTTAGGGCCGAATTCGACTTAATAGATTTATTTAACGTAACGGGAGAGTCGGGAGATATACTATATAGCAACTAGTCTATATCGCTACCGAGAGAATTAGTACTACTACTACCTCCTCCGCCTATACCTCCTCCGCCTATACCTCCTCCGCCTATACCGCTATCGCTACTATCGACGATATTAACGAAACGAGCGTCTCTAACCCCCTCCGACTCTATTAGTTAGGCTAGTAGCGATACAAAACGCCGGAGGGCTACGGTAGTAAGACTTAGATAGAATTCCGCAATAGTTACAAAGCTCCTAGAGTTAATAAAAGAGTACTCCTACCTACGCGAGGGTAATAGATTTAAGTCGTAGGCATTGTATACTATAGTTAAAGCGATACGTATCTATACCGCCGGCGAGATGCAGAGGGCGCGCCTAGATATAGAGAAGGTTACGAGTAAAATATAGAATCTCTATCGTAACTAGAAGATATAGACTTTCTGTTTTAACTAGAGTAGATAGACTAGGGATCCGGTTACTAGCTGTCTATCCGCGCTAGATTAAGTACTCGATACCTTTTTTAAGAAACATAAAGAGTACGAGAAGTTCCGTTCTAGACTACTCGAGTTTGAAGCCGAGTTAGACGTATTGTTTCGCAGCTCTAGTACAACTAGCGACGGTATAATTAGGATTGATACTACGGCTACGGATATTGATATAGACAGCTAGTCGTCTATAGACTCGGTGTCTTCTACCTCGCCGACGAGCAATACTACTATAGACAGCTTTAACCTACGAAGGGCCGCTGTTATAAATAGTACTCGGGCTACAAAGAACGTAGGAAGACAGTTAGCTCGAGATATAGTAGGTAGAGGGATAGAAGGTCTTATTACTGCCCTACGCGAGGGTATAGAAGCACTACGTCTAATACTACTACCTAAGCGTCAGTTAGCCGAGTTGTTAAGGACAAAGCCGTTTAAGAAGATCGATAGACTTAATAGACGCGCAGCTGCGAAGGAGTTAAGGAAGATAGGCGTTATAGAAATTAATTACTTCCTCGGTAAGGATATAGAGGATCAAGTTAAGCGGATAGAGAGTATTGTTAGGCGACTATTCGTTGCCGACGCGGACGAAGAAATCGTTAGACCTAGCGTAGACTAGGGATTGTATCTATTTACCTATTTTCGCTATTTTCCTATAGTCGAAACTTAGACTTATAGTCCGTAGGGGCAGCCTTATTAGCTTCCTCGTATCAATTATACTTAATATAGTCCTTCTATATCTACTCTACTAGCTAGTCTCGAAATATATCTATATTAGTCCTATTACTAACTACCTCGACCCCTTCTATAGGCTAATAGCTATAGTAATTATTCTTATCGGCTACGAGTTCTAGTAATAGCTCTATTACGCTCCGTATAGTAAGGAAGTTGTATAGCGTAGTATACGTATATACTAGTCTTGCTTAGATAAGATAACTAAACTCTAGAGCAGCCTTAAATATTTAGAAGCGCCGCTTAAATACCCCGAATATATGCTCTACTACGTTCTATAGCGATAAATATCGGAGATTAAATAGCTCTTTAGGACTCTCCGGCTTTAATCTAGCAATCTAGACTTCTCGTAGGTAATATCGTATACTACAATAGGGAGTAAGAGTTAGAGGACTGTTTGTATAGCTAGTATCCGTAAGATAATATATCCCGTCGGGTATAGTAAAGCTATATCGTAGTACCGCGTCGCTTAAAACTCGACTATCGTAAGCAGATCCCTCCTAACTAGGTAATACGAATATAAATATTCTATTATAATTAACAATAGTAAGTATATTCTATATTAATTAGCCCTTCCGGTTGCGGTATCGATAAGCTTCTTCTAGTTTATAGTATATATTAATATAACTCCTATCTAGCGACCTAACGGCGTCCTTGAAATATAGCTAGTATTTCTACTTTTTAGGTCTCTACTATAGTACGTCGGCATCCTGCTTTATTACTAGCTTAACAACTATCCGGTAGAATTTGACAAGTTTAAGAAGTACTGTATAAAAGAGCTTATATATTGTAGATATTAGATAGCTGAATGTCTCGGCTACGTTACAATAGGAACGGTTCTACGCAACTATATAGAGGAATAATAACAGCTTCTGTCGGCTAGATATCTCGTATCTATCGGTAAGTGTAATAGTACTATAGAGTTCCTCGAATTGTCTAGGTATAAATCGACAGAACCGTCTTATTCGTAGTCGCTAGCCTATTAACTCTCGTAGTTTACGCTCGCTAGCAAAGCGATCGGTATACATTGTCCGGATACCTCCTAGTATACGCCTAAGGACCTCTCTAACAGTATATAGGGCAACGATAATAGTAATAACATAAAGCCGGCGCGCTGTAGCGATACGGCGCTCTTCGAGTTTATCTATATTGTCTATACTACCTCCTACTATCTACCCTATTTCTTCCTCTATATTAGCGCTGCCCTTACCGTCCGTACCGCCCTACCGCCCTACCGTCCGTACCGTCCTACCGTCCGTCCCGATAGCGTTAATAGCGTTAGTAGCGTTGATTGTAGGTCCTTATACTTAGAAGCGAGAAAATAAGGTTGATCTAGCGAGAAGGCGATTTAGCGTCTTTTTTTACGTTAAGTACGCGAGCCTTCCCCCTTTTAAGGCAGATCGGCGTAGTATCTACATTATAGCCAGAAGCTGGGCTTCTAGCTAGAAGCTATAAGGTAAACAAGCGAACGCGACCGTCTTATAGCCTTAAGTGACCTTATAGCTTCTGGCCAGAAGCTATAAGGTGCACAAGCGAACGCGCTCTAACCACAAACCGTCTCCTGCAGGGGCGCTCCCTATAGCCTGTGTCCATTGATAGGAGATTGCGTTGGAGTGTCCTGCAGTCTGCAGAATGATTGTACAAGAACTACCTCCTACATACCGTCCGAGAGCATCTCCTCTACACTTGCTGGGGCACCGATGGCATCGAATCAGTAGCAAAGTAGGACAGTCTGTCATCTTGGCCTCGGGCATGTGAGCCCGCGAGCTCCATACCTCCGCAGACCACGCTCGGTACATGTACCTGACGATCATTCGAAGGTTTGGCACGAACTACGTCAAGTGTCGTCAACACTCGAATCCTTTTTCGACAATGGGGAATCTTGTCTAGCACCTAGGAGGTAGGAGGTCAACCAAATGCTCCTGTTGTCATATGCTGTTCGCTTGCTATCGTCCAGGACCAGCAACTTCAAAGGTGTTCACAGTGTTAAGGTTGTAATGTCGAATAGCACGGGCCTGAGCTATTCAGCCACACTATCCCAAGGTCTACCACCTGCAAAGAAGCAGCAGAGCGTAGAAACACAATCTCAGTCGGCGACCTCCCATGCCAGACCGCAGCAACAGCAGCAGCCAGATTCACAACCACCAAGATATGAACCTTCTCCTTCACATATTCCGCGAACAGGAGCCGAGGAAGAAGAGAATGTCTACGTCCTGACCCTCCTAACAGACAAGCCATTGCACGACCGTATGACCTCTCTGCGCAAGAAATACTTTCCCCAACGAATCAACAAGCTGGCAGCACACCTCACCCTATTTCACGCTCTGCCCGAAAGCAAATTGGACAGCGTCATCATTCCCACTATCCTGGACGTGACCAGACGAACAGCTCCATTCCGCGTCGCAGCAACAGAGCCTTTCCGTATGAAAAAAGGGTTTGCAATCTCCGTCTCGACTCCGCATGGTGGGAGGCAAGCACAGCAAATTCATCGACATTTGCAGGAGGCGTGGAAGGCAGATGGCCAGTGGCTTTCAGATCAGGATGCGGGAGGCTGTCGAGTGCATTACACGTTGATGAATAAAGTGGATGATGAGGTGGAAGTGCAAAACGCGCTTGATGAGCTCAAGGGCTACTGGAAGGGTGATGATGGGAATGCGGAGGGCTTGGCGCTGTGGAGGTATGATCGAGGGTTTTGGAGATGGGAACGCAAGTTCTCTTTCCGAGGTTAGGTGGTGCATGGTCGGGCCCCTCATGGACTATTAGGACGAGACTGAGCATGCGATATGTGTCAGCCACGAGAAATCTGTTTTACGGAGTGTATGACACGCCGCAAGACTGCTGAAGATGCGATTGAACCACTCGCTACCTTATTCAGTACCGGAGCTTGTAGGCCAAGATTGTAATGCCTCCACTACCGGTATCTGCTTGCGATGCATAAAAGGTGGAAGTGGGACTATGAATGCCGCTTGCATTGTCCAGGAAGTTGGTGTTGCAACAGGACGATCAGAGAGCAGCTCTCAGCGCAGGCTCAGAAGCGAGTTGTATCACAATACCGCATGAGGATAACAACGCGAAGACGTGAGCGACGATTAAAGAGAGCTACCTAGCTACACGTTTATTGCAGTGCAAATCCATTCTACATGAAGCTGAAAAGACGACTCGTACGAGCTGATCTGTTTGAACGCGCACACAGGCACACACACACACACACACATGCACAATCGGCCGTTTCGAATCCCCGTTCCACTTCATAGGTATGCACCAGGTTGCTTGAACAAGCCAAAAAACACTACAGAGGTACAACATCGCCTCCTCTTCTTTGAAGGAAAACAAAAAAAGAATCAATCGCAAACCACAACCGAAATCATTTATTTATCCTGTCGTCACCCGACCAGCTAGCTCATCATCCTCCATGACCTTAGTTCATCCACCACGACGTTTCGATTCGTGCTTAAACTTTCGAGGCGATGATTGGGTCGATTGGGTTGCTGCTAAAGTCTTTGTAGCTGTCCGTCACAGCTCCGCTCCAGTTCTCGGTTTGTCCCCTACAACGAATGATGGTCAGCACAAGAACACCACAGGTACCTATCTCCCAGAAGAAGAAAGTAGAAGAAGTAGAAGAAGAAGAGGGGGAAAAAGAAGAAAAAGGGACTTACATCTCATTCTGAAACGTCAAATACGCATACACGTAACTCTCCTGCGTCTCGCTCGGATCCATAGACACCGCCGCCCACACCATCGTCACTGCGCGTCCCGGCACAATCGAAGACGTGGCTCCGTTCAAGATACATTGAATGTACTGTCCATACTTCAGAGGGACCACAGATTCGCACTTGACATTGAAACCCGGGGTGGCGCGATATTCTTCGGCGTTGATGTCGAACGAGTAGTTGCAGGTGTTCGCTCCGCAGCCGATGAGTTTGTTATCAATCTTCCAGTTTGGTTTGACGTTCATGGCTTGGCGCGATTCGAGGGTGCCAGTGGCGGATGTAAGACCTGCGAGGCCCAGGGCGAGGGTGAGGGCGGTGGTGGTGAAGGATGGCATGGTTGCTTCTTTCTTGTTTTGAAAGGGGTACTTTTTTTGTTTTCGAGGGTTGCGGGCGTTGAGGATGTTGAAGAGACGATGATGATGATGATGATGATGATGATGATGATGATGGACGAGGATGGGGAGGAAGATTTCTGTAAGGTAAGCCTGCTGGTAGATATATACAGAGGGTCCCGTATATAGGTATATATATATACCCCCTACCGTATGTAAATGCGAGATAGCGTGACGACGCAGATCAAGCTACTTGCCTTTTGCAGCGTATAGTCCGTGATATTTTCTCTCCGGTCCCGTTACCTCCTGTCCTGTCCTGCCCCGGAATACAGAGGTTGAGAGCATCATCAACAAATAATCTTTCAACCTCTCGGCCCTACCCCAGTCATGAAGAGTCTGACCAGCATATGCCAGCAGAAACCTTCGTGCCGCCCTAGGCTTTCTTTTTCAGCTGACTTCTTTTCAAGTCTTCAGCTTAGAGAACAAGAAGTCGGGTCCATGTTCCTAGCATCTGGTCAAGGCGGTCGTCAGAGCTGCAGGAGCCTCACAGACCAATACCTTGACAACGTGCAATCACTCACTCCACTCACATCCATCAGAGAGCGAGAGAAGAGCGAGAGAAGTTCCTTCCATACGAACGAGCAATTTCGCCTTCTCAGCTCCCTTCGCCATGTGATGAATGCTGATGCTACTGTCATCATCTCATAAGGTAGCTCATGCCCTACCTGCACATTCATGCCAAAATTACATCTCCATGCGTGTCGTGAACCTTTTCTTTTTTGGTTTTGCATTTTCCTTTTGCTTCTTTCCGATGGTCTGTCTCTACAGCCAGGATCTTTTCTACGGTGCTGACGGTGGTGTAGAAAGTGTCGAGATCGAGCCAGCCAGGTGTGTGCGGACATCACGTAACGTTCCGAAGGGTTTCCTTCCCCGAGGTCCATGTAGGTATGTAGAGAGGGAGACTCACGTGGCCGCGCAGCCTCGATATTGGCGCGTTTCCATCAGCTGATTCGGCTCTGTCCGGTAACATGTATGCTATAAGCGGTATAAGCATAGGTACACCTAGAAGGTACAGTACCTACCTAACATCGGATTCGCTTCGCATGATGATGAAGTGTTTGCCCTAGCTGAGCGTAAAAACTCTATTAATATGCCATTGCCACTCCAGTCCATCGGGCAATAATTAGAACCCGTATAGCAGCGTGCTGCACTGGTTCCACTAATGAGCCTATATGCGAAAGTGCAGCAGCACCCTGTTGTGTCGTAATTCTTCACGGCTAAAGAGGCGCCTTTGAGTGTTGTCGAACTATATATACCTAGGTAGATATGATCAATATAGATCTCGAGAATGGTCTGTTGAAGCCTGTTCCATCATGCCTACTACTCACTAGTGTGACTTTGGTTTTGACAAAAAAATAAACAGCAATTCCAAACGCTCCGGGAAACTCTCCCACCACGATTGCATCGCATCCCATGTCCACACCGTAATCCGTACAGGCGGCTTGAGCGTGAGACTATGCGTGCATGTCTAAGATGAAATTCAAAATGGTCCCAAGGTCCTGGGCAGTAATCGGAAAGAGGCGTGTGCGGGACGGATCACTGTTCCGACCTCCGAGCTCGCTCTTGTGTTCGTATCGACTCGTAAAATTTCTTTTGTCATGGCATGATGCCGTGGAAGGCCTGCCCGGTCATCAACTTTTTTATTACAGTAAATACCGAGTAGATTTCTCTAAATGCCTCCATCAGTGCACCACCGCCACTACCAGTACCACCACCACAAACGCCGTGCTGTATTGAACCGGGTATAATACATCCTTGAGGTAGTCACCCACCCTGACCTCATCACATGCCATCCGTGATGCAGCCGTGACTAGCATCCTGTACAATGTGGGCGTATTTGTACAGCGTCCCCTTTTGGTATTTCAGAGCAGGTGCCTTGAACTCCAGCTTTCGTTTTTGCAGCTCTTCAGGTGTGGTGTCGATGATGTCGATGACACGCTTCTCAGCATCAATTGTGATCGTATCGCCATCTCGGACGAGGCCAATGGGGCCTCCAGCTTGTGCTTCGGGCGTGACGTGGCCGATCAGGAAACCATGTGAACCACCAGAGAATCGTCCATCGGTGATCAGAGCGACGTCGTTACCAAGACCAGCTCCCATGATGGCGGAAGAGGGCTTCAACATCTCCGGCATACCAGGTCCGCCCTTGGGGCCTTCGTAGCGGATGATGACGACAGTCTTCTCGCCCTTCTTGATCTCACCGCGCTCGAGTGCTTCGACGAAGAGATCTTCGGCGTCGTAGCACTTGGCCTTGCCAGTAAAGACAGTACCTTCCTTGCCGGTGATTTTGCCAACAGCTCCGCCTGGTGCCAGAGAACCGCGAAGAATGCACAAGTGACCAGTAGGCTTGATTGGGTTGCTGAGAGGTCGAATGATATCCTGGCTTTCTGGGAAGCTTGGTGCCTTCTCATAGTTCTCTTTGATAGTCTTGCCAGTTGCCGTGATTCGATCGCCATGGAGCAGACCTTCGCCAAGCAGGAATTTAATCAAGCTGGGTGTGCCTCCAATCTCGTGCAAGTCTTGGAAGACATACTTCCCTGAAGGCTTGAGATCTGCTAGGAATGGTGTTCGATCTGTAACTTTTTGAAAGTCATCGATTGTAAGATCAATCCCAACGCTGTGGGCAATGGCGATCAAGTGCAGGACTGCATTTGTTGAGCCACCGGTGATGTTGAGAAGAACCATGGCATCTTCCAGCGCGTCGCGCGTGATGACGTCCGAGGGTCTAATGTCTTCCTTGAGCAGGTTGCGAATGGCGGGACCAACGGCCATGACTTCAAGCTGTTTTGCTTTGCTCATTGCGGGATTCGTTGATGACCCGGGGAGAGTCATACCAAGCAGCTCAATGATGGATGCCATCGTGTTTGCCGTGTACATGCCGCCACAGGCGCCGCAATGGGGAATGGCGTTGCGGATGACGTCTGACCTTTCGTCTTCGTTGATCTCGCCTGTAAGGAACTGTCCGTAGGCTTGGAAGGCCGACACAATGTCCAATTTCGCATTTTTTGCCTGTACACCACAGCCAGCAGCAGTGGTACCTCCATACACCATGATACTCGGCCGATTGACCCGCCCCATGGCCATTACCACACCCGGCATGTTCTTGTCACAGCCTGGGATACTGATGTTTGCATCGTACCACTGCCCATTCATAACCGTTTCAATCGAGTCGGCGATGATGTCTCGGCTCTGCAGCGAATAGCGCATGCCCTTGGTGCCCATGGAAATACCATCACTGACGCCGATGGTGTTGAACTGCATGCCCAACAAGCCGGCCTTTTGCACGCTCTCCTTGATCTTGTGGTTCAAGTCCAACAGGTGCATATTGCACGGATTGCCCGAGAACCACACGGACGAAATGCCGACCTGGGCTTTGTTCATGTCGACTTCGGTCATGCCGGTGGCGTACAGCATGGCCTGCGACGCGCCCTGCGACTTGGGCTGGGTGATGGTCTTCGACACGGCATTAAGGCCAGAGGCATCGCCATCGACGGGAGAGGCCTGTCTTCTGCGTGCGGTGAGGGAGAGAGCTCGCGTCTGCCATTGACTGCGAGCGCACCACGCGGGTCGGGATCGGAGGGCGGAGGTGAACATGTCTCTGATGCGGCGGATGGAGCCTCTGCCTGTGGGTGGCGGTGGCAGTGGCAGTGACAATGACAGACAATGGAGAAGTCGAAGGCAATGGCATTGGCATCCTCGACAATAAATTGTGACTCTCTCCGAGCTCGGGAGGCGGCACAGATCAGCATTCACGGAAGCGCTCCCATTCGTCGATGCCGCCCGGCCCGATCAGAACTGCCGGACACTTCCATCCACTTCCACTGAACGACATACCTCCTACAACATCTGTATTGTACTTTTCTTCGCTATACCTGGCCGGACCATCAGCCTTCTCACGCGAGAGACTATCAGGTCAAATGAAGGTAATGAATGGTATAGGTTATCAGATGACTCGTCCCAGCCTCCAGGTGCTCCTTGGAATGCTGCGGCAAGGGATGTATGATGAGACTTCACAAACGCACACCATGCTCGGTCTTCTGTCGACGTACAGTCGACGACCACTCACGTATACATGGCCAGCCTATCGCTCGTCGGCACCTCGTTGCTCGGTTTCTTTGGCTCACTGACTTCGATTCTGAAAGCACCTCTGGCATTGAATACATCAGCCATCATCGCAACATCCCATACCAAGAGCGCGCTGCTGCCACTCACCTTCAAGCCCTTTCCTTTAGGTTCCATCAGGCCCGCAGGATGGCTGCGGAACGAACTACGGCTCATGTCGGATGGTCTCGCGGGACATGAACATGACTTCTACAAGTACGTTGCGCATTCCGTTTGGCTGGGCGGGGATCAAGACTACTCCGGACTCAATGAGGCGTTTCCGTACTGGTTCAATGGACTGGTGGCGCTGGCCTATGGTCTTGATGATGAGCGTCTGAAGCAACAGGTCACGACTTCCCTCCAGACCGTCTTCGATAATCAGCAGGAAGATGGCTGGCTAGGACCAGAAAAGACCACGAGAGACAGAAACCTATGGGCAAGATTCCCTTTCTTTCTAGGACTGATTCAATTGGCCGAAGCAGACAGCGCTTGGACTCAGCCCGTCGTGGAGAAGCTCCATGTCTTCATGAGATTGATGGACCGCATGATGAAGGATAATTATACGGGCTACAATCCGCCCAACGATAATTGCTCGCCTGGAAACTGTGGAAGTGATTGGGGAAGGGTAAGAATGCAGGATGGCATGATCACTTTGCAATGGCTGTACGAGCATCATCCTGCAAATCAATCTCGACTACTACTCGACAATATGAGATATTTACACGAAGGCGGCCTGAACTGGGAGTCTTGGTATACTGAAGAAGTGTACATGGGAAGGTTATTCGACAAAGACTTCAACGTTGTCAATCCGCATGGCACATACGACGATCCCAACTTTCCCTTCGAACATGGAGTGAATGTCGGCCAAGGATTAAAAGCTGCAGCAGTAGTACGACGATGGAACCATAATGCCACTCTGGTGCAAACTGCTATGAACGGTGTCAACTGGACAATGCGGTATCATGGCTCTGCGTCTGGCTCTATCCTCGCTGATGAAAGACTCGTTGGTCTCTCGCCATATAGTGGCTCGGAGCTATGCACTACTGTGGAGACCATGTATTCACTGTCTTATTTATACCAAGCGCTTGGGACTAACTATTACGCTGACCGCGCTGAGTTGGCCGCATTCAATGCCCTTCCTGCTGCAATGACGCCCGACCATTGGGCGCATCAGTACATGTCGCAACCGAATCAGCCATATGCCAAGCACCTTGACAAAACTCCCTTCTACAACACGAATGCATGGGGTGCAACATTTGGTCTGGAACCGAATTATCCTTGCTGCACTGTCAATCATCCACAAGGCTGGCCGAAGTTCCTATCGAGCAGCTGGGTCCGGGTCGGTAGGAGCGGAGTGGCGCATGTCCTCCTTAGTCCCAGCAGCATCAATACCACCATCTTAAACAGTCCTGTGACGATTGTCTGTAACACGGCATATCCATTCCTAGACCATTTGTCGTATACCATTACCACTACCAAGCCTATCACCCTTTACGTCCGAGTTCCACAATGGGCAGGCCCCACATACTCCGACACTACCATCACAGTCAACAACACCTCGCCATCCTCCGTCAATCCGAACACCGAAACGGGTCTCCACGCCATCTCCCTCTGCCCTGGAACAACGCACATCAGTTACAACCTCCCATCCTCCATCCGCGCCGAGTCGCGCGCAAATGAAACCGTAGCAATATACAAAGGCCCTCTCCTATACGCCTTGGAAGTCTCACACACAAACACTTCCACTCTCCCCAAAACCCCTGCAGGGGATTCCACGTATGCATCCGATTACGCACCTGCAGAATGCAGAGATTACGAATTTCACAACACGAGTGCGTGGAACTACGCCATTGATCCGAGTTCTTTGAGATATGTTTTACCGCAGCCATGGGAAGCGAAGAAGATGAAGGGCGGTGTCGCTGCTGCTGCCGCTGCTGATGAACTTCCCAATCCAATCTGGACATCAGGCGCCGCGCCGGGGTATATCGAAGTAGAAGGGTGTAAGATTAATTGGGACATGTACTTGAATAGTGTACCCGGTTATCCGCCTGTGGGGAAAGAAAAGAAATACTGTATTTCTGAAAAGGAGGTGTTGAGGTTAGTGCCATATGGAACTGCGAAGACGCATATGGCGGAATTGCCAGTGATTGATCTTGCACGTACTGAGGAGAGAAGCGTAAAGGAGCAGGAGCAGGAGGAGGAGCAGGAGAAGGAAGAAAGCAATGGCTAAGAAGATACGATAAGGGTATTACATCCTGAACACGCCAAACTTCGTCTCTTTTTTCTCCACGCTCCCCGTCATAGCAGCCTGTAAACCCATTCCCAATACCCTCCGAGTATGACTGGGAGGTATCACGCCATCATCCCATAACCTCGCAGTTCCGAAGGTAACTTCACTTTCCCTTTCAATCCGCTTTTTCAGTTCCGGATCCACCGTCTTCCCCACCGCAGCCATGACAGAGGACAACTGTTCCGCACCCATGACACTCGTCTTCGCCGAGGGCCAGCTCCACAAGAAATTCGGGCTGTAAGCTCTCCCACACATTCCATAATTGCCCGCGCCCGCCGAACTACCTACCAATACAGTAAATTTGGGAACTTGTGCGCAAGCAACTGCGGTAACGAGTTTGGCACCATTCTTGGCTATACCTCCTTTTTCTGCGTCTTGCCCGACCATGAAGCCGGAGATGTTTTGGAGGAATATCAAGGGGATGTGGCGTTGACAGCAGAGTTGAATAAAATGGGCACCTTTGAGGGAGGACTCGCTAAAAAGGATTCCGTTGTTGGCGATGATTCCCACGGGGTGCCCATAGATCGAGGCGAAGCCCGTGAGGAGGGTTTTGCCGTATGAGGGCTTAAATTCGGAAAATTCGGAGCCATCCACGATGCGTGCGATGACTTCGTGCATGTTGATCGACTGTTTGAGATTGGTGCCTACTATACCTCCGAGTTCCTCGACATCGTACAGAGGTTCTTGGAAAGTTTCTTTCCGAGCAGGATTTGGGGATTTGGGGTAGTTGAGGTTGGCAATGCTTCTTCGAGCGAGGACGAGAGCATGCGTGTCGTCTTCTGCGAGGTAGTCTGTCACGCCCGAGACTTCGGAATGGAGTTTCCCGCCTCCTAGATCTTCGGCACTGACTTCTTCTCCCGTGGCAGCTTTGACGAGAGGCGGGCCTGCCAGGAAAATGGTGCCTTGTCCTTTGACAATGATGCTCTCGTCGGACATGCTAGGCACGTAGGCGCCGCCCGCTGTACATGATCCCATGACCACACTGATCTGTGGTATCCCTTGAGCGGACATGTTGGCTTGGTTGTAGAAAAAGCGGCCAAAGTGATCTCGATCTGGGAAGACGTTGGCCTGATGTGGCAGGTTTGCTCCACCGGAATCTACGAGGTACACACATGGCAGACGATTCTGTTGGGCAATTTCTTGAGCGCGCAAGTGCTTTTTGATAGTGATGGGGTAATAGGAGCCGCCCTTGACAGTGCTATCATTGGCCAGGATCATGCATTGTACGCCTTCTACAGTCCCAATACCAGTGACAATACCGCCGCCCGGCACGTCTTCCCCAGGGTACATCTCATGGCCAGCGAGAGCACTCAACTCGAGGAAGCTCGTGCCCGGATCGACCAGAGCAGTGATGCGGTCTCTGACCAGCAGTTTCCCTCGCTCCACGTGCTTCTGTCTCGACTTCTCGGGCCCTCCCTTGGCGGCAGACTCATGGAGAGCCGTCAGCGTGTGCATGTATTCTGCCATGGCGGCGGCATTGTCCCGGAAGGCATTGCTGGATGGGTCTACTGCCGTCTGGACGACGGACAGCTGTGCGGCGTGGTGAGGGCTCGTGTAGGTGGACGCTTTCCGTCGTTGACTGAGGTAGTGGCATTGGACTGGCTGGAGGACGAGGCGGAGGGGGAGGGGGTGGTGAAGGAGTCGTTGGCGGCGTGGAACGTGGTGCAACAGCGCTCGCGCAGGTAAAGGCAGCAGGAGGGAGGCCATCGTGGGATCGGTAGCTCGCTCTCACATCCTGCTGGTCCCCATACCTACACTATGTACCTACACTATAGGTACTGTACACACGCTCACACCACGGTGAAGCTGTTGCTTGAGCCGAGCCCGCTCGCTTATCAACGGCACAGACGCGTCTCCCCACAGACACAAGATGGAGCCGCTTCCACTCCCGCCTCCGCTCCCTTCCCCTCCTGCCCTTCCATCTTTTGTCCCTCTCCAATATGCCCCCATCAATACACCTCCGAACCGCTCTGCTACAGTCCACAAGGACTCTTGGATGTCCAGCAACACGGATAGTTCCACAATGTATCGTCTCTCGATCGCCGAAAGAACACCGCTACGCCTCCACTACCAAACACCCCAAAGGCTTCTCCCCACCCACGACATCGGACCTCGAAGAACTGCGTGAACGAACCATCGAATTTGTCCGTCGAGAAATCCCGCACGACCTCGCGCAGGCCACCGACCACAACAATGAGTTCCCTAACGACCTCTGGAAGAAATTCGGCGAGGCAGGCTTCCTCGGCATCACCGCAGACGAGGACTATGGAGGTCTCGCCATGGGTTATCAGGCCCACTGCATCGTCCTGGAAGAACTCAGTCGAGCTTCGGGGAGTATAGGCCTCTCGTATGCCGCTCACTCGCAATTATGTGTGAACCAGTTCCAGCTGCATGCAAACGCCGAGCAGAAAGAGAAGTGGTTGCCGGGCCTGCTGTCGGGTGACTATATTGGAGCATTGGCCATGAGCGAACATACTGCGGGAAGCGATGTGGTGAGCATGAAAATGACTGCCAAAAAGGTTGATGGAGGCTATCAATTGAATGGGAGTAAGATGTGGATCACGAACGGACCGGATGCGCATGTGATCATCGTGTATGCGAAGACGTTACCTGAGGCCGGGAGCAAAGGCATCACCGCTTTCTTGGTTGATACGACCACACCCGGATTTAGCGTCGCAAGGAAACTGGACAAACTGGGTATGAGGGGGTCCAACACCGGAGAACTGCTGTTCGACAACGTTTTTGTGCCTGATTCTGCCATTATGGGACCACTGAATAAAGGAGTAAAAGTTTTGATGGAAGGTCTAGATCTGGAACGATTGGTTCTTTCCGCTGGTCCGCTCGGTCTGATGCAAGCTGCTCTAGATGTCACGTTGCCATATGTGCACGAAAGGAAGCAGTTCGACCAACCTCTGGCACACAACCAATTCATACAAGGCAAGCTAGCCGACATGTACACAAAGTACAGAGCCAGTTCGGCCTTCACATACTCTGTTGCACGGGCCATCGATGAGAGTCACGAAGATCCCGTCATCAAGACTCAAGACTGTGCCGGTGCGATCCTGTATGCTGCCGAGAGAGCTTCAGAGTGTGGCATGGACGCCATCCAATGTTTGGGAGGTATGGGCTACATGAACGAAATGGCTGCTGGGCGCATCATGCGTGACGCGAAGTTATACGAGATTGGTGCTGGGACCAGCGAAGTGAGGAGAATGGTGATTGGGAGAGCTTTTAACAAAGAGTACGGGACGAGGTAATGGGATGGCACGTGGTAATAATTTTCTTATTCACCACATTACCCCCACCTGATCGGAGCCATGTCAGCGGTAATGTCCCTCGATGCTTATGCATCTATATAGTGTGGTCCGTGGCGCCGTATCAGTTCGTGGTCCTGTCTTTCCAAGCGAGCGCACCGACTAGGCTGGCTTTGGAAAACAATGACCACGATCGATCATCGATGGGCACACTGGTAAATCCGCATTTGCAGTCGAGAACCATTGGCGCACGGTGAGCTGGAGAAATAGGTGAGCTTCGATATACATCAATCTCTGCGCAGTCCAAGAGGAGAGTAGTAACCACGACTCACTGCCAAAGAAAAATCAAACAGAAGAGTTGAGACACTCTGCAAACTGCCAGTGCGCACAATGCGCAGATATCAAAAAAAGTACACTTTCCGACGCAAATTCCGTTTCAAAACGGTCGAAACGGTTGTGCCACGAGTAGCGATATGACGACGGTACCCTGACCAGAAACCCGCCGCCACACCTTCGTGTGGCTTGCGCCGCGGCAGGATCGGAGATATATGTATACTGACTGCTAATGCAGCTTGGTCCGGCTGCATCGGTACGCGACCTGCTTTGCATGGCAAAATCAGTCTGATAAGGCATATGCAATTGCTACAACCTTCGCAGCAGCCACTGGCATGTATAGCCCCGCTGTTCAGCCGAGTTGCATTCTTTGAACAACGTCGTATATCTGGATGTCAACTGAGTACGCATCACGGATTTCCCAAATGAGCTGCAACGGGTGGGCTTGAGTCAGATGCGCTATACAATAATAGCACTGAGCATTGAGCATTCTTGCTATGTACTACTTCTTGTAGCAGTTGCAGAAGTATGCTTTCGTTCTGACTCTGGCTGACACCGTTAGCCAATATGCTATTGAAGCAAAATAGCGTGCGCGAGTCTAACTGCGACAGAAGACGGCAGACAGGTAGGGCCCGTGGTATAGACCTTAATACAGGCTATAGCAGACCTTCTATCAACCACTACGTCGAATCCGGACACTGAAACGGTTGGTAGCGGCGCCACAGCAGAGGGACGAAATCAAGTACGGTGTGTTAAAGAAGGCGGTGTCGTCGTGGCCTCGCACGCGCATCTGCACACTGTACGAGCTAACCAACTAACGAACATCCATCCATTCATTCATTCATTCGATTCCCACGCCTATGGTCGTTCACAGTCACTCACTAGGTCATCACGTTGCAAGAGAAGGCGAAAGAAAAAATGCCGCGACCAGCATCTCTCTCGCATAGCATGAACTCACCACACCACCGTGATGGGGGCGAGAGCATTGCAGCAGAATCTTTATCACGTACACCAACAATGAAAAAGGCCAAAGCGAGACTCAGCCGACTCTTACGTCGAAAAAGCTTCGAAGCACAAGATTTCTCCTCAATGTACGAAGGCAAGGAAGCGAGGAATTACAGCAAAAATTCCATCAAATCATTCCAACGTCGGACCATTATCGCCACTCAACCTATCGGCGGAGGGACACGAGACATCAGATGGCATCCAGTGGAACAAGCGCCGCCCGAACACTTTGAACATGATCCCCACAAGCTGAGCATGGTTTCCGAGCGCGACGAGCCTCTCTCGCCCGGTCTACTGGCGAGACCAGCTTCAACGTCGGCAGCATCTCATAAATGCCGCAACTGCAGACCATCAACATTCGAGTTGTATGGATACCGACCCGACTCTCGACCAGGATCGTCGGTGAAGTCGTGCTTCATCAACAAGGGCATTGCCGGCAGTAGCTGCAAACATGATAGCATGTTTACGGATTCCTCGGAGTTGTGTGCCATGCCTAATGATGAGGATGATGAACATCGAGATCAATTGCGACAGATTCATGAGTTGCCTTCTTCGCAATCTATGACGAGACTTGGTCATGGTCGTACGCCGTCTTGCAGTGCACCGATTCCCTGCATCTCAGTTCTTGGCGATGGAGTAGCAGAAGCGACGGAGGAGGACGAGGAGAAGGCCCAGGAGGAGGAGGAGGATAATGATGATAATGATGACAATGATGATGATGATGAAGTCGACTACTCCGACACAGGAAGTGAATACGATGCGGTACTACAGGAAGCCGAGAGGATTCCAGTGTCACCTATAGCACCTCCGTCGCCACATGCTTCTGCTGCTGCGGCGGCCGCCGCCATACCACAAGTAACAGCCGTCGATGTCCAGAGAATGCCCGACTTTTCTTTTGTGCCCAACACGATCTCGACCCGCGGCACGACCAATAACACGAACACGAACAACAGACATCTCTCCCCCATGGGCAACTCCTCCATTTCAGCAACAATGGCAGATTACGATAACACTTCCACCGACTGGCAGGTCGAATGTTACCGTCTGCGAAAACAACTCAAAGCCGTCGAGCTTCAACTCCGATACAAAGCCGAACTTCTCCTCTCAGAGCAAAGCCGCGTCGCAGCCGTCGAAGCCGAAGTCGAGCGAACCAAAACCGAACTGCAGCTCTGTCGAGGCGAAACGCAACTGCTCCGCGTGAGCAATGGGTTGAAACATGACGAAACATGTGCGTTGAAAGCTGAACTGGGGAGTTTGCAGAGTAGTGATCAGAATCGAAATAAAGATTTGGTGGCGAAATTGAGGGTCATGACGGAGAGGTTGGCGTTGGAGGAGGATGCGGTCGCTGATAAGGATTTGAGGATCAAGTGGTTGGAGAAGGAGAGGGAGGAGTTGGAGAGGGAGAATCGGCTTTTGGAAAATGTCAAGGGCGCATTGTGGGGTCATATGGAGCAGGCGAGGAAGAGGGAGGTGGGTACTGGTAGCACGGCTGCTGATCCTCCGCATTCTCCTCCTGCTACTGCTGCCACTGCCACTGCCGCCGCAGCCGCCGCCGCCGCTGTTGCTGTTGTTGTGAGTAGTCCTGTGTCGGACAGGGAACATCCTGCTTGGTGGATTTGAAAGGACCTTTGGTCCAGTCCTTCTTTGTTTTCCTTTTGTTCTTAGCTGGGGGAAGATGTCACGTTCTCTACGCTGTGTGGAAACAGCGACAATTTCCTTATTACGACAATTTCATTAGTAGTAAAATTTTGCACGATCGTTCAGATTGCTGCTCCGCAGAAATGTAATGGTAATATCACACCCCTTTCCAATTGACCTCTTGATGTCATCTCATTCCATTCTAGTTCTTTGACTGTTGCCCCCGAGACTACTCCATGGACCATGGGTAGACAAAAGCTGGATATGGCATCATACCTTGGGTAGGTTTGAATGCACTCTTGTCGAGGATGGTTGATAGCTTCTGGAATATAGGTTCTTGGTATAAAACACATCCGTGTCGAGAGGAAGGGCTTAGTTCTGTTGCGAAGCCGAAGTGTCCCTTCAAATGCGGCTTTCGGACGGTAGTCTGCTCCATGAAGCCGCGGTATCCGAGGCGGTGTGAGCTTTGAAGCTTGCCCAGTGCAGCATTTTTGCTTCTTTGGGCAGGGCGAATAGGTAGCGTTGGTAGCAAGTCCACGACGGCATCGGTAGGTCGTCTTGCTATCAAAGCCACAATGGAAAATGTAAGACGGAACTGGAGGTCCGTAGAGAGCAGCACGAAGGAGTCCTCGAGGATGAAAAGACTTCTTGTTCAGATTGTGTGCCAGGACTGGTCAAGTATTGGAATTGGTTTCATTTCAGCTGTTACTCAAAAGACAAGCGTATCGGTGATATGAAACTCTCGAACTTGCTTTATCACAAAGTCAGAGATGAAAGTCACTAATTTATTCACTTCTGTTCCCTGCTCTGCCATACTGTGCCGATGATGATGCGGTGTAGAGGAAGAAAGACGTGCGGGTGTTTCCGCTTATGTTGCCTGAGGTTGTACAACACGCGCGGGGCAAGCGCGTCATGTGAGCTTGGTCGCGGTTGCCTCATGATCAACGGAACGAGTCACTTTGGACAATGACAAACACACCAAGCTCTCTCTCTCTTTCTCTCTTCCTCTCTCCCTCCTCACCCTTCACCCTCTTCCCCTTCCGCCGTGACTCCAAACATTGCATGATTGCTCTGTTCGGACAAGCTGAACATTCAGCACACACTGCAGAGAAGCGATACTGCAGCAAGCTTGCCACTTGCATTGCTATCAGCACCTGAACTTACTACCTATCTACTCAACCTGCTCAAGACCAGCAACTAACAGACACCCCGTAACCAGCCGCAAACATGCAGAACCTCCTCCACAGCTTCATCGATCCCCTCCGCGACCGCTTCGCAACTATCAACCACAACTCGGACTTCCGCAGCACTGGCCAGCTCACGCCAGATGAGTTCCTCTCTTCGGGTGACTTCCTGGTCCACCGATTCCCAAGCTGGAGTTGGGCCGATGCCCCTCCCAGCCAGCGTGTCTCGTACTTTCCAGCCGGCAAGCAGTACCTCGTCACTCGGGGTGTGCCATGCCGCAAGCGCATCAAGGCCGATGACTTCGCGGGCAAGGACAATGAGGATCAGCTCGTGCTGGACATGCTGAAGGAAACGGGCGAAGAGGTCAGCGGCGAGGATGACGGCTGGCTCAAAGCTGGCGGGGATAGCAGCAGAGAGAAGGCCAAGAGTGCAGATCTTGTCAAGGACGTTAAGACTGTCGACGATGATGGCAAGCTCGGCGCGGAGGAGCTCGATGAGGAGGAGGAGATTCCGGATATGGACGATGAGGAAGACGACGAGGAAGCAATCATTCGCGATCCAAGTTTTGGCAACAAGAATGGCGAAGACTCGTAAGTCGGCTCATCTGAGGGCATTGGGCATTCACTAACAGACTGGGGCAGAATGCGAACCTACACCCTGTACATCACCTACAGCCCCTACTATCGCACACCACGTCTTTTCCTGCAGGGTTACAGCTCGTCACTACAGCCACTGCAGCCGTTAGCCATGATGGACGATATTGTGGGCGACTACAAGGACAAGACGGTCACACTCGAGGACTTCACCTTCGTTGACCCACCCATCAAGACTGCATCTGTTCACCCATGCAAACATGCCAGCGTCATGAAGGTTCTGCTCGACCGGGCCGACGCAGCACTCAAACTTCGCATCGAGAAGATGAAGCACGGTGCCAAGCCATCATCCTCTGGCATGGAGGGCCTTGTGGAGCAGACTAGTAAGCTCGACATGAAAGAGAAAGACAAGACATCAAAGGGCAAAGAGGGTGACTCTGAGTGGGAAATGCTCTCGGCGGATGGCAGTCAGGACGAGGATGTCCAGGTTCCAGCCATCCGCGTCGATCAGTACCTAGTCGTGTTCCTGAAGTTCATGGCTTCTGTCACCCCCGGCATCGAGCACGACTTCACCATGGGCGTTTGACTACGCCCGTCCCCAAAGACGAATGGGGACGAGTGGGTTCAGCTGCGTGCTGGATTAGATTATCCCCGAGAGGTTGACTGGCTAGAGATTCGACGCTGCTTTGGTGGCATGATCATGGCTGTAGGAATGCCATGATGCATTCTAGGTATGCATGGGACATGGAATCTCTAGCTGCCAGATGCCAGACTGAATTCAGTTGCATAGCGAGGCGGCGCAAGGTTAGAAGGATTGGGTTAATGAGAGGCTCGACCTCAATGACTGCAAGATACCACAGCGACAATGCAGAGACGCGACATGATGAATGAAAGAACGAGTGAAGCATGTCTTCCCGTAGTACACCAGTCTTCACACTTGACACTGATCACACTTGACAGTCTGCTGTTCACGTCGATATGCATCCCATAGGCGTTGTTACCGTGAAGGCCGCGGGTATCGAGGGGCTGTGACCTGGTGGGGCTGATAGTTTGGCCTCAACCAGCGACCAAGTGCTGAAACAGCCATTCTCCTTGCGGCCAGCCACATGGCGCGTTTCAGAATTACTCGATTTAGAGAAGCCCACTCCACTCCGGCCTCCTGGATGCCATCTCCCATCGTGTTTGCTGGCCTCACACTGGCCGAAAGCCCGTCCGTTCTCGAAGCGCAGAGCCTCGGCTGGATGTCAGAGTCAGAAACGAAGCAACCCGAGGATACAGACGACATGTGCATTATGACCACCACCGACTGAGCAGATGGCTCTATCCGTCGACATGTACAGTAAGTAGGACAGACGTGCTGCGGACTCCCGTTGTGACTAGTGGGTGGTCTGTGTCGGTCAATTTCTTGCCACTTCAAGCTAGGAGCTAGGTAATAACCCGTTGTCGTCGACGTTTGACTTGCTTCTAGCGGCGACGCATCATTGCATTGAGAACACGAAGGCACGATTGAAAGGGGACCGGTTCTAGGAGGTACTACTAAAGCCTGCTGTCATGCACGATCCGAATGAACGCACGATCTATAGAACGGACACGTCCTCCTCATCATCATCATCATCATCATCGTCCATCCCCTCTCCGAAACATGACTTGAAATAAGACATTGCGACTTCTCATCTGCCAGCGGCCCAGCGCTACACGCACTTCCCTACTTTGACTTTTCGGAAATAACAGGCATCTTTGCTTTCCTCACATCGGACACACGAAGAGCACCTAGCGGAGAAAGGTGCTGGAAGACCAAGGGGAAAAACTTGCTCCAGCCAGCGGCCGCGCACTCTCGGGGACCCGATATAACTATATCTCCTCTCTTATACCTCTCTCGCTGTCCTGCCATATCTGCACTTGCCAGCTTTCCGCGCCTGCCAGACGACTCTGGAATCTTGGTTCTTCCCTTGCTGCCGCTGCGAAATGCAGCGTAGGCCGACTCGACCGCCACATCTGGCTGTGCGCTTGTGAAGAGCGTCGACGACGGGGCAGCAACCTGTCCCCGATCTCCGCAATGACCGCCACGGCAGCATGGCTTGCCCGCGCGCAGAGGAGACGAAATGGAGAACTTGGAATCCTTCGTGTAAGCGTTCTTGCATTGTTTCGTTTTTGTATTCTTTGTTTTTCTTTGTTTCTACTGTAAACATACAACAACAACGACAACGACAACAAAAGAAAAGAAAAGAAAATTGCTCCCCTGACACCTGACAATACCTTTTCTGATAGCGCGACTCGGAGCTCAGCGTGAACAGCAAAGCCACCAGCGAAAGCTACTCCTCCAATCACGACCGGATGGAGCGCTCCCCTTCTTCGCCACACAGCTCCACCAGCACCACCAATAGCAGTCTCCCGGAGAACTTTGAGAAGCTCCAAGCACTACAGAGTCAACTGGACAAGAACTATGCGCAGATGAGCGCCAACAAGAAACGCATGGACGAGATTTCGCAATTGGACGAGGAGCGTGGAGCTCTTCTGTCGCGACGTCTCGCGGAGATTTCACATGTGAACAAGCAGCTGGAATCTTTGCGCGGCATCTTCTCGAGGGCGGAGAAGGCTAGTCGGGGTGACTATCATGCTGGACTGTCTGAATGCACTTGATGGGGTTCTGTTTTTGTACCAATCGATTGAATTGATGAGCCTGCTTTTAAGGCGTTCATGGGGTGAGTGCGGCAGAAATCACATGCTCGGGGTCTTTGCTTTTTTTTGTACTCAGCAGCACATGCTAAAAGAAAGTTGTCCTACCTAGGGTCACGGAGGAGTTAGCGCGCGACATTCGAATCGTTTTCTTCTTTTTCTTTCTTCTTCTTATTTTTACCCATCGATGCAACACTGTTCCAACAAACGCGAGAAACCACGGTCTGTCTGGATCATTACTCATTTACTCTTCTCGTGTAGATCATTTATCATCCATCATTTACGCACATGTGGCGCGACTCTTCATCTTTGCAATCACTTTTCCTTGCCTCCTCCTCTTCCCCTCTCCTCCCCTCATCATCCACTCTTCCCCGTAAAATAATACCTCATTTCCTTCCTCGGCCTCAACACCGAAACATCATCATCTCTCGCAACCCCAACACCACCTTCTTCTTGCCCCCTCCTGCTCCCGCTCCTGCTCAACCATCTCCTCCTCGTCTTCTCAGCACCAGCCAAACTCCGAGAATCCATCGCCGTCGCAAACCCCGAAGCTTCTTCTCCTCCTCTTCTTCTTCCAGCGAGACGAGTAACAGGCCATGCGGGAGTTTTACTCTCTCGAAGACTCTGGCCGGAGTGGATTTCTTGCTGCGATAGCGGTCAGAGAGATTTAGGTACATGGTACATAGTACATGCTACTAAGGCAAGTGGGTTGGTTGGTTGATGTGAGGATGATGAAAAGACGGAGAGGGTGGGAGAGCTGTGTATATGTGTGTGTATGTGTGTGTATGTGTATTTCTCTGCTGCTCTTGTCGTTCTGATTCTCTGTTGTTGTTGTTCTGTAAAACGAACTACATGTAACATGTAACATGTACTTACCTCTGTCTGTCCCACCGCCCATCGAGCTTCAATTTCACTGAAATCCGAAGGTGGTGGTGATGGTGATGGTGGAAGGGGCGTTGCGTTTGTTACCGCCACCGCCACCACGAGAAGAAGAAAGAGAAGAAGAGGAAGGGCTAAGATTCTTGTTCTTGTTGTGGTCGTTGAGAGACGCATTTTTTTGGTTTTGCTTGCCTGCCTGCTTGCTTCCTAGTCTGTGAGGCGAACGTGACCAGAGGGAGATGGAGAGAGGTGAGTGGTCCAGCCCGAATCTGCAAACAAGATGTCGAAAAGAGTGCAGGACTGCAGTACTATATGTCGTCCTGTCGACAAGGTGGTGTCGCTCAGCTGAACATTTGAAACATCAGTCACGAATGCCCCCTCCTGCATATAGGATGGTGGCGGGCAAGGAGTGGAGGTGAAGCAAGGAGCGGGAAGCTGTCAAAGTGCATTCCTCTTCCCTTTAGGAAGTGATAAGGAGGGCGCACATTCATTCGAGCTGTATCTGAAAGTTTCTGTACAGTCAGTCAGGCACTCTTCGGCACTATCGTTTTGCTGCTTTTTCCTGAGCGCTTGTAGTGCCGCTTCATTCTATCTATCAAGTAAACGCAAGGCTCTCTGGCCTGTGAGGGTATCTTTCCTTTCGCGGTCCCGCCGCTTTCCAATCTGCGCCTTGATCTATGCTGTCTCTCTGTGCCCCGATTGCGCCTTTTGCCTTCACTAGGAAGTCTTCACTAGGAAGCGTCTCTCCATAACAAGTAGTAAATTGTAACGAATGGATCGGGATCGTCGGCAAACTGCGCGACTGCCTCCTTGTATTTGGTCAGTAGATGATGTCTTTTCCTACGACAATTTTCGCATGGGAAATGCCGCCATGGAGCCGAAAGGAGCTCCAAAGTTGGTCGAAGTTTTCTTCTTGAGCCGAATTCCGCCCTCTTGGAATTCTTGATGGATCTTGGCCTCGTGCTGTTCTTGGGGAGAGAGTGCGCCTGCCAAGTCTGGCGATTTTGTGTTCGACATGGAAGGACTGAGAGTCGAGCCAAGATTCGAGTCCGGAGACTGAATTGCATGCGAGTCCAAAGCACGAGTATTTGCGGGGGATAGTGGATCTTGAAGGATCCTGTGTCGCTGTGAAGGGCTCATGGTCGTGTTTGATCGATCCGCGGGTGAGGCCAGCCCAGGGCTGGGCTTCGCATAGACCAATGGCTTGCTCTTCTCTTCAGTGGGATTGTCGTGTATTTCTTGGAGCCGCTGAGCGAAAGCTTCTAGTGTGAAATTGCTCTCACCAGGATTATGCGGCAATTCCGGCATATTCAGAGGACCCTTCAATGGCACATCTTCTTCTTCGTCACTCAATGTCAAGTAATATGCGTTGACTTGGGTGTTGTAACGGGTGGGCGTGTCCTCAATGCCATCCATAGACAGACTGCGCTCTGGTGGTGGCGTGGGCCTTCTCGGTGCCTTGATCGGCGTGTGTCCTGCAAGCATACGGTTCACTGGGGGAGGCGGAGACAGGCCGGCCGAGCGTGGCGGATTTGGAATTTCCTCGACTCGCAGCCCTTCCGCATTCATGAAAGAGACTGCAGAGGTGGTTCTGTCGTGTGGTTCATCTCCAAGCGAGTTGACTTCACGTGGTAGCATTATGGAGTGAGGAGCACCTTCTCTTCGTGCAGCAAGTGGCTGGATATTTTCGTCTTCTACGATGGTAGGTAGGCTCATCGTTGGATGCATCGATCGTGGTTGCGGCGAATGGAGCTCACTGGCACCGGGAGGCGTAAGGACTGGCGACTTCGCCGGACTACACGAACTGTCAGGCACTGTCGCGGGGCAGCACTACGTCAAGCGCGCAGCTCACCTATGATGCTCGCCATTCCTCAGTAGCTGCTCCAGACTATGTATGCGCTCGAAGAAGCGTTGTCGCTCCAGGTCCCACGACTCTCGTTCTGCATTGAAGCCTTTGTGCAACTGCCTGAGCGCCTCCGACTGTTTGTCGATGATGGCCTGCAACGCAAACGGGCTTTCTGAGAGACTCAGGCGGCCCATGTTGGAAGTCGTCGACGGCAGACCACCGTCACCTGTATGAGGCAGGACGCTTCGTGGTGCTAGAGCGTCGTTGGAGGTTGGCGCAAAGGCTAGCGGCGGTGATTTGGGTGCTGAGAGTGTTGAGGCTGCGACTGGCGGCGAGACAGAGAACTCGTCGATCGCAATGGGCGGCGAAGACATGGCACGGCGGGCGAGGGGCCGCTGTCATGAAGGTGGTGGAGGGCGGCGCAGCGGGTGTTGGTGGTGATGGTGGTGGGAGTGCGAGTGGGAGTGGGAGTGCGAGTGCGAGTGGTAGTGGCAGTGGCAGCCCATGGACGCGTCTGCCAACTCAGCATGAGACTCAGGTCAGGCCCGGGAACAGTAGACTACTGTATGTCAGAGCAGGGATGTGCAGCAGGAGCCGCGCCTTCCCCGGCACGGGTTCCTGAGGATCCCAGATTCCGCTGGCACACCTTCCCTGCACGCCCCGAACCTGAATTCTCTGACTCTGCTTCTTCTCGTCACGACTGGCAACTGCCCACTGCTCGCTGTCCGCTGCCTGCTGACTGCCGACTTGTCGATATCATGTGATTATCATGTGTTGCCGAGGATACTGTCGGCCGTCCATAGAGTGGTTGCTGCCTGATATCACGTGCTCGGGCAGCTTCTGCTCATCGGCACGGCAATCATGGATATCAACATCACCCACAGTAAGGTACATTATACATACAATCAACTGTACCTGCCGACTCCACTGGATCCACTTGGCCAGGAACCATCAACCATGCACGCCTGCCTGCTCAACCGCCTCAACACTGACGGACTGACCGCTGGAATGAGCTGGCCACGGCAAGAGCACCTGGTCGCGTCGCGTCCACGTGGCGCGCTGACTTTCATGTGCTGATGCCCACGCCCACGCTGACTCTGACGCTGACGATGCTGGAGCAGCGAAAGGGGCTCTGCTCGGACATCTCTCAGCCCCAGTCAAGGCCAAGGTACCGATAGATTATGGCCATTCCAGGATCCAGCGAGCTGTACCAGAAGTCAATCATCAGGAATAGGTACCTCAGGTTCAGCCGAGCTAGACCACTACATGTACCTACTGAGCCACCTCAGCTCCGACTCGTGCTGACTCCCGAGCATCGAAGCAGACATGCACAAGGCTGGGCTGGCATGTCGCTGCGCGATTTCAAACCTGTGCCCGGCTGGCGCCCATTGGGCCACTTGGGCGAATGAACACGTCGAGGGTGCGCGAGCATCGCACAAGACGACACGACATGCACAGGATGGGTCTGCGAACGTGTTCACTGACACCGCCTAATCGCCAATCCAATGGCACATTCTGCAGGGTCGGCAGAGCCGAGAGAGCTTCGGTTGTGATGGCTTTTGCCGGAGCCGATAGAATGATCGACGTCTACATACGAAATAACAGGCGACTACTGTATAAGGCAAAGGGCCTGGCCCCTACGATACTAACAGGTAAGGTAAGGTATGATGTCTGCAAGAGTACTGCTTGTGGAGTCCGATTAGTCGGCCGAGGGACCATGCCTGCCAGGCCTTTCCATTCCCGTGGTCGGCTTCTTTCTGACTTCGCCTACCACCTACACACTCAGCTCAGCGCTCCGCTGCCACTCCAGTGCTTTCGTCCGCCGAGCTTGTGCTCCATGTCGGCAATCTTTCGTGCAAGATCTGCATTTGTGCGCTTTACAACACCCAGCAACTCCTCCCGCTCGCGGAGCTCACGTTTGGCCATCATGAGCTCTTCCTGCAGGATGCTATCAGGCGTGACACTGGCGCGCTTCATGCGCTGGATCTTCGACCGACTTTCCTCGCACTCCGCTTCGACCTCGCTGATGAGATGTTGGCTCAATCGATGTGCCTTCTTGTTTACTGCGACCAGCTCCGCTTCGGGATCATTCGTATCCTGCGGCGCAACTGCTCCTTCTTCGCGCACGCTCTGCTCTTGCCGACTTGATTGTTCCTGCTTAGCCCTCTCGAGCATCTCGGTCAAGCGCGTCTTGGCCTCCCCGGCTATCCGCATCTTTTCGCTCTTGTCATCCACGATCGACTTCTGCTTCTCAAGATCTTGAGTGCATGTGGCCAGTGCGATTTGAGCTTCTTTCCACTTCCTCTCCTTGGAGCGCAGGTCGCCCATGGTAGCGTTGAGATTTCTTTCGAGATCCCGAATCTGTATCTTCAACTCACCGTGAATCTTACGCTGACGCATGGACAGGACTTGAGCTGGTATCGACAACGAGCATTCCCATTTGAAAGTTTTGAGGCTCGTGAGCTCCTTGGACGTGGCGGTATACTTTCGCATTGCTTCTTCCATGCCATACTTCATGTTTGTTGCGCGGACCTCGATCTCGCGACAATGCTCTTCTCTGATGTAGAGATCCTTCTTGGCACGATACAACCTTTCTTTCGACTCGGCCAACATCTGATTGGCATCGTCTACACGTTCCGCAAGACCAGCTTGGCCCATGCTCAAGTTGGAACACTGATGCTGCAAGCTAGACTTTGAATCCTGCCGCAGTATGGACGGAACGCGGTCCTTGCCCTGCTGGGGACTGTGTGGTAAGCCAGACTTGTGCTGATGTGGATGCAACTTATCGACTGGCGTCGTCGGTAGTATGATGGCCGGCATCGCGGGCTGTGCTTGGTCTCCGCGGAATGACGAGCGCTGTGGTATACATTCTACGTACAGGCGCTGCAGCTCGCCTGGTGAAAGGCAGGTTGGTGACAGAGTATCGGAGTCCTGCGTTCTCCTTCGAGTCTTGAGGCTGAGCTCGACTGATGCCACCGAACGTCGACTGATCAACGCTGATCCCCGCTTCTTGTTGAGTACTGGGGTTGGCATGAAGAACGGCCTCGATAATCTCGGCCCAGTTGGAAAATCGAATTGGTCGAAGTCAAAATCCAGGTCGTCGGGATGCACCGTGAACAGGCTAGTGACATCGACGGGCATTGGTACATCCTTGCGGCAGGAGCTCGTGGTAGAACTATCGGTGTGGCTCTCGAACTCGTGATGATTTTCGTCGTCGTGACTTCCTTTCAAGATGTGCGAGTCTTGCTGGTCCGCACTCGCAGTCGAAATCCGCGAGCTGTGTTGACTCTCTTCCGGCTCGGAGATAGTTGACCATCTGTGGTCCTTGCTGAGTGCGGCGATCGGTGATGGAATCTGACCACCGCAAAGGCCAATTGCTGAATCCTGGCGTGGCTTCTCTGGGCGCATCACTAATAATTTGGCCGCGTCCTCTGGGGCATATCTCCACGTCTTCCTCTTCACACTCGTTGGCGTCACCGGAGAGATGGTCTGATCGGGTGCACTTGGAAATTCAGCCATATCGATTGCTATAGGATTGTCGACCACCGCTGGAAGTTATTAATAATTAGTGTATATATCGCTACTTCAAAGGAATGTGGTCCAGCGGTGGTGGTGCTGGTTGTGGTGGTGGTGGTGGTGGCGGTTTTCACGCAGGCGAAGAACAAAACAGGGCAAGCCATGAGGGCAAGCCATGATTAGTATTATTATTATTATTCATTTCAGGTTGGTCACCATCATATCGCACATGTGGTCTCGCGCGCAATGATGACGAGTCAAGCCTTCGTTTATTGCTACTAACGTTTGTGTGTGTCTGTGTGTCATGGTGCGGAAGTGAGAGCAAATGAGAAGTTGAGAAGCACACCGAGTCAGGCGCTCACATAGACAACCGACACGTTGCACGACTAATCAAGGCGAGACAATGAGGTAGGGTGTCCAAAGGTGTCCTAATACCACGAATACGACTGACTCTTTTCTCATGTGCTTTCCTATCCTGTTCAAGCGTCCGGATGAATCAGAGCCTTGTTCTTCCTTCTTCCATTCTTCCGTCTTGTTCTTCTTCCTTCTCTTCGTCTTCTTCGTCCTCTTTCGTCTTATCCTGCCCATTCGGCCTCTCGGCCGCAGTCTGCCGACTTCACGAGCCAACCCATCTTCATTCATGGGCTACAAGGATCCGTATGGTAGGTTGTGACTTTGTGTAATACCAAGCACGATTCCAGTCCTTTCTCCGAACACGAAAGAAACTATTTGTGGGAGAGGTTACAACTTTCTCTTTACCAGTACCATGCATACGGTATGGGTACCTTTACGCGTCCCCTTGGGGCCTATGCGACAGGAAAGAGTTGTCTGTGTGCGATGTAATCAAATATATATTGGAATGGGAATTAATAAACGGAAAAACACGATGCCGCTTCTTCTTCATTTTCGTCTTCTTCTTCGGAAAAGAAGAAAGAAAAAGGCTCTATAGGAGGACTTGACTTGGAGAAGGCACGGGAACGGCTTGATGATATATGAGTAGGACTGTAGATTGCATACTATACCTAGGTATACCATCTCCCCATCTCCGGCTGGCTTTCATTTCGCCTATGTACGTTGCACACACACACACACCCTCTCTCTCACACACACTCTCTCCCCTTTCCTATAACAACTACTCAAGGCACCAACGGTCTTGCAGAATAATCATTAGAAAAAGAAGAAATCTTATATCGCAATAGCAATAGCAAAGAATCCCTTACCTTATCTGACTTGACTTGAATCTATAGGACCTTATCCTACCAGATATCTTATAACTGTAAACGTATATATATATATATACAATATTTTTTCCTAATATTGTAGATATAGTACATGTAGGTATATAGTATCGAAAACAAAGACTTGTAATATATATATCTACCTTATATACTATTTTAATCAGCGAGGTTCTGTTTTTTTCTTTTTTGATTCGATACTGCGATGCTCCTTCTTCTTCTTCTTCTTACAACTACGATAGGATCTTTTCTTTTTCTTTTCTCTTGTACCTGTATTGAAAGGATATATCTATACGAGATATGGATGTACTGTACGACATGTACCTTACCTCACTTATTGGCGAGTGCGTGCAATTCGATCGATCGATCGATCGATCAAACAGTAAGTGCATGGTTGGAGAGAAAGAAAAAGAGGACGAGATCTACAGAGAGAGAGAGAGAGAGAGAGAGAGAGAGAGAGAGAGAGAGTCTAGATATTTCTTTGCACAAGGTATTTTCTTTACAGGAGATTACATACATATCGCTCGAATATCTGGATGGAAAGACAAACAAGCGCGAATCCAGACGCGGTAATAATGACAATACCTTACACAATAAACTCACGACAGGATTGCTTGCTACACATGTTGCTTTCCCCCTCTCCTCAAGATGGACGGAGGACGCGAGAAAGACACGCTCACAGCTTCGCACCTTCCTTCTTCATCTTCGCCCGTTCCTGATCTCGCATCAAGCGCCGAAGAATTTTTCCCGAAGGCGACTTGGGCACCACATCGATAAATTCCAGCCCGCCTGCGAGCCACTTGTACCTGGTCTTGTGATCCTCGACGTACTTGGTGATGGATTTCCGCAACGTCGCATCATCTGCCTTCTCACCGGGATGCTTGACCACAAACGCCTTGGGAACTTCGCCTTCGCGATCGGAGGGGATGCCAATCACTACACAGTCATTGACCGAAGGATGAGTGAGGAGATGTGCTTCCAATTCCGCAGGGGCGACTTGATGGCCTTTGACTTTGATGAGTTCCTTGATGCGATCGACAATGAAGACGTGTTCGTGGCCGGAGGGGGATTTGGAAATGACGGCTTCGTCTCCCGTGCGCATATATCTTCCATCGGGCTCGTCGATGAAGGTCTCTTTGTTGGCTTGTGGCTTGTTCAGATATCCAAGTACGACCGCGGGAGATTTCACCCAAAGCTCGCCAGGTTGGTCGTGTCCCGTAATCTCATTGCCTTCGACCGTCACGAGTCGCGCTGTAATGCCGGGAAGAAGCGATCCACAGCTACCGAGCCAGATGTCGGAGGTGGTGGTGGCACATACTACCGTGGATGTCTCGGTGAGGCCATATCCTTGACAAATCTTCCAGTCGGGGTAAATCTGAGCCAGATCGTCCGCAGTTTCCTTTCCGAGAGGAGCCGCGCCGGTGAAGCACGCACGCACGCTCGACAGATCAAATTGTTTCAATGTGTCCTTGGCCTTGGTCATGTGAATGATCATGGGAGGCACGAGGTACAACATGCGGATCTTGTGTTCTTGTATTGCCGTGAGCAACCACTTGAAGTCGTACTTGGGTAGTACCACCACGCCGTCACCCCTCCAGATTCCCACGTGGCAGATGACAATCAACCCGTAGATATGAGACATGGGCAGCAGACCAAGGCAGTTCTCGGTGTAATGGGTGTCTTCCGTCTGCTTTTTCATCGCCTCTCGATCGAGCTTGTCGTGGGTATTCATCTGAATCGTGTTGGCGATGACATTATAGTGCGAGATCATGACTCCTTTGGGCAAGCCCGATGTACCACTACTGTAACATAGGAACGCACATCGTTCCTTGGCATGTCCCTTGGACCAACTCTCATCGGTGGGTGTAATTCTATCGAGCCTCTTGCCTGCTTGAATGAGGTCTTCAATCGTCTTGTGTCCAGGATTCTTCGCCCCTCCAGTGATCGCATCTGGCACAGGCAAGAGATATATCCTGTCGTTCGGAATCTTCGACTTCTGGACCCCATCCTTGGCCGTCTGAAGAAGCGGCAAGCATGTGAAGATGGCCTTGGCTCCAGAGTCCTTCATCTGGTACTCCAGCTCGCGCGCGTTGTATGCTGCATTGACAGCAGTCAAGACTCCTCCTATTCGGTGTACAGCCCAGGCCAGGGTGAGGTAGTCGACGGTATTTAGACTGAAGCAGGCAATGACCTTATCCCATTCTGACCCTTCGTTCGGTTTGAAGCCAAACTCTTTACACAATGCTCGAGCGAGGTAATCGACACGCTCTTTCACTTCTAGCGCAGGGTACGACTTGCCACTGAGGGCGCAGACGAAGGGCGGCTTCGAGTAGCCCAGTGGAAATCGGCCATAGTTCTCGTCAAACATGAAGCGCTCCACCGAAATGGAATCGGGGATCTCTGGCAATGCCGGCACCCATGAGGGAGATTGGAAAGGCATGATGGAATGGCGTGGACGACACTGTTGCGCTGAACGTAGGAGGTAGGCGGGCGATTGTTCGAGGCCGCACGAATTGTTAGTGATGTAAGCTGGTCTCGGGTGTGCTCTCAAGGGAGGTCGGGTATATGGGAAGGCTGATGGGTATATGTGCTTTTGAATTCAACCTTTACCTAGGTAGTAGGTAGGTAAGGTACCTTCTAGGAATGTCGAGATTATTGACGGGGACAGTAAGATAGCAGGGGAAGCCGGCTCGGTCGAGGGACAGTAGTGAGTAGGTTATGTAGTTTGTAGAGTATGAATAGCGAGACTCGCCGTGCTCTTCCTTACCTCGATGCTTGGCCTTCAAGGCTTCAATTACTCCAAAGAGGTATCGTGATGTCGTGCGTGGGCTTGTCGGTTAGCCGAAGTCCCTCCTAACCAACATGTATCCCCGCCTTTTGCGACCATCTTTCTCCACATTCGACCCTCGGGGCGGCGCGTCTTCGGATCTGAGCTTCATGAATATTGCCCCCCTTACCCGGGGATCATCTTAACAGTTGTCTGGTCAACTTCCGCCTTCATCTACATTCACAGTCTTGTTCAATATGCTTCGCTATGTGCCATCATATTCAGACCATAGGCCCGTTGTCCCAGTGTACCGTGACTGCAGACGACTACAAACAACGAGAAACGAACGATTTCGGGCATGTCGGCAATGGGTTTCCGAGTTCTGAGCGAGTTATGAACAGAATCCACCTTCCAAGATACCTCCGAGTAATGACCAGAGACCTCCGAGTCCCCGACCAACTAGTAGTACTTCCTGCAGTACTAGTGCACAAGAGCAATTTCCAATCCATAAGGTCACCGGCCAGTTGTCTGATTGTATGACGCTCAGTAGCGCGGAGGAGAATACCGTCCTGCTCTCATCATGCATCGCAAAGTGCTGCTCAAAGTCTTCGCGTGATCAAGGCTGGTGCTATATCGTCATCAAAAACAAGTCGCCCGGGTGCGTCTTGAAGTTCGTCTGGGACGATAGCTCCAGAGAACTATCACAAGGGCACGCCGGCGGGATGCGAGTTGCATCTGCAGTAGTTGCCCTGCTTGAATACCTGCATACAACGCCAGCAGAATGGCGAGAGGCAGTGAGTGCCTGTGTCACCGAGATTAGCACAAGTTCCAATCTTGGATGGAGTAAGCTTCTCTATTCTTTGACTCACAAAACATAGTGTCACAGCCGCCATTCTTCTCGATGCTAAACGCGCACTTTGGGCACTTCTTGCAGGCAGTTGCTATCAGAAGCAGAGAAGCTTCATTGCTGGAGTTTTGCGTGCGCTGCTGAAACTCTTTACAGGTCTCGCCCTCGTGATACGGCAAGTCGCATGTGACGCAGGCTTTTGCGCCGCACAGGTTGCACGTGAAGATGTCAGGGATATCTTTCGATTCTTCTGTATTGTTATCAGCAGGAGGACCGCAAGAGTTGCGTTGAGCCGCAAAGCTGCCGCGTGTGTGCATAGCGGACAGCAGTATGGTGGGTCCTACCTTTTTCTGTTGGAACAGCGGCGTCGGTAGAAGCAGCGGCCACCTTCTTACCTCGCTTGCCGCCGGCCCTCTTCTTCTTCTTCTTCCTCTTCTCCTCGTCCTCGTCCTCGTCCTTCTCCTTTGGCGATTCCACGAGTGGCTGCACATCCGCATTGTCCTTTGTGTGGACTTGGCCGCCGTCGCAGGCCGGAGCAAGACACCACCGCCAGCCTGGTATGTTTTCTTCGATATGACGCCGAGCCAGCCGAGCAAATTTTTCATAGGATGCTTTGGTAGTCGCGGCCTTCACGTTGACAGGCCTCATCATGGCAGGGCAAGGCTCACCTTGGAACCTCTCTGGACATCTGATGGCGAAAGTAGAGGCTCCCGCTTCATTGTCGACTATTCTGTAATTGTGATTGCTGATACAGACATCGATCCACCTCCGGAGGCATACACGGCAGGTGTGGATCAGATGTTCGCACTCTGCAGAAGGATTGTAGTCCGGAAACGACCTGCCGGTCTTCACAACACCACAAGTGTCACATAGATACCTGGGCTTGGTAGTCTGCTTCCTCTTGGTGGGCGGCGAGGCGACTACAGTCGGGATGACAGTGTTACTGCGCAACGCCCTCTTCTTCTTCGTCGTCGTTGTCACCTTCGCGGTGGGGGAGGGCGATGCGGCCTTTTTCTTCTTGGCCATGATGTTGGTTCTGGGTCTGGGGTTGTGTGTGGGACTGTTGTCCCGATGGGACTTTTTAAGTGGGCATGTAGTGTCGGGTGACGGAGGAAGTGACAGGCGCGCGCACTCTGAAGCCTAAATGACGAGTGAATGCAGTGCTTGCTCTTACTTAAGGACGGGAGTGTTGCGAGTGCACCAGGTCATGTCAGTGGACATGGCAACATTGGCGGGCGGCGACGGCGGCGGAAGGGTTGCATTTTTGGATGGCTGGTGCTTCTATTCTCTTCGCTCTACGAAAGCCAATGATGCCATCCATGCCATGCCATGCAGTCCGAGGGAAGACTGGAAGTGTCGTTCCTCTCGGTCGTTGCACACTCAACCCTTACCCAACTAGGCAACACCTCACTAGACATTCCCGCCAGTCACATGAATGCTTAAGTAAGCTCAACACTCCCATCCACGTGACCGAGTCTTATCTGCTCGCCGGCCGTGCTTATCACCGGGCAAGCTATTCAGCCTAAGTTACCAGGTACAGGCTGAGGTATTCTGTTATTATTATTATTGCATCAACATCTTCTCCACTGACTCTAACGATCAGTCATACAGGTAGACAGACAGTATACAGTGCCTACCACCCCATTCCACCCCTCTCATTATCCATCAACCAACCAGCATCAACATGTCTGCCAACAAGAAAATCATCCTCACCGAGAATGCTCCCAAGCCTCTTCCCGGCATCTACAGTCAAGCCGTAGTCGCCAATGGCACCGTCTACTGCTCAGGAAGCATCGGCATCGACACCTCCGGCAAACTCATCGAAGGCACCATTGGAGATCGCACGGTATGTACCTCCTAGGTCATCATCATCATCATCATGGAAGATTTTCATCACACTGACCTATGGCGGAAAAAAAAAAACAGCATCAAGCCATCAAGAATCTCACAGCAGTTCTCGAAGCTGCTGGAACCAATATCAACAATGTCGTCAAAGTAAACGTCTTTATCGACGACATGGCAAATTTCGCTGCTATGAACGAGGTAAGGAAAAGGGATAAACATCTCCAACCCCCCTGCCCTTTTTTCTTCTCTCTCTCTCTCTCTAATGATAAGAAAAAAAAACCAGGTCTACACCACCTACTGGGGCGAAAACAAACCCTGCAGGACATGCGTGGCAGCCAAACAGCTTCCCTTGGGAACAGATGTGGAGATTGAATGTATTGCGGTGCTTCCGTAAGTTACATGTACCTAACAAAGAGGACCGAGGACGAGACACTTTCCATGTCTCCAATCTCTCTTGTAAGATATCATCATCATCTTCTTTAGGAGAGAAAAGATTTCCTTTGGGAAATATTTCTGACGACTTTTCTTTCTACGGTAGAGGTCGCAGCTCTAAGCTATGAGAGGAAGGAAAAAGAAGGAGGAGAGGAGGAGAGGGAAACGAAAGGGGGAAAAGGGAGGGAACTGCGAGATCGCTATGTTGATCAGATTTCAAGCGTGAGTGCACATAACAATTGTGGTTTTTATCTATTTGCAAAGGGGCGTAAGCGAAAAAAAAGGGGAATTCGATAAAATGTCGCAAGCTACAAAGCAGGGAACGAACGCAAGTCAACAATATCAACATGCAATATGAAAGCTGAGATGGGAATCTCGATCTGCTGTCGCAGGTGGCACCATGTGTAATGGTCTGTCGTCGTCGTCGTCGTCTCACTATTCGTATGGTCCTGGCGTAGGCGGACTCTTCGCGGGATCCTTGTAGTATATCATGCCACTCGAAAAATGTCTGCTCTTGGAGCGTTTCGAATGCGAGGGCCGCCAACCTAATACGGAGCTCTTGGATAGTATGGATCCAGCTGAAGTAGGCCGGCCCGATGAGCTTCCAGGTCGCACGGCATCGGACTTCGCATGGCCATCTAACGAGATCTTGTCTCTCAGTCGGCGCAGTATACTGGGGGATTTGGCCTGGAGCGAGACCACTCGCATGTCTGCAAACGCAGCTTGTTGTGATCCAAAACTACTGTCAGGTTCGAAAGGAGGGGTTTGAGACGACATATCAACAGGTTTGGCTCTGTTCCACCGCCTGCCTCGTGGCGTGCGTGGCATGGGTGTCTCTGAAAAAGTCTCCGAGATGGCCCCGTTCGATGCAGAGAAATCCGCTGCTTCCCTCTTGCGACTATGATAGAGCTGAGGAGTTGGGGGCAGCTGGCTGCTGCTGCTGGAGCCAGGGCGAGCCCTCCTTGTATATGGATGTGCGGTCGCATCTGGGCTGTCGATATCACCTCTTGGTCGTGAAGCAGATCGAGGAATCGATCGCTCGTTACGCGGATTACTTGTACGTGAACGCACGCTGGACCGCGTGCGGTCGACCTCAAAGAACTGGTCTGGAGTAGCCGGAGTGCGAGGTGCTTCCTGATCTGCCCAGCTATCTGCACCGCGTGGCATCTCCTGCGAACTGACGCTCCCTTTCCTTGCCGATCGAGGCGTTTTGATGTTACTCCTGCGATCTAGAACACGTTGCGCAGAACTGTCGGCAACGTCTCCATACTCATCTTCAAATTGGAAAGGTTCATCCGGAAGGTCGCCATCAAGTCGAATTCTTTTTTTGTTGAGCAGAACTGAGACGCTGCGATCATAGTCTTGCGTGATTGTCTGGAACTCTTGGGCATGCTTCAGAGCGATCTGCGACTTGCGTTTGGTGATACGCTGATTGTAGTCATCCACGAGCTTTCGCTCTGCGGTTCGCAACGCAACAGCTGTATCCACAGGTAGTGTCGTCAGCATCAGAGAACGTTCCGTCAGATCATCTGAGCTCGCTCCAAACTTTGCAACAAGTTTCTTACGTTCTTTCACAAACTGTGCGTGCTGCTCAGACGTGATCAACTGCTCCATCGTATCTCTGTCCTTGGCAAGCGCCTCGACCCTGAAATTATACTCTGCCGCAAGCTGGTCCTTTGCGCGTTGCAGCTCGCCAACATGCTCATTGATCTTGCGAGCGAATAATGCCTCATTGGCACTGATCACACTTCCAAGTTCAGAGAGCTCGGCGCGAGCGTTGTCGAGGTAGTCCTCGAAAGATCTCGACTTCCACGCCATCTCGACATCTTCTCGAGCCTGTCGAACGCCGGGACTAGCAGGTGTCATGGGCCGTGAGCCGTTCATGTTACGGCGAGCAGCTTGGATTGGAGCAAACGTAGCCGCATGGGCTTTCCACTCCACGATATTGGCATCAGTCTGCACAATAGCGTCAGCAGAGCTGCGTGACCCGTCTCTTGGCCGAGCTCGCTGTTGCAGCAGCATTTCAAGTTCCTTCACCAGGAAATCGTTCTGCCTTGACACCTCGTTCTTTTCTTCTTGCCGCTTATCGAGCAGAGATCGCATCGTCGAACGTTCTGCCTCCAGCACAGAGACTTGTGCATGAAGACTTGAGTTTTCTTCGCGAATGGCAACAGTCGATGCTCTACGGTTACTGGAGCCTCCCGAGGTCTTCTGCTGTAGCTCTCGCAGTGAAGTCTGGACTTGTACTAATTGTGATGTCAAATCGTCCTTCTCGTTCGCAAGAGCCGTGACATGTCCGTCCGACTCCGCTTTAGCGTCAGCAATGCGTTTGTCGGCGTTCACAACTTGCTGCCGAAGTGAAGCAAGAGAACGCTCTGCCTCGGCCTGACCAGTCATCGTCGCATCTAGTCTGGCTTGAAGAGCCGCAATTTCGGCATCATACGCTGCTTGTCGGACGGAAACTTGAGTGGCATTGCCCGTCTGCAGGCGTGCCTCCAGGTTGGCAAGTTGGGCCTGATGCTCCGTTGTCAGACGCATGACCTCTGCCTGCTGCGCCTCCAATGCACGGGATCGACTCTCGTTCAGCGCCTCTTGGTGTGCAGCTACCAGTTCTTTGCGCTCTACTTCGGCAGCTTGCTTGGCCCTTTCGAGCGCATGCTCTACATCCTTCCGGTGCGTGCGCTCAAGCTCCGAAAGCTGAAACGCGGACGTAGTCTGAGCAGTTTCTCGGATATACGACATAGCATCCTGGTGACGCTTCTTCAAATTCCTCACTTCAGCATGACTGCTCGAGCGTGCCTTTTGCACTGCAGCTTCCAGTGCAGCCTTATGCTCGGCCTCGACCGTTGCGGCTCGATTTTGGGCCTCGCGCCGTGCGTCCTCGACTGCCATGGCTGTCTTGTCGGTATGGAGCTGTTCCACTTCTTTGAGCTTCGACGCTGTGGTCATATCACTGTTGGACATCAGCTCGGCCAAAGACTTTGCATGCTCTTCCTTGAGCTCGTTCATTTTTGCCATCCATGCTTGATCGTGCTCTGCTACCTCTCTGGTGTGGGTTACCTTGGCCTCATCCAGCTGTGACTGAAGTTGGCCCTTAAGCTCGTCTATCGACCTTTGGTGCATGGTCTTGGTGGCATCAAGTTCTCCCTCGAGAGTGCGCTTGACGCTCGCGAGCGCTTGCTCATGCTCACGACGGATATGGTCCAGCTCATGTTGTGCATCCGAAAGAGATCGATCGTGACGAGATGTAAGGACATCAGTCTTCGCAGCTGCTTCTGCCAATTTTGCTTCAAGCATAGATTCACCTTCTGATCTTGCAGCTTCCAACATCCTAGCATGCTCCTGGCGCAACCTGTCGAGCTCTTCTGCTGCAGCCTTTTTACTTGCTTCAAAGTCGTCTTCACGCTTAGCCTGCCGTTGGGTCATGGTCATCCGCAAGTCGTCAAGACGATTCTGGTGCTGCTCTGATAATATCTTGAGCTGCTGATCATGGGTCGCTTGCATCTGATACACAGACTCTCTTTGGGCAAACTCCACCGCTGCGAGTGCAATAGCGTGCTCAGCACGAGCCTTATCCAACTCCGCTTTGGCCGTCCCACGAGCCTGCATCAGCTCAGCCCGATGCTCTTGTTCTCGCTCATGCTCGGTCTTGCCGCCGAGGTCTCGCAGTGATGCTAGTTGTCCCTCGTGCTCGGCCTTGAGGCTTTCAACAATCGCGTCGTGTTCCAGGCGCACACGTCGGACTTCACTTTCCTTGTCTGCAACTAGCTTCTCTTGCTGAGCGAGCCCCTCTGCCAGTTTACCTTTCAGGTCTTCTAGAGCTTCGTTCGCAATCTGCGATTCTGCGTCATGGCGAGAACGAAGCAGGGCAAGTTCCTCCGTATGCTCCGCATGCAACTTTGTTGCGGCATCTTCGTATCCCGCAGCTGCGCCCTTGGATTCAGAAATGGAGCATTCAAGCTCCCCGCGAATATTGGCCATTTCTTCATTGTGCTTGGCCTCCAAGTCACGAAGTTCTTGTTCATGCTCTGCAGCTAAACGCTCATAGACTTGGGCGTGCTCCAGGGTAGTTCTTTCGATAGAAGACTGATGTTCTTCACGCATATTTCGCCTAACCCTTTCGTGCTCACCCTCCAACGATGCCATGTCCGCTTGTAGTTGAGCAACTGTGCTCCGGAGGCTGGAAAGCTCCGAAGAATGTGTATCACGTAGAGCTGTGAGCACATCATCATGTGCAGAATTCTGCGCAGCAACCGTAGCATCATGCTCCGCTCGCAGCTTTTTGATAGCGTCAGTGTGCTCAACCCTCGCAGTTGCAAGCTCCTCAGAAGCCTTAGCTGTCAGTTTCTGTTCGTGTTCAAGGTTCTTCTTATGATCAGCCACTTCTCGCTCGCATGCTAATGTATGCTTGGTTTGCAGCTCCGCGATTGCGCCTGTATGCTCGACATCTTTCGCCTCGGCTTCTTGCTTTAGTTTGTCGAGTTCTGCGACGAGACCCGCACAGCGGGACGCGTGAGTAGCCTGCAGCGCTTCAATCTTGCTCTCGAAATTGGAAGCTGATTCAGAAGCTTCGCGCTGCCACTTCTCCAATGCTGTGTCCATCTTTCCTTGGTGATCTTGTTGCAGCTCGTCAATCTTTCCGGCATATCGTGATTGTACAGCACGAAGTGCAACGCCATGTGCCGTTTTCAGGTCCTTGATCTGATTTTCGTGCGTCACTCCCATGGCAGAATTGCATTTCTCGAGTTTGGTTACCTGAGCCTCGAGCTTTTCGAGCGCCTCCTGATGGCACTTCTCAGCTGCTTGCCGTTCTTTCTCGGCAGCCTCAACAGCCTGAGAGTGCGCAGACTCTAGCCCATCGATAGCTGCCTGCTGCTCTTCGCGCAACGTTTGAAGCTCAGCCTCGTGGTTCTGCAGCTCTCTGGCATGTTGCTCTGCAGTCACGCGAGCTACCTCCCGTGCTTCGGTATTAGCAGCATCCAGCTTTTCGACATGCTCGCTTCTCACTTTCTGTAGCGCAGCCTGTTGGCCTTCTTCCAATACAGCTAGCGAAGTGGCGTGTTCCTGTCGAAGATTGTCGATTGCGGCGCGGTGGTCGGATTTAAGCTTCTCAAGATCATCAGCCCGTCGCTGCTCCTCCTGAGCGAGCTTCGCTGCAGCGTCAGCTTTGACACTGGCCAGCTCCTCGCCATGCGCAGCCTGTAGCTCTGCCTTCTCATGAGAGTGCTGCGCTTCTACTTCTTTGATCTTATTGGCTTCTTCGGCCTGAATACGGTCCATTTCGGCTGCGTGCGTAGACTTGAGTTCACCAATAGTCTGCTCGGCGGCTTTGTGCTTTCGGCCCAGCTCAACTGCATGTTTCGTTGCTGTTTCATGTTTGCTGTGCAGCTCACGGACGCTTCGTTCATGGTTTCGAGTCTGATGTCCGTGTTCCAGTTTCACCATCTCCAGTCGGTCTGCGACATCTTGATGCTCGCGCTCCAATTTGGCCACCTTCACATTGGACTCCTTCAGAGCACTCTCCACCGCTGAGTTCAAGGCATGTAGTCGCAGGATTTCTTCTTGGGCTGATCGATGCGCCACATCTGTACTCCCCTTTTCAACGCGTAAATCGTCAAAGGCTTTCGACTTTGCCACCAACGCTTTTGCCCCATCTTCAATCTTCGTGTTCAGCTCTTCCACCCATTTCCGTGTCGCTTGGAGCTCGCTCTCCAGGGCAGACTTCTCTTTCGTCGCTCTCGTCAACTGTACCTTTGTGTCTCCCAGCTCGCCCTTCACTCTCTCCTTCTCACGCACCACCTGAGCTTCCAACTTGCCCGTCTCGGTCGCAAGATCCTCCAGCTCGCGCTTCAGCAGATCCCTCTCCTCAACGACACGATTCGTCCTCGCTTCAGCAATCTCCTTCTGCTCTGTCAATCGGTCCAATCGTTCTTCCGCACTCTGTAGCGCACTTGCGTGCCCTGCCTTTTCCTGCTTCAGCTCAGCCTCCAGATGCTTGTACTCCAGAAGCAACCCTTCATTCCGTCCTGTCAATAAGTCGACACGTTCCTCTGCGCTTTCCAACAGACTCTCGAATTGCCCTCTCTGCACCTGTAAAGCTTCATGTGCTTTCTCAAGCTCTTCGTCCCTCTCATCAAGCACACTCTCTACCTCACTCTCACTCTCTTGGCCCGGATCAATCTGGCTTGCCCTCCTCGCCAATACATTTGCCTGCTGCTCTTTTGCTCTGTCCACAGCCTGCGATAGCTCAAGTTTGATCCTCCTTTTCAGCCCATCTAATTCATGAAATATCTGTTCTCGCCCAACAGGCTCCTGTTTCTTGTTCCTAAACACCACTGCGGTGATGCTTCCCGAAGCATGTTGCCGGTTACTCTCGGCACGTATCACCAACTTCTTGATATGATCGATTTCATGGCTGATGCTCCTCGTTCCGCCTACCAATGCATTCGAGTGGGCTGATTCGGGTCGTTCGGTCGATTCGCTCCATGCTCGTGAGGGAGGTCGTGAGGCGGAGTGAAATGAGCCGCTGGCTGTGCTGAAAAAGCCCGACTCGTTCATCGTGACATGCTACCCTGATAGGTATCAACCCGGCCGAAATCGCCGTTCTGGCATGGTCGTACGCTCCAGGCGCGTTTGCCAGTTAAGTTCCCTAGAGAACTTCACAAGGACTGGCCCCTTGGTTCTAGTATATACTCTACCGTTCAAAACGTGCAGATGCAGAATGCGAGCTAGTCGATAACGCCCATTACACCATTATGCCGCTTTATGCCGAGTCAGTAGGAAAGTTTGCCATGATGCCTAATTCACAAAGGAAAAAGGAGGAAGCAATGAGAGATGGTCTAATGTAGATAACTCGTGCAACGTGTGGGCAATGTTGATCTGGTGGTATAGGTTAAGGTAATATACATGTACTAGATCTATGACGGTGATGTGCTCAGATTGCGTCAATTGCACGCTGTACCGCAAGATCCTAGTCGTGCACAGTCAATTAAGGTATACCTTGTGCTGGGCTGGCCCGCACCTGCCCGCTCCTGGGTGAGATCCAAACATGCTTAGTCATATATGAGCATCTCAAATTCTAATGTTGAAGATACAGGTTGACAGGTATGACAGGTATGACAGGTATCAATCGATGACTTCTTTGAGAAGATTTGTGTACGTTATCAGAGGTGTATAGAGTGAGAGGGGGGCAAATGACAACTCTCTGGAGAGATGGAGTTCGATGAACACAAGTCCGTACGACTGAATACTCTTGGATTATACTCACCCAGGAGGCCCCAAGCAGTGGTGATACTGGTAATCATACACTGGCACAGAGACTCCACACACGTGAATCGCTCTCGCGCGTAAGAGCACTGCGACAGTCAAGTGTGTAGGCGTCTACATTACGCCTCGAGGAATGCCACATTGGCTATTAAGCTTCTTCCTTTCTTCCCCTCTCCAGTTCGGCCCACAGCTCGTTCCACAGGAATGACACAGTACCCATATAATACCAAATTAGTTCCTATCGCGAGCTCCGAATCTCAAGATGTGCGTGTCTCCGTGTGCTCGCTAGTTATGATATCGATTGCAACTGGGAACAGTCTTTTGAGCTTCGCGGGCTGTGACGCTGTAATATCGGCTCAAGCATCATTTCGTATCAGTCGGGATGGTTTGTGTGACCAGGATTCATGGATTTTCCGGTCCTGGTCCACGATAAACCGTCCCAATGCAAAATGCTCTGTCCTTCGTCCATGGTGTGTGCAGTCTGAGACCATCCAGCATGCTAGTCATTGATCGCCTGGAAACCGCCGGCACCACGACTACGCTCTGGTTCTGCTGTTTTCTCTGTATCCTCTTCCATGTCTCGCGCCCCTTCTTCCCTCTTTCTGTGTGGCCCGTCCCCATTGGCTCGACTGCTGCCTGGGATGCCGGTGGGCGGCGGGCCGTAAGGTGAGGTATGCGGGAGCGCCGGCGTCTGGCTGTTTTGCGGAGGTTGTTGTTGTACGAAGGCGTGACTGCCGTCCTGTAGCACAGCATTGGTTGACACCGCTTGCCCGCTTGGTCCGTACACCATCGGCATTGACGAGGATGCGCGTGACTCGGAAGGGCCGTTCGTACTAGGTGGTGCATACTGGACGTGCTGAAAGGTACTCTGCGAAGGCCCTGCCTGTCCGTGTGAGCTAGATTGTTGACGACGTCTCTTGTCGCGGTATGGTCTGTCCGGTGGAGGTGTCGCCATGCCATCATCACCGCTGCCGTCACTACCGTCAATGTTGTGGTCTGTTCGCTTCCGTAACTCGTCCAGCAGAAATGCTCGCTCCAGCCGCATCTTCATAATCGATCGATCGAGACGCAGTCGACGCATCTTCAAGTCATCGTTCGCAGATTCGATCTCGTTCAGGCGGCGCTTGAGCTGAATACATTTGCGGTAGTAGGCCTTCTCGACACTCGGCGCGAGAGGCGTGCCTGGTGGTAGGTCTGCGATGTGTTAGGATATGGAAACGACAGATACGCAGCTCGAATTATTCGCACCTCCCGCAGGCATCGCGTGGTCGTTGATATAGTCTCGCTATGGAATACGGATGTGCGACAGCAGATAGCGTCGTCGCGATGCACGTATTGGAAGTATCGTGATGCACGTATTGGAAGTGGAATGTAAGATGTCAGGCCGTAGTAGGAAGGGAGACGGGACCATGAAGTAGGTTACCACTAGCGCGAACGGTATAGCTCCACAGCCTCCACTTCATGTAATCGACGCGACACCCTGCCTCACCTGCATCACATTACTGCTGACCCACATCAGTTGGACGATGCAGGCTCTACGGAGGTAGCGCCGTTGCATATTACTAGTGCATCACTACCGAAGACAACCATTTGGTCGATCTGCCCATGGCTCGTTTATAGCAATCTTCCTCGCACAAAGGGACTTCCGGAAGAATGTATCAATATGCTTCATGTGCATGACTTCCGTGGCTCCTTCTTCTACACACCATGGTTCCCAGATTCTCCTAGTCCTGCTTTGCTCAGACCTCGCCAACATGCAAGACCTCTATACCACGATCGAAAAGACTGCTTTGGCGTTCGTGTCATCTATTGGTGAGGAAAGCCACGAAAAGTATCTCGCTCCGGGCTTTGAGACCACGTATGGTCCACTACAGCAAGAGATTCCACTCGATACTTCGCTTGTTCACCTCGAAAACACCACCTACAAGAATTACTACAAATCCGAGCTGGATAAATTCTCCATTGATTCTAACAAGCGTCTCCTGGACAGCTCGGTTGATCCCAAGAAGCGTAAAGCTTGGCTATGGTATCAGCTCGAACTCCAGAACGCAGGAGAATTGTTGGGCTCGCCATACGAAAAGGTCGTCATGGAAGTCATGTGGCTGATCGACCTCACCGAGGATGGCAAGAAGGTGCTCAGATGCAGACAATACCTCGACACTATCGGCTGTGATGCATTTTTCCCTGACCAGGCAGATGCCGCGCAGGCCAGCTTTCCCACGCCAGGGCCTAGTGAAGGTGTCAGTACGCAAGAGTCGTTGGACGCGCTGACGGCGATTGACGAGAAGAATGCTGTCGAGGATTTCCTGAAAGGCTTGAGTGTCTCGCGGAGCTAGTGCAGAATAGCAGTCGCAGTAGAAGAATCGCACATGAGTTTTCCGGGTGCTGATCATACAAAGGGAGCTTTGATACCTATCCCGTTCCGTTTCTCTTTGTGTCTCTTGTGTCGCTAGCTATCGTTACAAACATGTCAAGCAGAGCATCGACTTCAGGACGAATGTGCTATTATAGGTACGTAAATTCCAGTCAATCTCCAAACAAAACAGACCAAACAAAAATGATCTCATACTTGTTGATATGTATGTAAGCCATGCTTCCATAAACATTCCAAGCCTTCGCAGATGGTGAAGAATGGACAGGGTCGTCGATGCAGTAATGAAACTTACCCAGGAGAAGGAAAAGCAAGCACGAAGGGGGAGCCGCGTTGAGTGATGCATCGCATACTTTTCTATACATCTATGCCGCAGGCCAGGCTCTAGCGTCTGCTTCCAGACAGGCCCAACCCCCCTTCTCCATCCGGCAAGAAAGATACAAGTGCGCCGCCCGTCTAAATTCTCGCTGCAAACCTATAGCCGATCCCGCCGGTGTTCAGGTAGCTACCTATCGAACCACCATCTCAAAGCTCTTACCCTCGCCATACGTTCCATTCTCCACCACTCCCGCTTGATCACCATCATCAAATCGGTCTTGCAACCCCCTTTGTTTCTCCCCCATAACCCGCGTTTTCAACGCACTCAACCGAGCCTCCCAGCCTCCATCGACCGCCTCGCCCCACGTACGAATAGAAGCCGCCCGGCGTAGATCAGAGTGAAAGTGCATTGCCTGTTCAGTCTTCTCACGCAAAACGTATTCCATCTCAGAGATAATTTCAAGCATCACAGCAATCGGGCTTCTCCTCTCGTGCGCAATTACACTATCCAACCGACTGAGAGCAACATCCCTGTCCCTCTTTGCAATTTTGACTTCTTCTTCAAGTTGAATCAAGTCATCTTCGGAGCCCATGCAGCTCATGGCGTTCGCAGTAATGGTAAATTCTAAATTACTGCAACGCTGAGTGAGAAGTCCAACATTTTTCTCTGCTTCAGCGAGTTTTCGCTGCTGCTCATTCTCCTTCGATGTAGATTCTGCCAATTGAATGGACTGGTTTGTGGTTTGGTGCGTGAGAACGTCGATGTGCTTCATTTTCTCGTCTAGTGTTTTCTTCATCGTGATTTGAGATTCCTGGTATTGTTCTCGCTGTAAAGTTTCCTCGGTCAAGGCTTGTTGGAGTGAATTGATTTTGGCTCTGGCATCGAGGATGGAACTTTGGTTGACAGTCTCTCGCTCTCGAGCGAGAGCTATTTCGCGTGTCAATAGAGCGCAATCTGCCGCATGCTTGTCTGCTTGGTCGTGAGTATTACTGATTTCATCATTCAACTTCTGCTCCAAATTGGCCAGTTCTTGCTCATGCCTGCTGGTTCTGACATGGAAAGCGTGGTACTGGCTTTGACTGGCGAGAAGGACGGCGGAAGACCTCTGCTCTTCCTTATCAAGCTCCTCATGGAGGCGACATATCTCTGCCTGATCGATACGATTTTGGTTCTTCAATGAATTCACTACTGCACACATGTTCCACAGTGCGCCTTGTGCCGATTCTGAGTTGAAGGTCTCTAGTTGCACCTCCCACTTGAGGAGAGCCGTGGTGATCTCGAGTTGCTTGGAAAGAGCTTCGCTTTCAAAGATTACGTGCTGCAATTTCTTCTTCAGACTACAGGTCTTTCGGAGCATTGCTAGGGTCTGTATGTCCACGGGAATTGTGTTTTCCTTCCTTTTGCTACGATGTGTATTCATCCTTGATTCCAGCTTCTGTGCGAACGATGTCGGGACATTGACGTGGAACCTCATTCTGTCGCTGTAGACGCGGAAATTGCGATCGCGTTCCGACGCAGTCAAAGCGTGCAGGAACATGATGGATTGCGAATGCGGTCTGCGCTGCGTGTAAAGGCAGAGACGGAACTAGCTCTGTCAAGCTTTGCCAATTGATGTGCCTTGGTGAGGCCGCCGCATGAAGATTCGGCGGAGAGTGTCGAAGCAAGCAAGAGGTTGATCCTGAGTGGTGCTAGATTAGGCATATTGTGTTAGCAACAATAGTGAAGGTGTTTTCACTGTCCTGTGCTGCACCGCAAGTGAATAATGCGCCTTAGCGCGCCTGTGAATCTTGGCGTCCAGGCAGCGGCGGCACTATCAAGCCCTTCACTCGCCCTCGACATCGACAATCTTCGTGTGTACATTGAAGCACGGTCTCTTGGGGGTCGTCAGTCGTATGAGGGTACGGTGTCAGTGATATAATTTGCGTTGCTGATATGTTAGTAAAGACTTGCGACAGCTTGAGTGTAAGAGTGGTGGTTTAGACTTCTGTTTGCTATTATGGTGAGTGATATTTACCTGTCTATATGTTTAAAGTATCCACTCACGCATGGGTGATGATCCGGTGGAGCGGCTCTGATGTAATTTTGTGTCTGAGAGCCAGCAAACGATTGCAAGGCAATAGGGTCTTTGTGAGCATATCTGGTTCGGGATTCGCCCGTGCTCTTGGTATGTATCTCAGCAATGGGTAATCTCATCAATAATATTCGCTGTACTGGCTCGTTGTCCTGATGCAGGAGTAACATGATCCTGTGATGCCCAGCTTTGCCTCGCAGCCTCTTGTCCTGAACCCAGCGATGAAGCGTGGAAAGCTTCTTCGGATATGAGCACAGAGTCAGGAATGGTCCCAAGAGTGCTTCCGATAGTACTGTCTTGACGAAGCTTGATTTCCTTGAGTGGGATTGAACTCCTGCGACCGGAATTCTGTCTTGCTCCCCAGCTAGCACCAGATGTCGTGGACGAATAGCCTTGACCAGATCGCCACGTCTCCTCGTCGACTTTATCAAACGGCCGCATAAATGTCTTCAGACATGGCAGCGAGGCTGAGACGATAGACCAGAACAGCTCGGTCTCGGTCCAGATGAAGGGTAGCACAAGGTCAGCGCCGTAGCCCTTGCCATCTCGGAACATGCTGATTTGACTTAAATTTAGTGCGGCAAACACAACATCCATCAATCTGAATGCGAAGATTGTCGTGACTGTGATCTTCGCTGATCTTTCAATCAAGACCTTCAGTACCAGAACCAGTGGAACGATGACAAGTAGGACCTCCGAGACCATGTCCAGGGTGAGTATGATCTGCCATCTGGCAGGCTACGTGTGGCAATCAGCATTCTGGCTTCAAGTCGTGATGTACATAGCAATCACTTACACGATTGGGACATGAGATGCTTCCGGGATGTGGAAAAGCTGGACTTGAACAAGTGATGAGTGCAGCAAGTATGCCAATCAGCCCGTACAATGCTGATATGCAGACCAGTAGCCAGGAGAGTACCACTGAGCTTCGTTTCCGTCCCTTTTCGAACAATCGCTGGGTGAGGAGAGCTGTCGAGACCTTCGATAAAGAATGTGCCAGTATGTACAAGACGGTAGATGCAGTAGTGTACTTGCGATTCAGTCAGTCGCTCAGTTCAATGACCTATATGGTGCTTGTTGCATAGGTACCTTTTCGATGATACTGATCTGGTCGGTGGACAGTAGTATGAAGCTCTTGCCCAAGCCGTTACTCAGTGCAGCAAGCAGTGCGGTGTATTGGCCAACAGCGGCTACAGTCGACGCCAACAAAGCCCAGTCATCCTGGCCATACATTCCTAATGATATGTTAGCCTCGTGCTCATCCTATTCCCATAAAGCTTGCGCGCTAGCATACCATATTTCACCACGAATCGTATAACGAATGTTGAGACAACGTAGACGAACGACAGCAGGGTGATAATCCAAAGCCAACCTGCGTGATCGGTCTTGGTGATCTGGGTCAAGTAACGAGTGCCATCCGGCCATTGTGGCAACACGTCACTCCCATGGCTGACAGAATCAGCCATTCAGGCAGTTCTGCTTCTGAATGCAAGTCTGTGAAGTCTCGGAGCCTGCGATGACTGACAATGGGAAAGCATAGATTCTTATTGTTGACGGCGAAAGTGTGTACTGAACGCAAGACTCGATGTATAGCTCGCGTTGGCATTGCCTCGTCCGCATTTGGGTGCTATACTGGAGTGGATTCATACTTGCAGGAGATTGATGGTGCACAGCCGGCGGCTGTGGCTTAACACGGCTTCTCAAACAAGCCTGTGGAGTGATTGCGGGCTTTGCGAACAATAGGTAGCAGCTTCTTATGAGCTTCGTGCCTCAACAAGATTAAAAATTCGGTCTCATTCCAGCCTGCGACAGGTGCAGCAACATGGAGGGTGATAAGACTGCTTGACGACCCATCGGTCGATAAGGATCACCCTTCATTTGCTGCACCGAATCTAGACTGCCTTGTGCTCTGCTCACAGCCCAGGCAAGCGATGATGGAGGGTTGACTTCCTAATATTGCGGGCTTTCATTTTCCGCGCAGCTCAGGTTCTCACGCGCAGTACTTCCAAGTTCCATCGACATAGTTCTATGCCGCACGGCTTGGCAACCACAGCGTGGCTTCTCAGCGCGTTTCGTAGATAGTACTGGTATGCAAGTCACCGCGTCCTTTTCCGAAACTAGTACAGGGGGGAATCAGAACGAACAATACTTGCGTTGCACGCAGGTTTCCTGGCTTCAGACCATACATAAGACGAGGCAGACTTCTCGTAAGACTTGTTTGTAGTCGTCGAAAGCCAACGATTGTTCCTCTTGAGCCCATGGAAACGACTGTTGAACAATATTATCTCCCCTTTCGAGCGTAGCACAGACGTTGTTGTACGGCAGGCTTGTGTCACATACCAGATGTTCGGCTCGCACACACTGCATGCATCGAATTTCCGATCGAGCCATCGACAGCGGGCTGCTGCACAGAAGAATCATAATCGTAGCACTATGTGCCAACTCCCTGCTCGGTTTCGTGCACCTGATAGATGTGCCAGCATCCGCAACCGCAGGTCTCATGGCAAGTATTCTAGCGTAATAGACAACACCCGCTATACTGGATGTATTACCCACTCATTGTTCTTTGAGTGGCTGCAAGGCGAATACAGCGCTTCGCGATGTGGAGTATTCCATGATCTACTACTTCACGCGATGCAAATGCAAGACCTGATGGTCATTGGTCTTACCACTGTTTTCGACGTTCTCGTCCCCTTGATGCACAGCGTCTTCAGCTTTGCCGCGCAGGCGTGATGGGAGCCTTGAATAAAAGTCAGCGTCAACCCCCTAACCTCTGAGGGCAGTCCCAAAGCCAGAAGAGGGCGACCAGAAGCAGAGATAGCAGAAGAAGTGGAAGAGACAGATTGCCCACCATGAACAACATGTTCGAACAGCAGGACAGGGGCATGCACGCCAATACGCATTCGACTTCAATCATGGCAATGCCAGTGTCGAAATATACATCTCGAAAGAACAGTCGACATGATGTGCGAGAGTTGTCGGAGGTATCTCCTGGGGGCTCAAAGGGGCCAAAGGAGATTCAGGCGGAGCTGGACGAGTTGGACGACCTCGCGACGGACCTGTCCGATCCTGGGAGAATGACATCCTTCGACGTTCGGGATATGAGCCGTATGGGAAAGCGACAAGAGATGCGCAGAGTGTTCCGACAATTCTCAATCTTGTCGCTCACCACGGTGATCATGGCTTCTTGGGAATTCTTGTTGACGGCAAATACCCAAGGATTGGTCGATGGCGGGAGAGCTGGTTTATTCTGGAGCTACCTTTGGACGCTGTGCGGCTTCGGAATGGTCATTGCGAGCATGGCAGAGATGGCCAGCATGGTAGGTGACATCTCACCCCTGTTCCGAACACGAGCCTGCGCAGTTGAACTGACATGCCATATAGGCTCCCACAAGCGGAGGACAATATCACTGGGTTTCGGAGTTTGGGCCAGAAAAGTACCAGAAATTCCTCAGCTACACCACGGGCTGGCTGTCGACCATGTCATACCAAGCGGGGAATGCCTCCGGCTTCTTCCTCGCGGGCACCATCATCCAAAGTCTAGCGATGGTCAACTATCCAGAGTACGCAGCTCCGAATTGGCAGAGCACAATGTGCGTCCTGGGCGTGGTCCTAGTCTCTGGGATCTTCAATATCTTCTTCACTCGCTTTCTCCCCATCCTCAACAATATCACCATGGTGGTGCACCTTACCGGCTTTGTCGCGGTCGTTGTGGTGTTATGGGTTCTCGCGCCCCATCCTCCCGCCTATGATGTGCTTATGGACTTCCAGAATTCGGGAGGATGGCCAACGACAGGCCTGAGCTTGATGGTAGGGCAGATCAGCGCCATTGCCGCGCTGGGCTGTTCGGATGCGGCAGCCCACATGTCGGAGGAAGTGAGTGATGCAGGCCTCTCGGTGCCGCGCTCCATGATGTGGACCTTCTACATCAACGGCTCGACCGGCTTAGTGTTTCTGATTTCCGTATTGTTCGCCATTCCATCCGTCACGGATGCGTTGAATGACCCCACCGGCTATCCCTTCTTCTACATCTTCAAGCTGGCCATGCCTGACACGAATATCGGCACCAATATCTTGACAGTGCTGACCGTCTGGACGTTGATGGTCGGTAACGTGTCATTCACCGCATCATGCGCGCGGCAAGCCTGGAGTCTGGCGCGAGACCGAGGACTGCCCTGTTCGACTTGGATCTCTCGCATGGACAGCAGAGTGCACATTCCCGTCAATGCCACCTGCATCACACTCGTCATCACCATCTTGCTCTCGCTCATCAATCTGGGCTCGAACGCGGCCTTCAATGCGATCTTGTCACTCCAGCTGTCCGCGCTGATGGCTTCGTACGCCATCTGCATTACCTGTATGGTCTGGAAACGACTGCGCGACCCAACCTCACTGCCCCAGGCGCGATGGTCCTTGGGCAAGCTCGGCTTGCCCATCAATGTGGTTGCAATGTGCTATTCAACGTTCGCATGTTTCTGGACTTTCTGGCCAAACAGCACGCCAGTTGATGCGGCATCGTTCAATTGGGCACCTGTGATCTTTGTGCTTGTCATGATGTTTGCCATGGTCACATATGCATTGCAGGGTCGACACCAGTTCGATGGGCCTGTCGCTCTGGTGAAGAGGGGTTGACTTGTTTTGGATCCAGTCGAACTATATTGTACCAACGACTATGTTGTAAGGTAACAACGAGTAGCACGAATTCCATTCCGATATTCAGTAAAAGTACATGTAGACCAATACCATTAATATTGGCAGACTACATCACCCTCGGGTGTTGTAGCCGACGAGGTGCTTGAGTGCCTGAGAGCCTGAGAAGAGTTCAAAGCGAGCGGACATCGGCATCGGAGGTTGCGCCATGTCCGCCGACCGATCACTTTTTCAGTGTGAATATGCACAAGCAGACTTTCCATTGTGATCCAACACCATACCACTGCATAATTCGTTCATCCGACAGCAACAATGAAGCGCAAATTGAATGAACATGACGTTCCGGAGCCGACGACCACTACAGGCCCCAGCAGTAACGACGAGTCGAAAGCATCGGCGCCGCCGAAAGCCACCTTCGCCAACCTGAATCTCGACGCTCGTCTCTTGCAGTCCGTCCACAAGCAAAAGTTCAGTGCGCCCACGCTCGTGCAGTCAAAGACCATCCCGCTCGCTCTCGCCAGTAAGGATGTCCTCGCACGCGCAAAGACAGGATCTGGCAAGACCCTGGCGTACCTCCTCCCCACCGTCCACGCCATCCTCCAGCGCAAATCAGGAACGAAAAAGGTGAAATCAACCACTGCGCTCATCCTGGTGCCCACGAAAGAGCTGGCGACTCAGGTGACGAACTCCGTGAAAGAGGTGACAACTTTCTGCGCTGCTGAGGTCAAATGCGAGAACATTACGAGAAAGGAAGACCCGAGCGTGACCAGGGCCCGGCTGGCAGAGCTGCCAGATATCGTGGTCGCTACACCCGCAAGAGCCATACAGTGGGTGAATAGTGAGACGATGAAGCTGGAAGGCCTGAAGCATTTGATCATCGACGAGGCCGATCTGGTTCTGAGCTACGATGGCGAAGATGATCTGCGTGCATTGGCCAATCTTCTTCCTGAAGGTGTGCAGAAGCTGATGATGTCTGCGACTCTGAGGACAGAGGTCGATACGCTCACAGCATTGTTTTTCGCCGAGGACTCCAAGCCTGAGATACTGGATTTGAGCCAGGAAGAGGCCAAAGAGAAAGCAACGCTGGCCCAATACACCGTAAGAACGGCAGAGGACGAGAAATTCTTGCTCATCTACGCCATCTTCAAGTTACAGTTAATCAAGGGCAAAGTCATTGTGTTTGTCGCGGACATTGACCGAGGCTACCGGGTCAAGCTCTTTCTGGAGCAGTTCGGCATTAGAAGTTGCGTACTGAACGCAGAGTTGCCTGTCAACAGCAGACTACATGTGGTAGAGGAGTTCAACAAAGGGGTGTACGACATCATCATCGCAGCGGATGAGAGCGAAGTAGTGGGTAATGAAGATGGCAAGAAAAGCAAAGAGTCTGAAAGAGTTGCAGAAGAAGATGAAGACGAGGATGAGGTTGAGCCAGATGGGGCTGAGGCAGAGACTGAGCCGGTCACCACCGAAAACAGTTCCAACACACGACCAGTCAAGAAGCAACGAAGGTCGCGGAAAGACCGTGAATATGGTGTTTCCCGTGGCATTGACTTCCGCCATGTCACATGCGTACTGAACTTTGACCTGCCCACCAACAACAAGTCGTACACACATCGTATCGGACGGACGGCTCGTGCTGGCCAATCCGGCATGGCACTCTCATTCTACGTACCAAAGAGTCTTTACCGCAAACACAAGCCAACCAGCATTGAGCAATGTGAACATGACGAGGAAGTGCTCGCCAAGATCGTTGCGAAGCAAGCCGATCAGGGGTCGGAAGTAAAAGAATGGGGGATCGATTGGACCAAGCTCGATGGCTTCCGCTACAGACTCGTCGATGCGCTGCGCTCCGTGACCCGTATCGCCGTCCGAGAAGCTCGCACAAAGGAAATTCGAAATGAACTCGTGAAATCGGAGAAGCTGAAGCGCCACTTTGAAGAGAACCCGGAGGATCTGAAGCACCTGCGACATGACACGGAAAGCCATGCGGTACGAGCGCAGGCCCATTTGAAGCACGTACCCGACTATCTTTTGCCGCAAGGTGGAAAAGCAGCTGTTGCAAAGGACGTGGGGTACGTGGGTATGAAACGGGACAAGGCAAATGGTATCAGAAATCGCAGAGCCACGAACAAGGCCAAGGGCAGGGGAAGATTGGCAAAGGGAAAGGGACTGGATCCATTGAAAAGCCTCAATGTCAAGGGAAGAGGGAGGAAGTAATAAACTTTTGTCGAATGAAAGAGGTAGGAAGGAATAAACTTTTTTGTCGAATGAGTGAATCAATGAATGGAAATGTTTCTCTCCCTCCCTCTTTCATCACTCTTTCATGACTGACTGCGTTGTCATGTGCGCGATTCTCGCTCCCTGGTTCTCACAGCTAGTGTGCGCCCGTACAGTACATACAGTACATAGGTAAGGTACATGTACCTGGTAGGGTAAGGTAAGGTAAGGTAAGGTAGTTCTACAAGTCGCGATTGCTGCATAATATGGAGATGATGAGATGTGAGCCAAGAAGCAGGTATCATGATAAGGTATCTAAAGTACTACCTAAGTAGGTAGTTCTAACGGGACATAGCAGGAGATAGCCTCAGATACCTGAGGTATGTACCTAGGTAGCTGGGAAGTTTTCCAGTCGTCGCGATATGATCCCTTTTGATGGCATGCATGGAGAGCCCTGGGTACAGTAAGTACATCAGGCGAACAATAACGCTGCTGTGTTACTGTTGCTGCTGCTGCTGCTGGGCGCATCACCTTATGCCTCACGCTCACTCATCACGATGGTTCTGGAATCTGCTTATCATCAGTCCTACCTACCTTACCTGGTACCTAGTTATCAACTTATCATCAGTCGTGCGGTATTTTGTACATCAGTACATCAGTACATCCATCGATAAGGTATAGCCATCGGTAAGGTACAAGTGACAGGTTACAGTACAGGTACAAGCTCCAGGAATACAGGTAACAAATCAAACTGCCGCGAACGAATAACAATCATTCACGATTCTAGGTTTTACAATCATCGACAATATCCCGGTCAGGCCACATGTTCATTGCAAGCAGCTCACTTGTTGCTTTGTTGAACTCTGTTCCACCTAGGATGTAGGTAATCGTAGTTTCGCCGCCGCCACGTGAAAAAGAGAGTTGTGATAGCAAGCTGTTTGCTGGACAGGGCCGCAGGGAACAGGAGGAACAGCTGAGAGAGTCTTTGATAATGCTCTGGTATCAAGTGCTTTCTTACAGGAAAGACTTCTCAGGCTCACGTAGACTTGGAGCCCATGTACGGATTTCTAGATAGGCAAGTCATAGTGTGATCCTATGTCTGATGCTTGTGGGTGTTGTTGGATGTCCACACTTCTCCCGTGATGAAAGTGGGCGAGTGGGCGGCAGACAGTAGGAGGTACAGTAAGGTAGAGTCCTCGCACGGGAAAGAGATTCCGAGCACAAAGAGTGCCACGCTAACCGTGCGCCACGAGAGAAGTATTGACATCATTCACTTCATGACCCGCCAACCGCTCCAGTAAATCCTGCTTTACCTGTACTAAAGTATGCAGATGCAGATTCGAGTGATGATGATGATGATGATGATGTTGAAAGGGCAGTGCAAGTGGTGCATCCCACGCGAAGCCAGTTGTTGTTCGAGCAGGGCGAGTGGTCTGAAACAATGATGAGAAGATCAGTCGTGGTCCAGTCGCAAGGGAAGAGAGCTGACGGGTGACGGGGTGAGGGATTGCGGAGTTATTTCTAGCTTTTTGCCAGGAGGTATGCCAGGTACAGTAGTAGTACCCAAGGGAGTTAGTACCTGGAGGTAGAAGTTGCTCGGGTTGGTCTGGAGTCAACCCAAAATCCCAAGCCATCTGGGAACGGACCCTTTGAGACCGTGGACCAACCGACTACGACCAACGGACCAAGATAGTGGGCATTACCTCCACCTCCTACATAATACATGTCACTGCCACATTGTGTATACCTGACCTGATTGAAAGACCTCAGCATGCTGTCGCTGTTGCTCTCTTATCACCCTCTTCTTCCTCATCTTCTTCCTTTTGTTTGCATACCACGATAAGAGGCAACGTCACCAGCCATCATCGACTACCTGTACCTCTACCTGGCCTTACATGTACCTTATTGTTCCCGATCCTGTACCGTACACACATGTATACACCTACGCACCTACGCATACAATAGACCGCAGCATTACCAAGGATCTGTCCCCCGCGCTACCACTCGCACACCTCTCCAGCGCGCCTTCCACACCCACTACGAGACCATTCTATTGCATCTGATAGAGCGCAAGGCGCAAACTCAGGGACGGAGGGCAGGGTCCTGTCCCGTCAACACCCATGGATAACAGCGAGGCCGCCATCGAAGCCGAGCTTCAACTAGACGCGGAGGCGACTGCGAGGGCGCGTTCACAAAGGCACCGAGGACAACAACACATCGCGTCGAATGCTACAAAGGGCGGAGCAACAGCAACACATGATGATCTGGACGAATTCGCTTCGCTTCTGCCGGGGAGGCAACTGTCAGAAGATGGGCAAGAGGAGGACAGCCGACGGCCATCATGGCATGGGAGCATGGAGTTTGACCATTTGCCGTGGCATAAACGGCCTTCGATCTACTGGGTCCTCGGCCCTTTCTTCATCATGGCCTGTGCTTTTGGAGGCATCATTGCGCCCAAGATGAATTTGATACTGGATTTGATCTGCAGGGAGTATATCGCAGAACGGAGTATGGTTCCGGGATTCACCATGGCTCCTGTGGATTTCAATAACCCCTCCGCTCCGAATGATCAATGTGGTATACCCGAAGTGTCTGCGAGGACCTCCATGTTCAATCTCTGGGGAGGACTCATCGGAGGCTTGCTCTCCGCCTTCACAGCCCCCAAGTTGGGCGCTCTCTCGGATCGATATGGACGACGGCCGGTACTCGTCATTACCAGTCTAGGAACAATATGCGGCGAAATCGTCACCATCTTTGCTGCTACCTACCCGGCCACTTTTCCCGTACCGTTGCTGCTGCTGAGCTACGCCTTCGATGGCTTGACTGGCTCCTTCATCGTGGCCATGTCGATTGCCAACGCATACGCCACAGATTGCACGCCGCCGAACATGCGCAACGTCGCGTTTGGCTACTTTCACGCGGCTCTCTTCACAGGTATCGCCATTGGTCCGATCATCGCGGGTTACATTGTCAAATTGACGGGCAGTATAGCCACTGTCTTCTACGCCCTTGGCGCAGTGCACGTGGCATTCATGTTCTTCGTAGGATTCGTAGTTCCCGAGTCGCTCTCAGAGAAGAGACGCATGTTTGCACAAGAGAAGCATCGAGCGATGCAAGCTGAGAAAGATCCGAATAGAGATTGGATCAACACACTCCGCTCTCTCAATGTCCTGGAGCCACTGAAGATCTTGCGGCCCAAAGGTCCTGGCAGCAGCAAGGCACTCCGACGAAATCTGCTGGTTTTGGCTGCAGTCGATACTATTGTCTTTGGTGTCGCCATGGGCAGTATGGCTGTTGTGATTATCTATATGAGACTTCAATTTTCCTGGCAGAGCTTTGAAGCGGGCAAGTTCATGTCGATTGTGAATAGCACGAGAGTCGTTTGCTTGCTCTTCGTTCTGCCAGCATTGACGCGACTGGTGCGTGGAAGGCCGGATCGGGCGAAGACTGAGAATACCGGGGCAGATCTGTTTGACCTGTCGATCATTCGTGCGGCCATTTTCATTGACGCCCTGGGTTATCTTGGCTATACTCTCGCAAGAAGCGGTTCCGTCTTCACGCTCTCTGGTGCAATAGCATCCTTTGGTGGCATTGGATCGCCGACTCTGCAGTCAGCGTTGACCAAGCACGTTCCGATCGATCGCACAGGACAACTGCTTGGTGCAATCGGGCTCTTGCATTCGCTTGCTCGAGTGGTCGCACCGGCAGTGTTCAGCGCCATCTTCGCAGCGACTGTGGGCAAGTTCAATCAGGCAGTTTTCGTATGTTTGTGTGCCACATTTGGACTGGCATTTATTGTCAGCTGGTTTATCACACCCCATGGTAAGAATCCCTTGTCTCTTCCGTGACATCTTACCCACGAGGCTGACCCGTCTCGTTGCAGTATACTATGATGAAGATAAGGCAGACGACGAAGAGGTGGAAGCATCTCCATCTTCAGCGCCAGGTCGAATACCGATCGTGAGCTCGGTCACGGATGCCGCCGTAAACTTTGTACGTAAAGCCAGAGGCTCAGCTTCGGCTTCGTGATGCATTTACTCTTTTAGCAACGGGACCATTGGAAAGACAGAACATCCACGGCACACAGCCGGAGCCACATTTGTAGGAAGGCCTCACAACAGCAATGATAGCAATTTATATCAGATCTACAGCATGAAGGGGCGATACGATGAAGTTTGGTCGTGCATCTCTATTCTTTTCCCTTGTCCTAGTCATTGCAGCTCTCGGCGTTCTCGTTTCATCGGGTATATAGCCTGGAAAGGAGTCAAAAGGACCGCATTCGAGACTGCCGATAACTGTCGACAACGCCTAGACGTCGCGGATATAGTAGTCTTAGCTCGCGCACACGAGTCCGCGACAGGTGTATGGCTGTAATCTTCCTTGCTGACTGCCGCAACTATGTTTCAGCCATCGTTCGCGCCAATCATAGTGGAGAAGCGCGAGCAGCACACTTGGTTTCGGGCTTGAGACCCTCTCGTTTTGAGGGAGTCTATCCCTGGGAAACAACGTTCAGGAGTCGTGCCGGGAAGTCTCTGCTGCGAGCAAGGGTTGTTGGTATCTCGTGGAGTCAGCGTAAGCGCCTCAGCTGTGTCTGCTGGTCATGCATGGGACGAGGATTATTGTTGCTCGGGTGGAAGAGAGACGGAGGAGGGGGAGGACGAGGACGAGGACGAGAGGACGGGAAAAGCAGGAGAAGGAAGAGGGCGATTGGAAGACCTGGGCGGCACAGGAGGTACTAGGTATGTAGTAGTGAGGTGGCCTTGAAACAGGTGCAGACACGGCAGTAGCCTATATACAGGCAAGGTAGTTTCTACAGGTACATACCTTAGGTAAAATGTAGCGGGTTAGTTCTACGCCTTGCAAGAAGGAAAGAAGCTCAGTGGCTGCCAAGCTCGATCTGCTCTGCTTCTGCTCTCCTTGGAAACCTGAAGGCTCGGAGAGGGCCGCTTCCATCATCACCACTACCACACCACCACGACCAGTCCACCACCACACCCCATCACGACCACCTTATTCTCGCCCATCTCCACGCTGCCCTTCCCTCTCACTACGACCCTCGCTCCTGGTCTTCAATGTCTGCTTAGCCGTACGCCAGCAGGTTGTCCTGTCAATCCTCTTTACCACAACCACTGCTACGACTACCCTTCGCCAGGCTCAGCATAAAGCTGTTCCTGTCTATTTGCCAGCGTCTGGACGACCTAATATTCATCAGCCGCCAGCGATCCCTCTTATCCTCGGAAAACTATTGCTCCATACTCGATACTGAAACCCGTCGAGTCTTGTCACCGGCTCAATCGCCCTCCGACACAGCCTGACACATCGACTTCCGGCTTCGTACGACCTGTAGCGGGCAGTGCTGAAACAGGGGAGAGTTCGGAGGAGCCGCCTCCCAGAAACGCTCTCTTTGTCTACCTGTCCATAATACCACCTGCGCCGTATTAGACGAAAAGAGACGTTGGTAGTGCAAAGGCTGTATTGGAGCAACGGGCTTGTTCTGCATTCGAAGCCCACACGCAGCTGTGCTGTGCTGGTTACCTGTGGCAGGACCTCCACCAAAGCGCGCACGCAAGCAGAACGAGCAAGCAAGCAGGACTTCACCACCACCACCACCACCTCTACTACGCACATCCTACCACCACCACCACGCACCGCGCACCACGCACCACCCCCACCACCACCTGTGCAGCTCTCCTGCTCATCCTCCTCCTCCTCCTCTCATCCCACTCCTCACTCCCCCTCGACAGCAATCAGACGTTGCACTGCACCGCCCACACCTACACGACTCTCTGTACATTGGCCGTGGCACTGTCCACATCACACTCCTTTGAGTAAATTCGACAAGGCAAATTTTATCAATACTCGACTCGCAGGCACGAAACAACCTTGTCGAACCTTATCAATACCTTAATTGATAATGGCTCCCTCGCACCGCCCAGACTACAAACTCAACTTGGAGGGACTGCCTCAACTCAATATGCATCAATCGCGGTCTGCGAGTACGTCGCAGGCCAATTCACCGATCGAGGCACCTGCAGGGTCAGGCCTCCGCTATCCACTTGGTAATGGTCTAGGAGGAGCTGGCAGCCAGGCAGGAACTGGACGTGCCGGAGCTGGCTCTCCATCAAAGGAATACATTGGAAGTCGCTTGTTTCCGAAACGGTGAGTGGACAATCATCATCATCATCATCCTCCTCCTCCTCCTCCTCTTCTTCTTCCTCTTCTTCTTCATCATCATCATGGACTGTTGTCATCAATGCTAGCTCATCGTATGGAAAATACCAGACTAATTTTTAATCATAGTGCCCGCGAGATACAACAGCAAGAAGGCCTGACACCGCAGATCTGGGGACCACCAACTTCAGGTAGTGGCCACTCTACACCTCTACGAGAAACTATTCCCGAATCGCCCAGCAGTGACAGCTTTCCTGACTTCAACGCCGGTCAAGCCACCCCGAATCCTGCCTCCACGTCGTCCTCGATTCGCCGTACACGCGCTGGCACTGTGCCTTCACGATTCCCAGCCATGTCGACCCCGAATGGGTCGCAGTCATCTCCCGGTGTCACAAAATCGAGCCAAGCATCACCTTCGTCGTCTTCGTACGGCAATGGCTCTACAATGCACGAAGAGACCCAGGCATCAGCGGGTGCAAGTTCTCGCGGACCACCAGCAAGTAATGCAGCGCTCCTGTCGCGACTGAGGGCGGGCTCGCTTCCGCAGCGTGCTGGCCTCTTGGGCAACAGTCCCTTTGGCAATTCTGTCTTCGCAAGTAGCTGGCTGGCGGGACGAGAAAGAGCGAGCACGCTTCAGAGCATAAGGTCCTCCGAAGGTCCATCATCGCCGAATGGGTCTCCGGCGGATGGCGACGTGAGAACACTAGACTACCTCGGTCTGGTCGACACGCCCAACCAGGGCAGCCTATCGCAGATCAATATGGACATACTCTTGAACCAGCAGCGGCAGAATGGAGTGTCAATCGCTGACTTGGCGGCGCTGAATGCATACAACAACAAGAACACCGCGAGCCGCTTTCGCTCCTACTCGGTGAATGCAAAGGAGAAGTACGCCAACATTGACCAGGATGAGCTGGACGACTACGAACAAGTGGAACAACAACTCTACGCCAATGGGACAGTGACACCGAATTCGGAAATGACAGCTGCACATGCAGCCGCCATACACGAAGCCGTCCGCCAGCACAACATTGAGGTGCAGGCCTTTGCAAACTATGCAAGTGTCAACAGGCCAAGAGCTCGTACTGCAGGCGTCTTGGACTCACCATCATCCCGAGTGCTCCGGAATTACATGCCTACTCCGTCTCGTTTGGACAGTAGCATCACCGCTGCAGATCTACAAAGCAACGATGGCTCGGAATATGGCAACCTTGCTGCCGCAGTTCATAACATGAATCTGAACAAACAGGCTTCATTCGACAACGGCCTCGACTCTGGCAACCTGGAGTCACCGACACGCTCATTATGGCTGGGCAACATTCCGTCTTCAACGACTGTTTCCTCGCTCAATGTCATTTTCAGCCAGTTTGGCCCCATCGAATTTGCCAGAGTTCTGACCCACAAGAGCTGTGGATTCGTGAACTTCGAAAACCTGCAAAGCGCCATCTCGGCGAAAATCGCATGCAATGGGAAGGAAATCTTTCCAGGCTGCGGCCCGGTCAGGATCGGATTTGCGAAGGAGCAGAGCGCCACTAACACGCCTGGCGCAACGGGTGCATACCCTTCGCCTAGCCCGGATCCTTTCCTCGCCAAGAATCGCAACGACAGCGCCGGTGTCAGCACCGCCGCTGCTGGCAATATCAATGCTGAGACAGCAGCCGCAGCGCTGGTCACGCCAGATCTCCTGGAGCTGCGTGAGGAGATCGCCGATATTGTGCAGCATTTTGGCGCCTCTCCGGAGGAACAGTCACGTATCAACCAGAGTTTGGAAGATGCCATGGGCTACAATGGGTACCAGGACGAAATCCCACCGATACTGGAGCCGAGCCACAACCGTGTTCACGATGCGCCACGTCTTCGCGAGATCAGGAAGCGTATTGACAACAACAATGTATCACCCGCGGAAATGGAAAACATCGCCATGGAGATGCTGCCCGAGATCGCCGAGCTGGCGTCCGATTATCTCGGAAACACCGTTGTACAGAAGCTCTTCGAAAACAGCTCCGAGGATACGAAAGAGGCAATGCTCACGCAACTCGCCCCCCACTTGTCTGAGATTGGTGTCCACAAGAACGGCACGTGGGCAGCACAGAAGATCATCGACGTTGCCCGGACGCATGCCCAAATGGTCTTGATCGTGGACTCGCTTCGCCCCCATGGTGTCAATCTGTTCTTGGACCAATACGGCAATTATGTTATGCAATGTTGCCTACGCTTCCAGGCGCCGCTCAATCAATTCATCTTCGATACGGCGCTGAATAGGCTTTGGGATGTCGCTCAAGGACGATTTGGCGCTCGGGCCGTACGTGCGTGCCTCGAAAGCCACTTTGCCACCAACGATCAGAAGAGGTTGATGGCTGCTGCCATTGCATTACACAGCGTTCAGCTTGCCACCAATTCGAATGGTGCACTGCTGCTGACATGGTTCCTCGACACTTGCACCTATCCCAAACGCCGATCTGTACTGGCACCGCGAATAATCCCACATCTCGTCCATCTGTGCACCCACAAGGTAGCGTACCTTACAGTGCTCAAGGTCATCAATCAGCGCAACGAGCCCGATGCTCGTGACAGCATTCTCCGAGCCTTATTCTTCAACGAGCAGACGCTGTTTGACATCATCTCCGATCAGGCATGTGGAGCCACCTTTGTATTCAAAGTGCTGACTACACCTTTCCTGGACGAGAATATGCGGCCGGAGTGCCTCGAGAACGTCCGAAACGTGCTCACACGTCTCAAAGCGCAGCCGACCCAGGGTTACAAGAGGCTCATGGACGAAGTCGGAATGTCCACTCGCCATGGCGGCACTCCCGTCAGTCATGATGGCCGGGGAAACTCGAGATCTCGGCAGCAAGGCGGCAACCTACCACATGGTGAGGCGCAGAACGGCTATCAGCGACCAGCATATGCGAATTCGCAACATATTGATCCTAGCATGGGTGCTGGACTCCAGCGCACCATCAGCACGGAGTCGAATGGGTTCGACCCATACGCGCAGCAGCAATACACACACAGCCCCGCCATGTCCAACTCGGGAATTGGTCCGATCAACGTCCAGTACCAGCAAGCGATGCTCGCTCAAGGTGGCATGGCTAGGCCTCCTGGCTTCTATGCCCCTCCTGCTGGCATGAATTCGTATGGCGGTGGTTCACCAGCCCACATGGTAGATCCGTACAGACCGAACGTGAGTGCCTCTCCTATGGTTCCACCTGGAATGTCGATGCAGACTGGATATCAGCAGCAAGCCTATGGCAGCCCTATGCTTGGCATGCCCGCCACTCTCAATGGATACGGCTATATGCCTCCACAGCAGTACTTCGTACCACAAGGCCAAATGCCACATCCGCAGGGCCAGATGAACGGCAATGGCAGGCGGGGGCGCAACAATAGGAACAACGGACATGGGAATGGATATGGCCACTAGGCTATGTCCGCAGTGCTCCTACTGGCTACGTACGACACACTCTCTCGAACTCGAACTCGGCTTCACTCTTGCATGTATACCTAGGCCAGCTTGAAACAAGTGACGGGCCAGAAACCGACTATTTGATAATTGCATTCACCGGTGTTGATGTATGACAAAAAGAAAAGGCGTTACTTTTTGCGATGGCGCGGGAAAGTGGTCTGCTGCTTTGATGGGTCACGGTAGAGATGTATGCTTCTGGTTTGTGTCTGGCACGCAGGCGCAAAGCTCAGTAAATACAAGACTTCGTGACCGCGATCGTATACTTGGTAACATTCGATGGAAACCCTCGCAATGATGAGGGTGTGTAACGGCATGTGTGATCAGTCTAGCGCTTCGAGAAGGACACTTTGAGCGACTAGAAATAACACTTTCGAGAGGTTCGTTGTATGCTTAGTTGTATTTGCAGGTGTTTTGGGTCTGGTGCAGGTCTGGTGCATGTTGTTGCTTGGGGGAGAGCTTGAGAGGTGGACGAGCGAGATGCGCGGAGCGAGAGAGGAAGGAGGAGGCAAACGTGGTTGCACATCGCCAACGCACGTTTATAACGACTATCCAAAATTGTTGTGTATAATTCTTGTAAAGCCAATTGTACTGGTCACCTGAATCACCTCTCTCTCTTGAAGATTGCCTTTTATGACTCTCCCATAATGATGATGGTGTTGTGCCCGAGTTCGCTTTTCACAAGACTGGAGATGAGAAGAAACTCCCCGCGGTCTATGAGGGAGGCGGATTCAGGTCCAGCCCTTCAACGGTGAGTTTAAAGGCATCGTTCCGGCTATAGCTCCCAGCGACATCAAGATCGAGCCTCCCACGTTCGCAATCTTCAAAGTCGACCTCTTGCACCAACAATCCGCCATCTTCGACGTCCCAGAGTGGTTCCTGTAACACTTGGCCAAAAGGTCCGATAATGCACGATCCACCACGACAGACAAACTCGTCGTCGTCATCTTCCTTCTCTCCGCCGTGAGAATTTCCCAATGCACCAGCGGCGGAATTTCCTGCGTTTGTTGCTGTAGTAGAAGATTGTGATGCCGCCGCCGCCGCCGGCGTGGGATTCTTCTTCTTCTCCTGTTTCGAAGAAGGAGGCTGAGATTCGTGGGTTTCGCTCAGAGAGGGTAATACTAATTCGTGTTCGTCTTCTTTTACGATGATGGATCGACGACGGCTAGAGTTTGCTGGTCCTGCTGGCGTGCTCGTCGTCGTCGTCGTCGTCGTCGTCGTAGCGCTTGCTGTTGAGTTCGTCGTCGTCTTCGTCTTCGTTCCCGTAACCCATTCGGGGAGGTTTTTTCGTTTCTGACATGAAATACTGCTCAATACAAAACATCTCCCTTCATTCCCTACAGTTCGCATGAGTGGAAGCCAAGTATCTCTTGCATCGGCAGTAGGAGCCAACCATAAATTGACATTTTGACTATACAGGCTGTATCGCAGCAACGGCATCATATTTTCCCAGCAAATCGCCGCCGCCATGACGACTCGGACGTTCCGGATGGTGGTCGTGATGGCTTTCAACGTCGCAGGTGAGCCTTGTCCCCACACTAATCTTTCCGAACCCGTCGGCATCACTTTGCGCCTTTTCCCTATTACTCCCCGTCGAGGACAGACGTAGACTACTGCACAATATAGTGTTCCACCACTCTTCTCCACCACTCCCGTCACCACAAACACGCCCGTCTCTCGCGCCACCTGCTCCAAGAATTCTCGTGTCCCATCTCCTCGACACTCTTTTCCCTCTGCTATGGGCAAATTTTTCTTCTGAATCCAATCTTCGCCTGCTCCCGTGGGTGTATCTCCTAAATCTACGCAGCTGTGAAAGTATTGGAGGAATTGCTCTCGACCTGCTTCGCTGCGCGATCCGACGGTGGCTCCGAAGGCTGCGGTGCGAGGATATCCGCCTAAAAAGGCTTCGGGGAAGAGGATGAGATCGACGTTTTGGCTTGCTGCGAGTCGTGTTGTGGAGGCGAGGGAGGAGAGGGTGGAGGAGAGGGTGGAGAGGGTGCGGGATTGGGAGACTGCGAGAGTCAGTTTTTGAGGCATGGCTTGGCTTGAATTTCTTCTTCTTCTGCTGTTGAATGCTGGATGCTATGCTATTGTCAGGAAGAAGATAAGGTGCAGTCTGATGGAGTAAAGGTAGGTATGTAGTTCTACCCCGCCTCTGTTCAAGTCACTATACATAGTCGGCTATCCTATACCCGTGAATGGCTGGTGGTTCTTGTGATTGAATTCCTGGAGCATGGCAGAAGAATGCTGAGTTTGTTACTTGTACCATATACAACCATGAAATCCACAAGAGGAGACGGTATATTACTATATTTGCAAGAGGACTAGAAAGGTCGGCTTCATGTTGGCGGAAGTTCCTCCGAAGCTACAGTACGAGCGAGTCTTGGCAGCACAGGTACACCGCACTAAGTTAGAATAGGTGGTATAGGGGTCACCTCGGACTTCATCCACTCCTTTTCACACCCTTACCCATCAGTATCACCGCCCCCTTTGCGCCTTTTCAGATATGGCCAGTATCATGACATTGTGTGTACCGGCCAGTCCGCATAGATGCTCCATGTGACCACCGGATATTTCCCCCGGTCAACACAAATCTTCCGTCCGCCAGTCGACACGCCCGCGGCGGCTGAGACGGTGTGGACATGATGGTGATGATGATGATAATGAGGAAATCCTCCAGACGCCGCGGATGCATAGATGGTTACCTACTATTGCCGTGTCGGTACATTTCCTAAGCGATGTTTCCAACGTGCGATATCCACCGGGATCCTGAAACAAGCGTTGTTGAGAAGTTGCATCCCAAAGTGCAAGGCCCGCTATGGGTCAACCTCACATTGAGAGGGCGTACCGAGAAGGCATCTCGAAGCCTTTCATCATCCTTCCCACGACCACGGTTGTGGGTCATGAGGCTGCATGCCCTGGACAACAAGGAGAAGAAGGCTTCGGTTCACCACGTTCTAGACAAGACAAGCCTGCCATTATTCAATCTAGACCAGACATTCGTTTCCAAGACTTGCGCAATGCGGACCAGTCACCGAAAATACCACGCCCAAATAGGGCCGAGTCCGTTTACGTGAGTTCTTCCGTGTACGGTGTGGCTGCTGATCAAAGTGAAGTGCACACTCTGCAGATGGAGGTAGTTATAAGTTTTGCTTGTCTGCGATGCTTCTGTTTTTTCTTGTCAACACCAAGACTTTCCTCTTCGTGCTTTTGTGATCTTCTTCTTGTCACTCTCTTCTTTCCACTACCCTTACTCCTTTCATCATGCGCTCTTACATTCTGTCGTTGGCAGCAGCAGCTGGTTCTGCCGTCGCCGGCACTGTCAGCTATGCTGGCGTAAACATCGCGTAAGCAGACTCAAACCATTCATTCACTCGCACGAGGGCAACTATACTGACTTCGGACCTTCCTCCGCTCTACAGAGGCCTCGATTTCGGTTGCGATACATCCGGTAACTGCGTTACCTCAGGCGTCGTCGATCCAGCCGAAGCAGGTATCAGCCAAATGAACCACTTTGTGAAGGATTCGGGCTTGAACGTCTTTCGCATCCCCGTGGGCTGGCAGTTCCTGGTGAACAACCAGCTCGGCGGCAAACTGGACGCTACGAACTTTGCAACCTACGATAAGCAAGTCCAAGGCTGCATCAATGCTGGTGCCGCCATGTGCATCATCGATATTCACAACTATGCACGCTGGAATGGAGGCATTGTTGGTCAAGGAGGACCGACCAATGACCAATTCGCCAATCTCTGGTCTCAAATCGCAACGCACTATGTCAACCAGCCCAAAGTGGCATTTGGCATCATGAATGAACCCGTGAGTGACAACAACATATTTTAATCCCTCATCACATGTACCTATCTACAGTAACTAACCAATAAATTTCCAGCACGACGTCGACATCACCAAATGGGCCACGACCGTCCAATCCGCCGTCGACGCCATCCGCAAAACCGGCTGTTCCCAACGCACCCACAAAATCCTCCTTCCAGGAAACGACTGGACACACGCCACCAGCTTCGTCTCGGACGGCTCCGCAGCCGCTTTACAACGCGTCCACAACCTCGACGGCACAATCGCCAATCTCATCTTCGACGTCCACGCCTATCTCGATTCCGACGGCAGCGGCACTTCCACATCATGCAGCACCAACAACGCCGCAGCATTCTCTTCTCTCGGAGACTGGTTGCGCTCGAATAAGCGACAAGCTATGTTGACGGAGACGGGCGGTGGGGCGAATGATGATGGGTGTGTGAAATTGTTGGGCGAGCAGTTGGATACGATGAATAAGTATAGTGATGTGTATCTGGGATGGGTGGGTTGGGCCGCGGGGAAATTTGATGGCAGTTATGCTTTGACGGAGACGCCTGTGCAGAATGGGAAAGGGGGTTGGACGGATGTGAAATTGGTCAAGGAGGTGATTGCGGGCAAGTTTAAGAAGGCGGCGAAGTCGTAGAGATGAGATGAAGGGGATGGATCTTGGGGGGTTTCTTTTTCTTCTGGTGCCGCTGGGGCGAGTGAGGTGTCTTTTTTCTGGATCAAAGGTCAATCTGTCAGTCAGTTCGTCCACGGGGACGATCATTCATTCATTCAGTCTATCTGTCTGTCTGTCATTCAATTCATAGACGTAGAAGAGCAAAAGAGAGATGTCTGCGTACTTTCACAACGTACAGTCCATATGTAGGTAACTCTATGGACCTGACTGTCTCCATCCTCGAGTCTCAAGTGCAGCAAGGGCCATCCATCGTTCCTCGCCGTGAGCAAGAGAGAGAGAAAATCAAAATCAAAAAACAAAAGCAAAAAGTAGTAGTAGCATCCGCAAAAAAACATGTCGCTCCCTGGTCATCCATCCATCATACTTGCAATGCACCCCCATCCTTGAATGAACTTTTCCTGTGATCTTCTTTCTCATCATCAAATCAATCAATCAATTAACTCCCCTCTCGAATCGAAATCGCGTCTTGCAGAAAAAATTTGAAAAGCAAAAAAGTCTCCTCCATTGTGTGTGTTCGCATCCGGAAAATCAAAATCGCGCAGTATTCTTGCTCTTGCTTGCTTTTGGTGTCTCTTGCTCTCTCTCGCGCGCGCTCTCTCTCTCTCTTGCCCTCTCTCTCTTGCTCTTGCTCGCTCTGTCGCGCCCGCTCTCTCTCTCTGTGTGTGTGCGCGGTTCTCGATGGAACAAAGGAGCAAAGGAAAAGAAAATGGTCAAGTGGCGCGTTGGTGGTGTGTTGTGACCAGATACACACCTCTTCTTGGCAGGTTTTAGCGGCGAAGGCCTTCCGGGTGCGAGTTGACGAGTGCACCGGTGAACTTCTTGTGCATGTGTCCCTTGCCCGGCCAATTCTTGCGAACCACGACTTCGAGCTTGTACAGGTCGGTCTGCGCAAGGCGCACTTCGCCAAAGTCTCTCTCGTAGATGCCTGGGACTTTGGTGAAGACGACGTGTTGGTTCTCATCGTCCGATGGAGGTGGTGGTGCCTCGCTGCCGTATTCGCTGTGCTGGACATAGATATCGCTTCGGGCTTTGAGCCCATACTGTAGGAACGTAAAGCCGAAATGTCTAAGCTCCGAGCGCATTCGGATGGCAATGCGAACCAGCTTGAGGATAGGCACGCAGAGTTCGACCGAGACCGTTTTCTTGGTGCCCTGGCGCCAGGCGAAGGCGAGTTGATCGACAATGGCCATAGTCTTGGTTGCAGCAAAGTACTCGACCCACTCGGTGAATCCATGCGTCTGCTCAATCACATTGCGGGCGGCTGCAGTGCGAGCTTCCATGCGGGGACGTTTGTATTCAGCCCATTCCATCTGAGAACGGGTGGGGTCACCGTGGAAGTCTTCGATCCAAGCCTTGAGAAAAGCTTGGGCGTACGGCGATGGGGCTTGATCAAGCACCGGAGTGTCAAATATGGAGTCAAAAACCAAGCGCCAAATCAGGCCGACGACAAAGGCTGACTGCAGGTGTGCGGTCTGCATGATGTATTGGGCAACCCCCTTGTAGTTGACGTGCGAAGATGCAAGGTGTTTGAACTTGCGGCGCTCCTCGGGATCGCCAGGTGCGTTGATGGAAACATAACTGCGACAAATCAACTCGATCTTGTCATTGACGTCGTTGAAAAGCTCCAAGTACGTCTTCTGATCGGAGCGCGAGCTGTTGCTCGAGGTAGCACCAGAGGTAGCACCAGAGGTAGCACCAGAGGTAGCGGCATAAAGTATGCTTAACAGATCTCGTGGTTCGAGACTGGAAAGGGCCTCATGGTTGAACCAGTATACCGGATCTTGAGAATGGACGATTTTGTCGTTGGTATGGTCAGGTTCAGCGGTCAGCTCTGCCGACTGACCACGTGGGTCCTCCTGGACGGGGGACGGCAGAAATGGGTATCCAAGGTGCGATACGCTGTGGCTCACATGACGAGTTGCGGCGCCTGGAGGTGATCGTTTGTATTCCGCCAGGCTGACTGGTTGGCGCTGCGGTGTGGGGAACTCGATGTCTGCCAGGCGGATTGGGCGACTATGCGGAGTGGGAGAGTCGGAATCCTCGGAGTCAGGGTACCCCGGGGCCTGGATAGGGCTATGTTCCATTGTAGGTATAGTGGAGTCAACAGAGGATTCATCACAAGGATAGTCATAGCCGTCCATATTGAATCCGGCGACTGCTTCCAAAAGGGTTGCCACCGCAGCTTCCTCTTTCTGCAATTCGATGTCGTCGGCGGATGGCTCGTTAGTCTTGAATTGTGCCTGGTACAGTGCAGCTCGCGGACTCTCCTTATTCAAGGGCTTGGAGCCTTCGACCAGTTTGCGTAAGCTATCCGTGTCATCGCTACTGGTCGGTGAATTCTCGAAGACGCTACTGTAGGTGGTTAGATTCGGGCAGTAGAGATACTTAAGGAGTAAAGTTACCTTGCGCCATAATTGTCACTGAAGTTGAAATCTCCTCGCGCCGCCTTAACCTCTTCTCCGATAGCACCAAAAGCATACGGAAGCGCATCATCCCCAGCGAAATGCCATCTGGTCGCCATAGTGACGATGGGGATCTGTCGATGTACTACTGTCCGTTTCCTGCTCTTGCTACTGATGTCTGTCTTCCTGTTATTGCCGCACGTAGCAATAAGTATAGCTGTAACTGACTTGAATGTCCGAGTATTTTTGACGCGTTAACAGCTGTGACCAGAACGCGAGGCAGAAATTGCCAGAAGCCGCAAGACGGAAAGCAAACAACAGAAGTGTGCTGAAGGATGGATGAAGTGCGGTGTAGATGTTGAGAATTCGGAAAAGAGGAAGAAGAAGAGAAGGCGTGGAATATTGAGAGGGTATGACTGAGCCCCAGCCACCAGCATTTCGAATCTCACGTTGTGCGTTTCATAGCTCTCTCCGCGTGGCCGCATCGAGAGCGAAAGTGGGTCCAAATAGCCCAAATATTCACTGATTGAGCAGTAACACGCAAGCACAGCCACTTATATCGCACAACACGTGCCATTTATCTCAATAGGTTCCCACAATAGTTTCCTATTGTGGCGCAATACTACCAGTTAGGCAATTCACATGGAAACCGTTGCCAAGGAAGTTGGAAAGCCCCGTGATGATGATTGCGCACAAGCAGAAACCCATCTCCAGTCACGGCTGATTCCAGGCTGCCTACTGCTCCGCTTCTCAGAGCTGGCGCGCTTGTGTTCAATGGAACTTGCCGGTTGTGGTCGTTTTGTGAGAGGAGACGGGAGTTGGAGGTCGGTTCGCCATAACTGGAACGCGTCAATGCAGCAACTCATTACCTGCGCATGCACAAGCAGCATTGAGACATGACAGCAGAAGCCTCGTATGGCTCAGTGGTCTTCAGTAGATATCTTTGTATCTTACGGACGGGATCTTATGGGCGCATGTAGGGAGGTATGGCCGCTCGTGGCAGCAATATCTCCAGCACACATTCTTTCCTCCCAACTGACGACGAGATCGCCATAATGAGACTGCTCAATTCTCCCGACGGATACGTCTGCTGTGCCCAAGTGTGTATTGTCCCAGCATTCTCGGAGCGTGCCATGATAGCAGCTGTGCACGGTTCTACTCTTACCGCGAGGCCATCAACAGTGTTTCCAAGCTCTTTCTCTCGATACACTGATGGTATTGGTACAAAAAAAATTGCTTCTGTAGAGCATCATCGCAGTTATGCTCAGGCAGTGTGAACGACGAGATGAAGCTCGGGCAGAGGTGAAGTTGGGTCTTGGCTAATACCCAGTCTCCACTTCCCAGATCGGCCCTTGCGCTCTGGGATGGGTAAGGCGGGAGTGTCCGTTAGAAAGTCGTCAATTCCTACTCAAAGTTTAGTTAAAGATTATGACATCGCTCCAGAATTTTCCAACCGCATCCCGATTTCAAAGCAGAAGAGCGGGCAGATATAATTCTGGCTTAGCACTCACCCAATCCCATACTCTCTTTTTGCAGAGACATTCACTCAACCAAACGACGTCGCTGCTCGAGTCAATCAAATCCACAACAATGGCCAGCAATCAGAATGGTCACCGAGAAGTGGAGGAGGAGGAGGAAGACCAAGCAATGCTCGATCCGAACGAGGCAGAAGAAGTAGTGGAAGACGAGGATGGCGATGCTGCCATGGACTCGGGGGGAGAGGAAGAAGATGACGGACCAGGCGACGTACAACAGACGATACAGCTGCAGAACGACAGTGTCGCCCACTTCGACGCGCACAAGGACAGTATCTACTGCATAGCTCAACACCCCACCCGACCAGAAATCATTGCGACTGGCGGAGGCGATGACACGGCCTACGTCTGGGATGCCACACCAGAGCCTGGCCCAGTGCTACCGGCCAGCTACGAGACAAACCCACAGCCGCGAGAACGCCAGAGCCAGCAAGTCATTGCCAAACTCGGCCCACAAGACGAGACTGTCAACACCATCGCATTTACACTACCCCGAGGTGATTTCATTGCTACAGGCACAGCAGGCGGCACGCTGAATGTCTACACCACACCCACAGCGCAATCGCCACAACCACACTTAGTTGCTTCTGCCAAAGAAGTCGACGACATTACTTGGATTGTACCTTGTCCTTCCACCAACGAAGCATACGCCAACACCATCGCCCTGGGAGCAGCGGATGGAAGTGTCTGGATCTACAGCATCGACGGCCAAAATCTCAACATGATCCAATCTTTCTTCCTGCACCAAGCACCTTGCACAGCGGGGGCCTGGACGCCCGGTGGCCAACTCCTCGCTACCGTAGACGAAGCCAGTTCTCTCTATGTCTGGGACGTCTTTGGCGAAGCAGCAGCAGCAGGAGTATCCGATCCGAATGGAAGTCAAGCAATAATCCGCTTCACAGCCGATGACGAGCGCTTCAAGGTCGACGGAGGCCTCTATTCTGCCGCGATATCGCCCGGAGGAGGCATTGTAGCCGTCGGAGGCGCATTTGGCAATATTCGTGTGATTTCACTTCCTCGCCTTTCTCCCTCAGCGCCATCATCATCATCACAACAGAAGAGTGCAGGGAAAAGCAAAGCACCCGCTGCTGGAGCGAGCAGTTATGGCCAAATCCTGTCTGCTTTTGCGGCGCAGACAGATGGAGTAGAGACTCTCGATTTCAGTCAGCCTCCACTCACCCTCCTCGCAGCAGGCAGTGTAGACGGCTCCATTGCGATTTTCGACGCCGCGAAATCTTTTGCGGTGCGACGTTTGATCAAAGACTCACATGCGCTCGACGAGGTGCCTCATGCTGTCATCAAGGTCGAATTCGCAAAGACTCCTCTCGGTACAGCCAACACCAAAGCACATTTGCTCACGTCCTGTGGCAACGATGGTGTCGTTCGACGCTGGGATGTTCGAGGAGGAACAGCTAGCGCGGGACAAGGGTTGGTGAAGGAATGGAAAGGGCATATGGAAAATGATGGAGAGAGAGGAGGAATTCTCGGGTTCGTGCAAGGGAATGGACATAAGCAGGTGGCAGGGTCTCATGTCATCACTGCGGGAGATGACCATGTCAGTCTAGTGTTTGAGCACAGAGACGCATAAGCTCTCTGTTTGATGTGCTCCATCACGCTGGCGAGTCGTTCCAGTAGATGATGTGTTGACGTTTGTAGATAGATGGAGAGATGATACCCGATAAATCACGAATTCGTTTCTTTCCTCTCATTTATTCATCCTCTTTATTCCTTGTGCTTGAGACCTCTGTGCATCTCAGCCCAATCTTTGCTTTCCACGTCTTCCAAAGACAAAGCAGATTGAATTCGCTCAGCAGTGACGAGGTAGCCAGCGGGTAATCCAGTCACCTGCTGCACCAGAGCGGACGCCACAGCCTCGTCCGTATCTACCAGTGCCTGCGCAACGAGTAGAGCTGCAGCCTTCCCACTTAGCCAGGCGTTGGGCATGCCATGCCCAGTGAAGCCTGCTGCAATGTATGTATTAGGCGAATCAGGCACTTTGCCCACCCAAGGTCGGTCGTCTTTGGAAAAGCCCATAATGCCAGACCACATGTGAGTGGCTGGCATCTCGACTGTATCATCACCCTTCTGACCTTCTGGCAGCTGGAAGGCATCCACGAGTCGACTGCGGAGGTAGTGAGCGGTCTCGGAATCTACAACGCTATCATCTGTGACACCAATCGATTCACCATGTTGTCTTCCACCGCCAAACATGAGATGACCACCCCGCTCTGTCGGTCGCTGAATCAGGTAATCATCTAGACCGTCGCCAAGAAACCCCAGAGAGGTCTTCAATCTGTTATCTCCTGAGACGGAAGGGAATGGTACCAGGCTACTCATTTGGCCACGGCATGGGACGATCAGATCCGCGAATTCGGGGAGAAGATGGGATGTGTAGGCGTTCGTAGCCAGGATGACTTTCGAAGTGGAAATCTTGCCACGAGATGTGTGCACCTCTACCCCATTGGTATGTGGAGATAGAGCAGTGACGGGTGTCAGAGTCTGGAGGTTGAAGAATGCGTGTAACGCGGGCGAAGTGACAAGCTCTTCCAGAATGTGAGAAACAAACTTGTACGGCCACATTCGTGCTGCTACGTCAGTGATGATGGCTCCCAAGGCGGTCGGGATGCGAAGTGCAGCCAGCTCTTGCTTAGAAGCAGTGAATCGCATCATGGATGCCAAATCTGGTGCGGTTTCCTTCACGGTCTCGAGTGCATGTTTAGCGGCTTCGACGTGCGCCTCTGTATACAGGCCGCGAACGCCGGGCTGAGCCACAAATTCACAGTCAATGTGCTTTTCATTGATTATCTCGCCGAGGGCCTTGAAATTGGCCAATTCAAAACGGCCAATATCAGGATGCTCTGGATGTTCGAAGAAGATGGGTTGGCAATGACCGCCGTTCTGGCAGGAAAATCAGCCACACACTTCATCGGTTGTGTGCACAACCAAGGCATACTCGTCCTGTAGCTCCCCAGCATGCCTCTCGGGCCTCGAGCATGACCACAGTGGGTTTCTTCCCGTTACTGTTGCCATCGGTGAGGAGATGATGTGCTATGCTGGTACCTGTGATGCCAGTCCCTACAATTACCACATCGGCATACTTGGGCAGGTTTCGAGTCGAACGATGGCCCAGAAGGAGGCTCGACGGCTCACTATGCCAGAAGGACTTGGAAGAGTTCTCGCTTGGCAGACTGCAGGGCTTTCGGTGCTTGGGCAAGATTGCACCTGGCTGCTGTTGGGACATGATGGTGGGATGAGAGAGTGTGTGAGAGTGCGCAGGTTGGGGCAGGGAGAGGAGGGGAGAGGAGCAAAGAGAGGAAGAAAGAGAGAGAGAGGCAAAGAGGGTGAGATGGAGCAGATGAACACGAGACTCTATCAGGTAGCTGTAGCCTGTCCCAGCTGTTCACATGGCAAGTTACACAGCTGATAACCCGATGGGGATGTGATAGCTGGTAGAGGGAAAGGCAGAATAGCCGGCTTAGCTTCTACCTCAGTTCTAGGTAGTTCTAGCTCTCGGCCTACGGTACCTGAATTCTACCGCGTTCCCAATCTCATACCACAGTACAGCTTTCATTCTTTCACTTCCTGTCCCCGTCCCCGTCCTTTTCTGCTTCCGCTCCACTCTTGTTGGACGTTGTCGCAATCGCATTGATATGGCCGGCCTCCTCGGCAACCTCCAGGGCGTACTGGGCGGTGCGAAGTCGTCAGTCACCTCTGCGGCCTCTGCCGTGGATACAGATGGTATGTCCTCGAATGCCCGCTATCAGTTTTCACATGATCGTCTGCTACTGGGCCTACCATACTGACTCGTCGTCTCTCTATAGACTTCGCCGACTTTGCGACAGCAGCAGCCGCGCCCATCGTCCAGACTGCCTCGTCCGCCTTCGATGCTGCCGCCACGAAACCCACTCCCAAGGGAACCTTCTCCGGCATAGGAACGGGTCTGGCTGGACGTCCCTACACGAAATGGTATCGAGTATGGGAGCGCGTGACCATCGCCGACTTCTACCAGGAGCTCTTCATTATACCCATCATCGTCGTGGTCATTCTGGTGAATATGTGGGGAGCTCGAGCCAACAAGAAGCGCGCAGCAGAGTGGGCGGAGCTACATCTGCCTCACCTGGAGCAGGAGTTTGCAGCGGTGGGTTTTGGAGCAAAGAGAGCGGATGGGCAGCCAGGACTGCTGTGGAAGGAAAAGAGCAAGAACGAGTACATCACGTATGCGACGGGAAGACAGAACGTGGCTTTTCTGGATGTCAAACTCACTCTGTACAAGCGCTACAACCCGATGATCTGGATGGGTGAGCTCGCCGCGTCCTTCTTTGTGGACAGCTATGATGCGCCGGAAGAGCGACTCGAGGCGACGGCATATGCGTTTGATGGTCGAGAGAGGAGCATGGTGCCGGCTCAGGCGCAGAACCAGAGCTCACAGCACCGAGACAGCACTTTTGATGGCTTTGTCTGGGCGATTGTGCACAAGGATAAGATGAGGAAGCTTCGCAACGACCGATATGATGTCAGCTTGGCTGTGCAGAAAGATCATCCCAAGCTGCCCCAATGGGCGACGGTCATGTCTGAGGGCGCAGAGATTACTGAGGCTCTTCTTACTCCAGAGCTCATCAAGGCCGTTACTGCTGCTGGGGATGACCTGGAGGCTCTGATCATCACCGATCAGCCAGTCGATGCTCCAAGAAAGTAAGTCTCGCTCTCCCTATACTTCGCCCGACAGAGATACTAATCCAGCCACAGACTGAATGATCTCGTACCCAAGAAGCGCATTGAGCTCCTGACCCGACTCTCGACCTCCAGAGCAGCAGCAGATCTCTTTGCCTACTTCCTCCGTCTACCCGATCAACTGGTAACAGGCGCCCATTTCCGTCCAGAAGCACTCCGCAAAGTCCGCGCCACACGCGAGGAGGAGATTCGCAAGATCAAGAAGATTGACGAAGATGAGAAGGCGCTCGAGAGAAGAGAGGCCAGCGACAAGCTCAAGAAGGAAGAGCGCGATCGCAAACTGAGCAGGATGAGTGCCGAGGAGCAGAAGAAGTTTTTGGAAAAGGAAAAGGAGAAGACGCAGCGCAAGCAGACGAAAAAGCAGACCATGAGGGGTTAGCATTCCGGTATGCGTGTGTTCTAAGGTGGTGAAAGTCCACGCGATTGGATTGTTGCGCAACCTTCATTGATGGGCTCTGCGAGATTTCTCGTTGAACATGTTGTATAAAAGTCAACTCGCTTCGCAAGAAGCAAGAAGTAAGAAGGGACACCATTATAGCCGTCCAAGCGCACGACACGGAAAGCGATGTCTGGAATACCTTACTTAGGTACCTCAGTCAGAGGAGGCATAGAAGGAACAATTCGCTTTCATCATCATATTTGTACTTTGTACAACACAATAAATAATATTTTTTTGCTCTAGGTATGTACCTAACACCCTGAACAATCACGATTCTAATTCCCATCTTAACTTTTCCCCCCAAATCTCCTTTTCTTTTCCTTTTCTTTTAGCAGCTAAACGGTGCAGTAATAGTCCCGTCAGCATAAGCATCCACAATGGCTTGAATCGTCACATATAATCCCGCAATACAGATGAATAAACCCGCGAGAATGGTCAGGATGGCCGAGAGGGTGCCTGTCCACATTTTTTGCTTCCACGTCTGGAATCCTGCTCCGTCGTGATAACTGTCGTGGAGCCAGAACATGCCGGCACTATATTGATGGGTGGCGTGTTAGTTGGGTGAATTTATTTTATCTGACGATATCAGGAGGCAAAGGGTAGGGGAAAAAAAGAACAACTCACATCCCATAAGTAAACCACGCCGCAAAAGCCGAAGCCGTAATCCCCAACAAATAATTAAAAATCGGCACCCCCACCGCCAACAAAAACGCCAAACCACTCAACACAGCCACCAAACCAATCCACACCAACCACCCCACCAACGTATGATGCTGCAAATGCCTCGATCCCCGAAAAAACCGAACCACCAAAATTTTACTCGCCGTGTGCACATACAAAGCGCCCGCAATAAGCAAATTCGGAAGTGCAATCCCATACGCGGCTTTGGACCAGGAGGGTTCCAAGGAGGAAAATGAGGGCGAGGCGACGCTGCTGCCGAGGTAGGCGTAGGTGATTGCGGCGAAGAGGGAATAGTAGGTTGTTGCGAAGGTTTGGAGGGTGTAGGCGGCTTTGATGGCGTCTTGGGGGTGTTTCATTTCGGACATGAGAGCGAAGAACCTATACGGAGGGGGGAGGGAAGGGGAAAGAGGAGAAGGGTATGTTAGCGGAGTTCAGATATGTTCAGAGACGGAAATTCATGGATGGGGGAAAAAGTGAGAAGGGGAAAAGGGGGGGCAAGCGAACATGAAATGACCGCAATATGCGAACACCGGATTGGTAATGGAGAAAAAAGCCGTTTGAAAATCACTCGATCGAGCCGCCACCACCTCACGATCAGCCTTCTCGACAGGATGTATTCCCGCCCCAATCATGCCCACAATCCCCGCGACAACAATACTACCCACACTGGCCATGGAAATCCAACCCAAATAATCATACGTCCTGGGAAGCGCACACAAAAACGTCGCAGCAGCGAAAATCCCCGTGAAAGAAATATTGCACAAGCCATTCTCACTCAACTTCGCCAAAGCAATTTGTCCCGAAAGCATTTGTCCTCCGGCAAGAAGCACCGCGAAAAACAGCGTGCCGAAGGCGAATATTTCGCGTCCGAAAGCTCCGAAGAGAATTTGCCCGGCATCGCCCATGTTGTGCACGGCGGGGTGGCGTAATTTGAAGCGTACGAGAAGGAGAGATGTGTAGGCGGCGAAGGCGCCGAGGAAGATGATTAGAATCAATCCGGGAGCTAGACCGACGACGGCGAGGGATGAGGGGAGAGAGAGCATGCCATTGCTGACGATTTCGGCAATCATGAGAATGGAGACGATTTGCCAGGAGAGGGTTTTGTATTTGATGGTGGAGTGTTGTTCGTGGCCGAAGACATCGTCGCCGTCGTGGTAGTTGTTGATGACTTCGTTGTCGGGGGAGTGCACGCGGGCGTCGTAGCTGCTTGATGTGGTTGTGAACATGACATTTTCGGATTTGTCCATCTTGAGAGGGAGAGAAAGGCGCGTTTCGCGCGCTTGGGGATCGAAGGGGGTCACGAGATCGACGGTTTGAGACACTTGCAGTGGATGAGGTGGAAAAGGGATGGATACTGAGGTGAGGTCTCACTCTCTGACTCTCTCTCACTCTCCCTCCCTCTCTTCTCTCTTCTCTCTCTCACTCTGTATCTTCTCCCTCTGCAAAAGGAGTGCCAGCGGGCTAACTTCGCGAGATGAAAATGGGACAGGGTCGGGGGGTTAGATGTCAGCTCAGCAGAAGCACCATGGGCTGAGAGCTCTAATAGCTTGGTCTATGCACTCTACAATGCACTCTATGCATTGGTGTGCAGATGCTAAACTCGATCGAGCAATCGGAGCAGCGGGTGCTCCGTAGGACTGTGACGCTCCCCGGATCACTTTGGCCGGCTGGCCTTGGCGCTATGCACGTCTTTGCCCGATGTTCGTCCCGTTGGTGGACAGTCAGCTCGTGCAAGGGCAAGGTTGATGATCTGATCCAACCCCCTGGAGAAGAAGGGGAAGAAGAAGAAGCTCGGGTGCTCGCCCCATCATCATCACCATCATCATCACCATCGTAATCATCATCATCATCATCCATGATCCGAATCATTCACTCATTGGCAATCCCTTTCCGTTACCGCTACTAGTCCAATTTTCTTACATATTCAACAGGCCCGACATATCTGAAACGCGCCCAGACGAAATAGAACACGATGCCCCAGATAGCGACAGTGGTGAAGACTAACGAAGACCAGTTCATCGTCTGTAGCGAAGGAAATGGTGCCGGTGGGAAAAATGCCTGTTGTGATCTGGCTATCAGCAAGGCGAATCCCAAAGTCGATGTCGGTGTTTCAAAAGTGAGTGAGAGAGTGAGTGATAAAAAACTTACCATCACAAACACCACCGCGAGAAAAGCGAGAGAAAACAAATTGATCGGTAATCCCCATTTCCCCAAATTGAAGCGTGAAGGAAGCAAAGGCTTGTTGGAGATTCTCCTCCACACAAAACATCCAATGCAAATGGAGTAGGATACCATCAGTACTCCGTTCGTGAGAGATACTAAACTGTTGAATGCAACGGTACTTCCCACGTTGATCAATGAGAGTAGACAGGAAATCACGGTCGATGCCACCACTGCATTTCTCGGCACATCCAGTTTTGGATCAACCTATGTCTTGAAATGAGCGCACATAGCCGAGAAACACGAATCAATCAGAATACGTACGCGAGATAACCAGTCCGAGTATGGCGTGCCTTGATCACGCGCGAATGCATACTGCGAGAGAAAGACAAAAAAACGTTCGTTAGCTCGTGATCTCCCAGGGGGGTGGGCGCAACACAATGGAAGCAGCGGATGTACCATCTGACGTGACGCCGAGGCCATGATTGTGACAGCACTAAATGCGTCCATGAAGATGATGATCTGGGGAGAGAAAAATGTCAGCAGATACCCCCTGTCCAGTGCCATCCCATCGAAAAAAGTACATGCGTGTACTTACTCCGGACATGGCATTGGTGGCTGCCAAAGAACGGGTCGCGTTGTAGAACATCTGGATGAACGGAAAACCAGTAGGTGAGGAGAGCACTGCATATCCACAAGTCAATTTCCCAAATTAATTTGCGGCTGTGTGGAGGGGTGGATCAGGATTAGGTATCCATTGACAAACCTTCAGTAAGATCGCCAATACAATAAGCGACCGTAATAGCAGTAATCATCCCCATAGCTCCATTAACAAACGTCGCCCACATCATAGAGCGCGGAAGAGTATAAGAAGCATCCTTAAGCTCCTCACTCATATGCACAGAAGCATCCGCCCCCAGCAACGGCACAACACAAGCTTGCATCCCAATCAAAGCCGATAAACCCGCATTTCCCCATCCAGGATCTTTAAACGCCGTCCAAGCGAATTCCGAAGTCGATCGCGGTGAAAGAATCCAGAGAGGAACCAACACACAGAAGAAGCCGTAGACATGAACAATCAGAATCGAGCCTTCGACTAAATGTAGTCTCGTCGCGAGGAAAATGTTGAACAATGCCCCGAAGATGAGAACTGCGATTACGAGGAGTGTTCCGTGCCAGCGCTCGAAGACGTATGTGTCTGGATAGTTGAGAACTAGGAGGCCTTGCATGATGGTGCCGGCTTGGAATCCGATGGATGCTTGAAGGGCTTGCCAGCCGAGGACTCCGAGCCAGCCTTTTTTTTGTTATAGGTAGGTAATGTATTAGCTTTCTTTACACATTTCGCGGTGTTTTTTTTTTTTTTTTTTTTGGATCGAGAGGTGTCGTTTGAATGTCTTACCCACAACATAACTCAGAATCTGCTGATAGTTTCTCGGGCTGAATTCACTCACCCAGTGATATTGGCCTGGGAACGTGTAGTAGCATCAGTAATTTTTTCTTCTTCTTCATCTCCAGTCCCTTTTTCTTTTTTCAAAATAACTGCCTTACCTCCCGTAGTAGGAGCCATCGAACCCATCTGATTGATTCCAGCAATATCAGCATCAGCATCAGCAAAAGTGTAAGGAAAGCGGAATCATTGCGTGCCGAGTCAAAGTCGTACCTCTGCCATGGAAAGGTATACAGCCGTAAAACCCAACCACACAATCGCCCAAGTCCAAATCAGGCCAGCGGTTCCACCGTTCGTCAAGACGATGCTCAAGCTGCTCAAGAGGGACTCCCACGAGCACATGAGAATGGCAGAGAAGCCAAACATGGTGACCAATTTGAAATTTCGCTGTAACTCCTGGCTGTTTTTCACACACACCGCACGTCAGTCAGTCTTTTTGATTTGAGAACAAAAAAAACCCCATTTTGCGTTTTCCATCTTTTCGTTTTGCTTTTTGCTTTTTTGGTTGATGAGTTAAGGTAGTTTATACAAACCTTTTACCCATACGAGCCATATCTCGTAAATCTTCGACATTTCCACCTCGTGTAGCTGCGTAGACGGGCCCTTCTTTGGGACATTCGACCCGTTTTTCCGATTTCATGATTCTTGTGGTTTTTGTTGATACCAGAGTAGAAGGATGATCCAGGTCGATTGTCATTATTCGATGGAATGAATGGATATGAGTATCAAGAAAACCAACAACAACAATAGAAACAGGTGCTCATCAATAATATCTACAGTAGCAATAGGCGCATTGATAAAATTGATAAATTTGGGGCCCCACCAATTGCCCGCAGTCCTAGTTTCTTAGGTAGGGAGACATGGTGGTTGGTGGTCACACGGTTCAGTCCCGGGGCGTAGTGCAAGCACTGCGGCGTAAGTAGTAGCGCCGCTTGGGAAGAAAGCCTTGTTTACCCCGTTTGTGTGACTGTGATGACTGAATGGGGGCGAAAACAAAAAAAAAAAAAGGATGCGTGAGATTCGTTGCGTCTCACGTACAACGGTGTACAATTTTGGTCTCTCTCTCTCTCTCTCTCTCTCCCCAGACTCCCTCCGCCGTGTTGCCGACTGCCGGGCATATTCCAGTCTTGTTGTTTTGTGTGTTTCACTCACACACGAATGTCGTCAGCAGTGGATTGCCTTTTTTTGGTTTGTTACCCTGTACTTGTGCCTGTGCCTGTGCCTGTGCCTGACGAGAGACGACCTGGAAATGCGTTTCCGTGCGCAAGTACATGTAAGGTATGTACATATCGAGGCTGACATTGAGCTGAGTCGGCAGCTTGGCAGTGTACATGTAGGTAATCATGCAGATGCACAACTTCACTTGCATGCACGTATTTTCATGCTGTGATGATCACAACATCACAACAGGCTTCCCAGCAAGAAGATGGAAGAGGAGGATGGAAAAAGGGATGAGATGAAAAAGCGGCCCTTTCCGTTCCCCATCTCGACCCCGATACCTCCTACTGTATGCTGAGTATATACAAGGTGTACAAGGAACACAATTTAGACTTCCCCTCAAGAGGATCGAGGATTCGAGGGATGGAGGGATGGAGGGAGGGATGGAGGAGGTGGTGCAACGCTCACTGTGCAAGCTGATAAGGAAAAAAAAATCGCGATATCCAATATCCATGGATGATGGAGTCAGCCTCGTCAACTGAATCGCTGGAGGATGGATGGATAAGGTAGAGGCTGGGGGGCAAGATGGCCAGATGGGTACGTATGTTGATTAAAGACATAATTATTCCTAGCGCCTTGAACATCACGCCGTGACCTGGTTGGTATCAATCGACAGCAACGGGGGGGGGGGGGGGGGGGGTGAACGTG
>NW_016017386.1:1012917-1033456 GCF_000320565.1 Sphaerulina musiva SO2202 | reverse complement strand
ACCTGGTTGGTATCAATCGACAGCAACAGGGGGGGGGGGGGGGGTGGGAACTGATCCTCTACAGTAGTTCAACAAGGGTATTTTCCCGAAATTTTCGAGGCCAGAAAAGAAGCGCCACTTCTCGACATTGCCGCACCCCTTCCTTTGTGTGTGAGGGCTCGGCCCAAAATCTCACATACCTGATGGTGAGAATAGTCGCTCTGCAAATCACATGTCGAAGAAGAAGAAGGAGAAGAATGGCATTATTATGATGATTATTGTGGAATCCATCTTCCCATCCATCCATTCTTCCTCCCTTCCTCCCCGTGGTGTCCTACTGGTACAGTAGGGGTAGTATCCCCCACCTTTGTTTGAATTCCAACTGCCATGATCAGAGCATATCAACAAAATGGATGCTCACGAGACACTATACCCTCCACTTGCGACAATCACTCCAGATGATCACAGAGGAGTAGCCTGGGTCATCAGCATCATCTGTCTTTCCCACATCTATCTCACCCTGGCGCTGCGACTCTCCGTTCGATGGCGGAGATTTCAGCTCGACGACTATGCATTAGTTGTCGCCTGCGTCTTGGTGCTCTGCCAGAGTAGTTTGGTCTTTGGTGCCGTGGGAATGGGAATGGGTTGGTCTGGTGCTGCAGGTGCTGGAGATGGACGGATTGCAACTACGTGGCGTGTAAGTACCTAACCTACCATCTAGTGAATTGAGCTTTCTCCCCTAGATTACAGGAATGTATTATTCCCGAGTACTGCATGATGGAGCTGACACTTTTCGAAATTTGAATTTACAGCTATTTCTGGCCAGTGAGGCATTCTTCATCATCGCCATGTTCGTGGCCAAGGTAGCAGTGCTTTTGACCGTGCAGAGCTTATTGGCACGAGACATGATTGTCCGATTTGTCTTTCGCTCGACTTTGGCCGCATTTGTGCTCTTGGGCTTCTCTGCACTCCTCGTCGTTACCGTCGGCTGCGGTTTTGACAATCTCGTATCGAATGATGGTACTTGTGATCAGGTATGATTTTCTTTTTATGTTTTTTATAATATTGACCCGGAAGAAATTACACATGCTGAGTATGAGGGAATAGGGGCATCGCTGGATTGCCATCGCCACTTTGGACGCCGTCTCGGAACTTTGGACATTTTCTCTCTTTGGCTGGGTCGTATGGTCCCTTCAAATGAAGCTCAAGTACAAAATCACCGCCACAGCCATGGTCGGTCTACGACTATTGTAAGTTTCTCTCCCACATCCAACCATTCTCGCCTCAGAAGCGCATCAAACACTAACTTCCAACTCAAAAACAACAAAAACAGCTGCATAGCATTCGCAGGCGTCCACGCCCACTACATGCACAACTACCAACACGCCTCAGCGCCCTCGGTAGAAATCATCAAACCCCTCGTCTGGCAAAATCTCTCTCTGACCTGGTCTCTCCTCTCCGCCATGGCCGTCGCTCTCAAACCTTTTCTCAAAGACTTCCACACGGGAATGGGAATGGATTTGGGCTATGTGACGGAAAGCCATTATGGGAGTGGTGGAAGCAGGAAATTGGGGAAACAGGGATATATTATGCAGAATTTATCGCCGGATAGAAGTAAAGATTCGCAGGCGCAGGGGGAGGGGGAGGGGATTGAGGGGGGGGTATGGTAATAATTGTAACGGCAGCAATGGGAATGGGGGTGGGAATGGGAGTGGGGGTGGGAATGGCAATGAAAGAGTGATGATGGACCATACGAGAAATTTGACGGCGGGGGATCACTATATTGCGGAAATTTATCATGAAAGTCGTGGGCCGAGTTTGGCGAGTATGTGTTCGGAAGATCCTATGATTAGGAAAAAGACGGATATTGATGTGACGTATCTTACGCACTCGAATAACAATAACAACAACAACGCAGTGGAATGATGAGATGAAATGGAAAATTGTACTGGATGCGGTTTTTTTTTGAGAGAGAGAGATACCCTAGAGATAGAATTTTGAAGTTGGGAGAGACCTGTTGGTATAAATGGAAGTGGAGGAGGTCCAAGGAGAGGTAGAACTTTGGGAGATGCCATGGCAGATTTATATATGTAGATGAATTATTGAACCACGCAACCCATCGCTATCAAACAACATCACAGCGATCCGCAACACAACACCCAGTTGGCTCAACTTAAGTTAGGTAGCTTAGATTCTCCAAAAATCTCCATCAAAAAAATCTTTCTTGCCTTCCCAGTTCAAAAATGCAGTTTTAGTACTTACCTACCTTACACATCAGTAACTCTCACCTCCACATCCCCAATTTCCACAACCATATTAACCTCATAATAAGTCGTTCTCGGATCCGGATTATACACACGAATACCCTTAACCTCTCTCCTCCCCAACACCGCACACCTCTGCACAAGCAAATACGGCACGCCCCAAATATTCTCCGTCCCCAACAACGCATCGAATCCCGCCATATCTCGCGTAACGAGTTTACCAGGCCATTTCGGAGCTCTACCTTGAGAGATTTCAGGCTCTGCAGGCCACCAGTGCTGCAGCACTCGCGCGAGCACGGTTTGAGTGGATTCGTTGATGACGCTTTTTTGGATGATGTATCGTAGGTCTCGAGGGTCGGTTTCGCTGAGGGAGCAGATTTTGGTCCAGAGGAGCCACCAGATGTCGGAGAGTCGAGATAGTTCGGGTTTGAGCATTGTTGAGCTGTTCCAGTGGCGGAGGAGGCCGTTGATGAAATAGTCGGGACCTATTGGGGGGATTGTATTAGGGGAGAGTCATGTACTCGGAAAAAGAAGATTTGTGGTATAGTATACCGAAATTGTAATATGCGAGAATGACTCCGTCTTTGGGGTAGAAGATGTTTTGGTATTCCGCCATAGTTGCCTACGACGAAGGAAATCAGATGCGTGTGTGTGTGTGTAAACCTGAGGAGATGAGGCTGTGCGCTCACAGGGTATTGATAAGTTTTTCCATCCAGCGTCACAGGTGCATGAGCGGGAGTCGTTTTATGCTCTACTTGGCCCACCATGCCCGTCCTCGGACGACTACCCACCAATCGTCTCATGGCAGGATCACGCTCTTCGGAGTAATTGATTCGGATGGGATTTGATCCTTGAGGACCAGTCCAACCCCACTCGGCCAATTGTTCGAATCGATTCCATGGACTGATTGCCTGGTCTCCAGCGAGTGCGGGATTTTGCATCCAGCACATCAAGGTGTGACCTTTCACTTGGGCTCTGTAGTAGACTGCATCTGTGGCCGGGCGTACAACCTGGGGAGGCAATCGACTGGATTGAACTCGACGAATGAGATGTGGGGCTCTGGTGAGGATGGAGGAGTCGAAGGGTAATGCTGTGGCAGACACTGCATCGGTTCGATAGATTTCGTCTGGAGCATCGTTGCGCAGAGAAATGTTGGAATCTTCGTCAAGTGCTGTTGGGTGAATTGATGCAGATGCGGTTGAAGATGATGGAAAGACGAAGAAGAAGAGAAGCCCGATTGCCAACAGGAGCAAAAGGGAAGAGACAACACTCCATAAACGGCGTGCGCGCCGAGTGTCACCCATACTTACACTTGCGTGACAAGCTCCCGGTACAAGAAGTGTGTGGCGTACCGCGAGAAGTCTCTTTAGCGACTGGGAAGCCAGATGGCCCATCGAACTGTCCGTGACGCAGTGGTGTTGGATTGTGTGTCTCACAGAGTAGTAGCACAGTCAAGTTGTGTGGAGGCACAGCTTTGTGCCACAAATGCAGGATATCTTGCAACTTGGTGGTATGAAAGGTCGCATCGGGCGTTTTATCAGACATCGTAGGACCCTCCAGTAGAGCTTCTCTCGTGATCGTACGCACACGTACTGCGAGCAATCATCTGGTGACTTTGGAGTCGGACAGCGCTCATGTGCTACATGTTAGATGGAAGACGCTGTCCGTAGTTCCTGAATGTTTGAGAGAGTATCCTGTGCCAGTCTAGTGTGCTCGTTGTCTCATTGATGATCATGTCTGGACCCGTATGTGGTGAGAAAGAAGTAGGCTCCAATTTCAGATACGAACATATAAAGTGCATCCACACTTCCAGACTCGTATTCCATATTGGGAAGAGCTTCCAGAACCGTATTCCATATTGGGGAGAGCCCAATGTGTACTCTGAGTGGTAGCAGATAAATTGGATGCATTATCGCGACACGAGTAGAGATGATATGCTGCTGTTTGAGGAGGAGAAGTGGAGGAAGTGAATATGTATAGGGAAAAGGGGACTTCTCGGAGCCGAGAATACCCCGACACATGGCTGGGCGACAAGACACCATCTGCACGACTGATTTCGCCTACCTAAGGTACTTTACTGTATTAGGGATTCCGTGTGTCAACATCTCTAGGGTACCCAGGTACCGCTCTTCACCCGCAAATGAATTCTTCAGTCTGGACTCTCACGTCCTCCTTTCGAGATACACTGTACTCTCCAGAGCGCATATATACAGTGCGCATTGCACGCAAACAACCAAGGCCGTACCACATCTTCCACCCTGTATAGCATGCTCTAGACGAACCGATCATGATCTTTTTCACGGAATGGCGAACGGCAGCTCTGCTGGGTCTCCTCTCAGCGGGCAGCGCTGCGCAACGGCTGGAGTGTCCAGCAGGCCTCGATGGATTAGCCTTCCGGATGCTCGAAAGCAACATCGGCCGGGGGCAAGGCATTGCCGCCAGCAACGCCTCGACTGGTCAAATCGAACTTGGCCTCTTCCAACAGGCCTTGCATGAGAGCATTGCTTTCACGAATAATACAGATGAGAAGCAGAAGTGGCAGAGCCTTCTCGAAACCAGCATCACTTCGGCAAACCTTTCGCTTTCCAACGCCACCAAGAACACGGAATTACCCCTGGATCGCCTATCCATAGGCACGGCAATGTTACGGCTGTATGATGCGACCAAGAACGAGGCCCTCATCCCCACGATCAAGGCATTGCAATTGTCGGCTATCAACCAAAAACGAAACACCAATGGCGGCCTGTGGTATTACGACAACCCGCTGAATCAATCCGCGTACCACAACCTCAGCTATCTGGATGGCATGTTCTCCTACTCCCCTTTTGTGATTCTATCGACCAAGCTCGACTTTGCCAGCGACACCAACAACCTCAACGAAGCCGCAGCTTGGAACCAATTGAGCATTCTCCGCAGCATCACCGAACGCGAAGATGGACTATTCGTGCACGGCTACGATCCCACCCAAAACCACACATGGGCCCAACCCAGCGAAAAAGGCGCCAGTCCCGTCGTCTGGGGCAGAGCTCTCGCATGGTACACTCTCGGAGTAGTAAACAGCATCGAGCTACTGGAAACACAATACAGCGATCTCATTTCCAATTTCAAAACTCTCTACCGCGATCTCATTTCTGCCCAATTGCGCGCCGCCGATCGTAGTCTTGCCATCGAAGGACAATATGGAGTCTGGCAAATCGTCGATCGACCCGGTGCGACATTCAATGGCCACGCGAATTTCATCGAAGCGAGCTCCAGTCTCATGACGGCTTATTCTTTGCTCAAAGGTGCCAGACTCGGCTGGCTCGAAGACGACGCTTCATTGAAATTGCGGGCGCAAATTGCCGGAGTGGGAATTTTCAATGATATGAGGCAGAGGTACATGATTGTGAATGACAATAGTACACTCAGTCTCAATGGTACGAGTTCTGTGAGTACGTTGAGTGGAAACGTAGATTATGAGGTAAGTTTACTTTTACACCCCTAGACTTTGACCCCCTTTTTTTGTGCTTTTTGCGCTGACGTTGGTGTGTTACCCATAGTACTATGTGACTAGACCTACTGTGCTGAATAGTCTGATTGGCTCCAGTGCCTTTATCCTGGCTGCGATGGAAGCTGAGAGGTTGTGTTAGACTAGTCTTGTCGTGTTGATAGATATAGATTTCTGCAATTTGATCTCCTCTGATCAGAGGGACTTTTGCAACCGCATGCAGGCCTTTTTTGTAGGTTGGACAGAAAGGTGAAGATGTCCAGATGATGATAAGATAGACCGACCCACCGCCTTTCTCCTTCTTGCCTGCCTGTCTGTCTGCCTGCCCCTTGTCATGGTATCAGACTAGTGCGCTGGTTACAGTAGTAAGTAGTACCTGCAAGTAAGACTGATGAGGCTACCTCCAGAGAAGTAGGCGATGATTCGCTCTATAATCATCTCTCTCTCTCAAAAATTCTTTTCATGAGGTAGTAAGGTAAAGTACACGTAGTCTTAAGAGTCGGAAAGAGAGGAACGAAACGAAAAGGGATTCGTGGCGTCGTATTCGTATAGGTCCGCCTATTCTACCTACATGTTGTATAGTTAGTTACATAGGTGTTACAGGTAGATAGGTACTTGAGGTAGATGTCGTGAGACTATGACTGTGCGGATAAGGTAGGTACTGTACCTGTAGGATGCAATTCTCGTTATTTGCTGGCTCGTTTCAATTTCTTCACGTGCACGTCTGTCGTTCCTCTCTCTCTCTCTCTCTCTTTCTTGGCGCTTGAAATATTCAATTTGTTTTACTGCTAGCAGATCCCGGTCTTTTTGCCATGATGTTTGCTTGGAAGTGGTGTATTCTGTCTAATTAGCGCTCTTCTCTTTCTGTTTCTTTTTTCTTCTTTTGATTAATTTGTTGCTGGATGCGGGTCCGTGAGAATGAACATGGCCTCCTCTCTCTCTCGTATCTTCATTTTGGTGTCGTTGCACTTTTGCCTAATTGCTTGTAGGTAGTGAGCCTCCGTGGGTACTAGACAGCGCCATCTCACTCGCCGTCTCGCATCTCGTCTACGCAGCCAGTGCAGTCAGTGCAGTACCGACTCGGGATACCCAGACGGGGTATCGTAGCTTATAATTCGTAGGCTCGTACGTTCGCTCGCCTTCGGCCTGGTGGTCTGGCTGTGAAGGGCCGAGATGATAGCAGATGCCAAAGAGTGGAACGGCCGACAGACTTTCTTGGCAGTCTATGCAGCTGTCGACCCTATACACGGTATACAGACTAATACAGTATACACAGTCGAGCGGTCAGCTGACGGCACTTCCCGTTCGGCTCACGGGCATTCCATGGGCTTGCAAGGGGACAGAGTCGGTTTGATGATAGGCCATCTCGTACCTTTTTGTCTTCCAAATTCCCACCAGAGAAGCATCAAATCTACTCCCACAAACGAGCCACTGCCTCGCGTTGGCTCAATGATGCGCCTCCGCACACACGAGGGGATGCATCCCATACCACCTAGCCCGAGGATGGGATGGCCACGCAGCCGGCCCCAAGGCACCGACTGAGTGATGACATACCTACATGCCGCAGCTCGCCATTGACGATCTCTTGCTGCTGCTGTTGATGCTTCATCTCCACCGTTGCACCCTATGGCCGCCGCACTAGCTCTCCCTTCACCACCCTTTGTGAACGTGCCAGGCACCGCCAACTTTCGCGATGCAGGAGACGGAAAGACTATGCGATACGGCCTCATCTACAGGTCGGCAGACCCTAGCAAAGCAACAACAGATGGACTGGTCAAGATGAATCGGAGTCTGGGTGCGTACGGCTTGTCTCGCCTCCCACAAAGCACACCCAGTCGAGACAGACACCGTCTGTTCGAGATGATGATGATGACGATGAATACTCAGCTCACCACTCTCACCTCCTCACAGGCATTCAATACATCTTCGACCTTCGCTCCACCTCTGAAATTCAACGCGATGGCCCCGAGTGGCAAGGCGTGCAAGTCGACGCTCCTAACCCGTATGCCCAGTATGGCATGATCCGCCGATGGACTCCCGTCTTCGCAGACCAAGATTACGGACCGGAACAGGTTGCGCTGCGATATCAGCAATACACTCGTTCGGGTTCAGAAGGTTTCGTCAAAGCCTATCGAGACATCTTGCTCGCTGCCCCCAGAGCCTATGGAATCATCTTCCGTCACTTGGCCTCTCCGGACGCCAGGCCATGTCTCGTCCATTGCACAGCAGGGAAAGACCGGACAGGAGTGTTTGTTGCATTGCTCAAGATGTTGGCGGGAGTCGACAAGAAGGCCATTGGGGAGGAGTATGCGTTGACAGATGTGGGGTTGCAGCATCTGAAACCCGTCTTTATGCAGAGATTACTCAAGAATCCCCGATTACAGGGCAACGAAGCGGGAGTGCGGAACATGATGAGCAGTAAGAAGGAGAATATGGAAGCGACGGTGGAGATGATCGAGAGGGAGTTTGGCGGAGCGGAACAGTACCTGAGGATGTACTGTAAGATGGGTGACGGGGAGATTGAGGGATTGAAGAAGAACTTGCGAGCCGTCTGAGGCGAGGCGTGACAGCGGGAGGTAGCATAAGGTAGTGAGTTGTAGAACTCTGGTATTCTACCTCATTCAGCTATACATGTGTATCAGGGATGACCGAGGACTACATACATGTAACGGGTGGGCAACGCAAACGCCAAACGGTACGGTACATGTTGCATGTATTGTAGTTCCCTGATGTAGTTGGCAATCCTTCGCCAAGCCGTCTGGGGTTCACTTTTCGTTCCCGAAGTCATCTCACAGACCCTCACCGGTCATGTGTTTCTATTTTCCCCAGCTGAACACGCGACGAGTGAACACGTTGCGTGGGGTTCGAGCGGCTTCTCGAGCGCTAAGGTATCTCTACCTCCTCTATATCTCTCTTCCCCTACTACGGAAGTACCGAATGCAGCATCTTCCAGTATAAATGGCCGCGAAGGTGGGTCGACAACACACGTCTACTCGTCAGTGGGCGTGGTTGTACCTCCTACTGATGTAGTATTGATTGCTCCACCGAGCGGGCATACCGACGCACTTGACTTCACTTCAGTCCCTTGGCACGGCCCGACGACCCGCCTCGGGCAATGAAAGAAGTCCTCCATCGGGACGAGCAGCTACCGGCATTTCAGCAGCCGATGGATCACACAGCCCGATCGTGAGCCAGCTGCGTGTGCATGTATAGTGACACCCATGATGCGACTTGGGACGAATCCTGTCGCCTCAAGTAGCGCCATCTATGGCCCTAGTGGCGGCTCACTTCTTTCGGCTCAACCTCATGCTCTCATTTGGGTGTGCAGGCATTCTCAGCCTCGCACGTCTACTCAGACCATGGAGCTACTTCCCAATACCGCGTGTTCCACAGTGGCAGCCTTAGCTGACTATTCACAAAGACAACCCGTTTCCAGACCTTTGCGAGCCTACACCTTTCCCCGTTCACTTGGGTTCAGTCGCACGGACGCTCCTCGCCGTGAAACCACTCTCTCCTGCAAGCTCCCGCCCATCGGCCGCTCTGGATGCGGATAGTCGCACGGGCGAGGTCACTTCTCCGAAAAATCATGATTGATGACAAACGATGTCTACCCTTCATCCCCCCGAGCAACGACGTCTCTTGAGAGACGCTTCTCCAACGCCCATACCCAAATCCCACGCGCCCTTGCTCACGGTTGCGAGACACAGACCACGCTATACCAGGGTTGCCTCAGTCTCGTTCAACGACCCTCTCCAGACAAGAGACATCACCGACACGCTGGCCGATGACGAGATTACACCGGCACCCGCGCGCGGCCAGGGCGGTGCTCAGGGAAATCCACATCATGGCCTGGGCATCATCTCAGCAAACCGTGCCGAGATTGATACGTCTGGAAATTTGCCAGCAATGCCTTCCCAGGAGCCGACAAGTAATGTGAGGAAGACTCCTGAGCAAAGTCATGCGCCCTACTCACCGCCTTCAACCGGAGGCATGACGGAATCGACGAAATTCGAGGAGTCTTTCGACATGTCCTATCACCCGAAACACAAGGACTCTCGTGCATCTCTCCAGTCTGCAGCGCCTTCGACCTACGCCAAGTCAGATGCTGGGCTCTTATCCGTCCGCTCAGCATACACTGACTTTGAACCTCACGAACGTTGTGCAAGCAAGAGATCGTACAAACATGTGAGGCTCACAACGTGGGTTTCGGTCACCATCTTGACCCTGGCCGTCTTTGCCACTGTCTTCTCCGGCATCTTTTTGATCATCGCCTTGAGAGGGCCACGGTATGGGCGCCTGATACGAAATGGCGGGAGCCTCACTCCCGGATCGGCGGCATTTCTCACATCCTTCTTCGCCAAATTGATCGAGCTATCTTTCGTCACCGTGGTGGTTGCTTTTATTGGCCAAGCCCTCGCTCGAAGAGCTTTCACCCTGGAGCATGCTCGCGGCATCACACTGGCAGAGCTGAACATGCGCACCTGGATATTGCAGCCGGGAACTATGCTCACACAGTGGGAATCAGTCCGATATGCCGGGCTATCGTTCTTGGGCATAGTGTCCTTTCTCGGTGCGCTCTCAACCATGTCAGTATCTTTTGTCCTACATGTACATGGATGGCAACAACAGGCTAATCTTCTCAGTTTGTACACGTCCGCTGCCACTGCGCTCGTACAACCTCAGCTCGTACTTCCCAAGTTTGAGTCTCATACTCTACAGGGACTTGTCAAGACATCATTTGCCAACTCTTACTACATTGCAGACAGCTGCCAGACGCCGATCACGGAATCGTTCGATAAGGAGTATGCGGGAACAACCTGTCTCCAGATTGAACACTCGTCCAATGCATATCACAATTACTACAGCTACCTCTCTACTTGGACTGAGGCTGCCAAGATTGACGGCAATAGCACAAATGATCTCGCGACCAGACCGAGAGGCTATGCTTTATTTGCCGATAACACTACAATCCAGGCCCCTTGGATCGATCATAGGGCAGTCACTCAGGAAGAATTCCCTGGATATATCATCAATAATGTCACCATGGCGATGCCTCACATTGGTGTCGTGCAAGCTGCCATTGATCCCATCAACAAGATCATGCAACCCTACGAGGTGGATGGCGCCACCTACAGCATTCGCGCTTCGGTCCCGTCACCAATGGTGAACGCTTTGTGTGTGACGTTGTCGAGGGCGCAATTGGCCCCTCTCGTGTATAGCGAGTGGAATCTTACGGACGGCAAATGCAATCAGACGGACTGGGTAACCAACGGGACCTGGCCTTTTTGCGCAGAATATCCCGAGGGTACAGACTTATACCTCAACAACACCCAAGGCACAGGAATAGATCCCAACCTCAACGAAATCTTTCGCTGGGGCAGCAAGTGGGGTGCAAACAGATATCCTCCCATTTTCCCCAAGCTGCCAATCGATTATAACACCCTAATCAACGAAACCAATGGCATGATCACCACATGGGGTCCCACGTCCATTTACCTGCTTGGTAAAGGTGGACCGACCAACCAGCAAGGTAGTATCATGACAGGAGAAGAAGGCGCGACGAATTATGCTCTGTGTTCGATTTCAGCAGGTCAGACACCTCTGTGCACCACTCATTATAATGCCAGTAGCAGTGGCGGTAGCATGGAAGCTATATGCGATACCGACGATCCTTTGCAATATAATCAGAGTGTGCCGCGAGCACCGAGGGGTAATGATACACTCAGTCCCGACTGGATCAATGTCGCGCAGGAGTGGGCGAGAAGTATGTCATATTCCACATCTCAAAAAGCAGCAACCAAGAAAGAAAACAAAAAAAAAGATTCACGAATCTTACGCTAATTCTCTTTTCTTCAAATTTCCCCCAACAGGCCTCTCCCTCAGCTCCGGTCTCTTCGACGGCAACGCCTCCAACGCCCGCCTCTTGACCCAATTCATCCTCACGGCCTCTGACCACGGAAATCTCTCCTTGGCCCACCCTTCCGCCGCCGAAGCCTTGGCGGTTTTAGCAGGTTGTACACTCCTCCAGTCCGCCACAGATGCCCCTTTTAGCATGTTTTGGAACCACACACACCCCACCATCCAAAACGGCGAATATCAGCACTTTAACGCTTCTCTCCGCGTTCAACAATACGGCAGTGGAGGCTCTTCTTCTTCTACTTCTACTTCTTCATCTTCCTATCAAAAACCCCTCTATCTCATCCTCACCGTCGTATTTCTCTTGAATATTTTTATTCTCAGCTATTTCATTTTCCATCGAGATTGGTACGTGGATTTTTCCGAGCCGCTGCATCTTTTTTCGCTGGCGGTCAATTCTCCTCCGAGTGGTTTGCTCAGGGGGAGTTGTGGGTGTGGACCTAGTGGGGAGCAGTTGAGGGTGGGTTGGAAAATGCAGAGGTGGAATGGACATTTCTATGTGGATGGGAAGAGGGAGGAAGAGAGGGAAAAAGAGGGGGATTCTTCAAGGTGGAGATGGAGGGGGAGGGGGAGGAGAGGATTTAGTGCTACTTCTAGTGGTACTACTGCTACTACTACTACTGAGCTGCCTTCTTCTTCTTTGGAGATGATGGATTCGCCGCTGGTGGGGAGGTTGAAAAGATAGGGGATTTCCGAGACAGATTTGGAAGGTTTTCTTTTTACAGTATTGGGCAATAGATTCAATGAGAAAATGGAATCGTCGTTTCTGCTTCATATCTTCATGTCTTATAATAAGTTGCTTGCGTATATACTAACTATCTACCTGGATAAACTCGAGCTGGGCTTGGATATATATGTATATATATATGTATGTATGTATGTATTCACTTCTCTTCGGCTAGTGCACTGTAGAACAAGTCAATAGGTCTTTTTTACTTAGGTACCCTTACTTTATCGCTAACTTCGCTAATACAGTGTTTTTCTCTTCTTTCGATCTTGGAGGGAATGCCATATTCAGGTTCTCTATATCTAGCTTTGAACATGGAATATTCAATACCCGGTTGTCGTCGGGTAGTGCACGGAGAGCTAAGCCTGGCTCGGCTAGAGCACTAGAAGAAGCGCAGCGATCTGGGGTCTTGGCGAATGATTGCAACAACTACGCCTATCTCTCTCTCTCTCTCTCTCCCTCTCTACTCGCCGGGCTCTTTCTCAACACGAGCATATTCCGTCGGGAGTGACCCCTGTCTCAAAAGGGGCCAGGTAGCAGCTCTGAGAAATACGATCGAGGAGAAATAAAAAGACAAGGTGCATTTATTGTTACTCGACAGGACGACTCATTCAGAAACCACAACAACAACAACAACAACTCCTCCACCTTGAATACATATCACATCAACCATGACCACAACACCAGAATTCGCCTATGGCTCCGGACCGCCCAAACCCGTCCCACCGCAGAAACCCGAGGAGATCGCACAAGGCATAACATTACTCCGACCCCTATCACGAAAAGGCCATGGACCCGGCTTAATCATTCTCGCACCACCACCAGCCCAAGATAATAACAATCCAACAACTTCGCCCCCGGAGATACAAAACGGCATCCCCTCCCTCCGCATGAAATGGGCAGAAGAAGGCTATTGCGTCGCACAGATTCAACCTCATGCCTCCTCCTCTTCTGCTTCGTCTTCTTCCAGTGCTCTGCAAATTGCAGTCCAAGCTTTACAAGCCTGTGCCGAGTGTGAACCAAAGGAGCAAATGGGAATTATTTGCTATGATTTTGATATATGGTTCAGTGTTACACATGCTGCTGCGGCTCTCCCAGAACAAATCGTCGTCGCAGCTATTTATGCGCATATTTCGCAATACCAACATCTTGTATCCTCTCCTCCTCCAGCCGATGGTAGTAGTGGAAATGGTAGCAAAGGTGTACTACCAACAATATATCATCTCGCTGGCACCACATCATCATCTTCTGCAACCACCACACCAGCACCGAAAACAGCAGCAGCGCCCCCCAACAGCAAAATCTACGAATATCCCTCAATGGAAACTTCCTCGTTCGCGGTGCCGTTTAGCGAAGAATTCGATTATGCGACCGAAGCGGTTTCGCATTCGCGGAATTTGGCATTTGTGAAAAAAGTCATGGGGGGACCGTATTTTGATTTGGAATTGTTGTGGGAGGAACATACGTTTTATGAATTTGGGAGCAGGAGTGTGGAGAATACGATGGCGACCATGGTGGAGGAACCTTATGTTAATCATGTTCCTACTGTGAGTTTATCTTTTTTTTTTCCCTTTCTGTTTTTTTGATATGATGATGATTAGTTCTTCTTTTGGCTGACCTTGGGAATACATGTATGCATGAATAGCTCACGGGCGGAATCGGACGTACGAATCTCACCAATTTCTATCGCGATCACTTCATCTTTAGTAATCCCGAGGATACGACGTTGGAACTCATCAGTCGTACGGTCGGTATTGATCGCGTCGTGGATGAATTTATTTACAAATTCACTTTTACCAAGACACCGGATTGGCTGTAAGTTTCTCTTTTCTTTTCTCGCATGCACATGGAAAACAAGAAAAAGAGAAAGAAAAGGAAAAAGAAAAGAAAAAGAAAAGAAAGTCCCAACTGAACCATTCATTCCTTACCCTTAGTTTCCCCGGAATCCCTCCAACACACCAATTCGTCGAAATCCCCATGATGGCCGTCGTCAACATTCGCGGCGACCGTTTATATCACGAACACATCACCTGGGATCACGCCTCCGCTCTACGACAAATCGGTGTGTTGCCGGAGAAATTGCCGTTGACAATCACAACTGAAGAAGAAGAAGATGATGATGATGATGAGAAAAAGAAGAACAAAAAGTACGAAATTACTTTACCCGTCGCGGGAAAAGAAACAGCAATGAAGATGCGAAATAAGAATTCGATTCCGTCAAATTCCATGTTTGAGTATCAGGCGAGGGAGATTTAAAACTTGTGGTGGAGGTGAGGACACCAGGGATTGGGGGGTTTGTCATCAGAGGTGATGAGGTGATTTGAGAAGAATGAGGGATGGGGTAGTCCTGTCGATACCTAATGTACCTACCTACCCTAGGTAGTAGGAGAAATGGCGGGAGAAAACCAACAACAGCTCACATCATCATCATCATCATCATCATCATCATCATCAGATGTGCTCTATTCCAACTAGGTAAGAATAGCCACTTCAATATCAGATGACACCGTTGTTGCTGCTATAAGCAAGCTTACTCTACTTACCCTCTCTCTCTCTCATCATCATCATCATCATCATCATCATTACAACTGTTGATGAAGAACGGATAAAAGATAAGCGGTTGCAAAGAGACCATTCCATCCTATCCAGTGCTATTCATATAAAAGAAGAAAAAGCGTCAAATATAGTCCCTTGCGTGACCAAATGGGGCGGGGGCCTGGCCTTGCAATGATGATGATGATGATGATGATGATGAGAGAGTTATTATTGGCATGATTGCCTGATCCACGAGTTATACCATGCCATCTCCATACCATGCGATCAAAGAGAATAGGGGGATTGATGAGCAAGTAAAACTGCCTTGCCCTGCCTTCCCCCAGGCAGGGGAGATATGTTTTTGTGTTTGTTGGCAAAAGACACAACCCCTTGCAAGCCTTAGGTAGGGTAGGGTATGGGGAGAGACTACAGTAGAATGGTAATGAGGACTAAAATAAAGGAGATTATTGCGACAGGGCGAAAATTTGGGATGCGGGGAGATTTTTCTTTTTTCCTAGTGGGTTTGGTTGCTGGTTTGTTGTTCATCTTGAATTCTTTTATTAGTAGAGAGCTTCGGCTTTTGGGTTAATCATCAGGACAACTCCCTTTTTTTCTCTTTCTTATTTTTGGAACAGCGAGGAGACTTCTCAATCCTCGAGAGGTACTGTACCTCACATGTTAGTTGCACATGTATGTACAGTACCACACTCACTGGACGGACGTCGGAGTTATATAATCATTACCAGGTTCAAGTGTCAGCAAGCTAAAATAACATTGTCAGGTACATACAACAACAACAACATCTTTGGATCCGAATTGGGATGGAAAATCTCCTTATACTTTTCGGTACCTAGGTGTGTACCAGTGCCGAATGCTACGGGACGATTGCAGAAAGACCCTTATAATCCATCCATTCATTGATTCAATCCAGATGAAAGTAACATGTTGGAAGAAAACATAGTTTAATTTGTATCTCCAGACGCGTACATAGTAAGGTATGCATTAACCCCGTCGGAAGAAATATAAAATTTCCCCCCTAGGTTTAAAGCCTCCAGGTTTTGGCGAACCTTTTTTCTTCTTCCTAATACCTACAGTACTGTACTCATCAGTGTACCTGTACAGTATGTACAATTTGGGGGGGTGGGAAACCCCAAAAAAAAGTATCATCCTTGCAACAATGTTTATACCCTTGCGATGTTTAAAATTCCCGACAGAAATGTATGTTGTTGTTTGTATGGTTGTGTATACCAATCAATCGACTCATCACAGCCCAACAACTGACCAAAAAAAGCCGGGCGAGGGGGAAGGTCTTCTCCTGACAAGGTAGGGAGGTATGTACTATTGTACCTTTTTCACAGTCACAATATTTGTTGGTTGTCTTGCTAGCATTGGGGATTCTGATAAAATGATACATATACCCAAGGAGGTACATTTGTCCTTCTCATTGTCAATCGTCCCCAACGATCTCTACGGTCGATTTTTTTTTCGTCATTCATTTTTCTCTTGTGCAACATTACGGGTGAGAAAAAAATCACTGCAATAACCGCTCGTTCGCTCGCTCCGATTTTCATTAGCAAAGAGTTCCTAAACGAACAGACAAACAATTAAAAATGCAGTTGCCACTGCTACTCTTGGCGGCCATGGCCAGGTAAGTGGATAATTCATCCTATGAGTTCTCGTTGACAAAACATCCGTCGTGATCGCTACTACACCATTGTACGCGAGAAGATGCCGGTCAAACGAAGAAGAAAAAAGAGGCACACAACCAAGACTAATACTGAACAACAACGCAATAGCCTCGCCACCGCCGCTGGACCGCCTACCGCTGACAGCGCCACCACCGACCTGACCACTGCCGACACTGAAACTTCCGGCGATGATACCGGCACCAATGTTGATAACGGTGTTCCGGATGACGCGGTAATTCTCCAGGGCCCCGACAACGACGCATTCTGTTTCTGTGCAAGCTTCGAAGACATCACCGATGATAACGCAACCTACTATGTCGATAACGTGGACACCGCAGCCATATGCCTGGCCTCCGATTCGATCGTTGCGTACTACGATGTGGGTGATGGCAAGATTGTCGCACACGTAAGTTCCTACATGTACACACATACATACGTACCTTCGATTCTCTTGACTGACCTTTTTCTTTTGCCCCAGTGTCAAGATAAGACAATCTTCCAGGACGCTCAAAGCTTTGCAGATGCCTGCGCCGAGGCCGATCCATTGGGACTTAATAACGGAGCGGGATGTTGCGGAGCATCCCCTGATCCATGCAACAACTTTGCGGCGGACCCTGAATACATAGGGGCCGGCGTAGGCGGTGATGGTGGCACTGAGGGTGGAGACCCTTCAGGGGGTATGCAGGCTGGAGACGTCCAAGGGGGCGCCGATACTGCAATGGGTACAGATGATCAAGGGACCGATGCGTCTGGACAGATGAGTGCAGACGGTGCAGAGGAAGGGAACGAGGAGGGTAAGAAGGAAAAGAAGGGTAAGAAGTCGAAAAAGCCTCCGAAATCGTTCAGATTGTGAACAATCCATTGCATGCCGCTCGCTCTTATGTTTGGTTGGGAGACCTTCCATGTTCACATCGGTCGTTCATGGATAGGGAGGAAATTCAATCATCGAAGAAGGCTCCGGTTGTCGAAATTGAAGAGGGATTGCTTTGTTTTCTTTTCTTTTCTCTCTTTCTCTCGATGTAGACTTGTACCCATATCTCAGGGGATTCAGGTAAATTTGCTGGATATGCACACTTGAATTGCTTTCCAGTATTCGAGAACCTATTTCCTTTTATCGTCAGTCAGATCCTCCCAGAAGTATATGTGTACTTATCCGATGGAACCATTCGTGCAAACATATGCGGGAGGGTAGATTGGCTGGGCGATTGGTCTTTTTTCCCCTACACCAGTTCAGCCACAATCTTTTGACTTAGTCATCAATCATACCTAGGTACATACATATATTGTTGTTTGTACACAGCAACAACAATAACTGGAACATTTATATTTTGAACCAAAGTTTTCAGTGAGCTTTCTCAGCTTGTTTTCTTGTTCACTTCTTCTCTTTCCTTTTTAATCCTTCTTTTTCCATTTTTTTTCCTCTCAAATCACTCTCACAAGGTTGGTTTTTCCTTCTCTTCAATTCTGCCCGATCTACTACTCCTTTCGGTTGTGCTCCTCGAAAAGTCTCGTGCATGGACAGATTGGCGATATTTTTCCATGTTGTGCAGATTGTAGGACTCGTAGTCTGCAGGTGTGCGGACGAGATATGGGATGTCTTTGGTCCAGGAGGCAGGTCTCGTGCTATCATCAACAACTGGTTCGATGGAGGAGATGTCATCATAAGTAAAAGATGATGTTGTTGTGGTTACGGATGATTTCGGCGTGTGCTTTGGGGTATCATGCACCCGGTGGCATTGTTCCAGGTCTGGTATTGCGCCTGTATGTGCAATAATCATCTCTTCGGCGTCCGACAGACGGTGGCTTCGGCTCGTCGTGTTGACAGAGCGCTTCAGCTTCGAAAGCGGCTCGCTGAGATACTCTCGGAACACCACCCGGAGTGAGGGGAGTGCTGTACACATCATGCCCAGACTCAACTCAAGTTGCGCCCAGACAAAGACATAGAAAATACACGTCGAGACGTCGCTCGAGTGTCCCACTTGGTACAACCAGTAGGTCCTGACACTGCTTGCAGCCACAGCGAGCAGACCGAGCGAAAAGATAATGTACAGTGCGAGTCGTTGTGTTGGCGGTAGTAGTAGGTGCCTCGTCATCATGCAAGGTAGGATAATCGAGTACAAGTCGCTGATAATAGACAAGATCCCAGCCAGCAAATTGATGGCTGTAGTGTTTACGCAAGTGTAGTCGGTCGTATACGTCAGGCTGAAAGACTTCCAATAGGCTTCCGTTGGCGAGCAGTTGAAGATGAGGGTCAATACGAACGCCAGAGAATATGCTACGGTGAAGGCAATGGCGAATTGCACTCCCCATATCCAGAGAGGCGAGACGGCGTTCCGAGCCAGTCTTCGGTAGAAGAGGAGGACGCTGCATTTGAGGAAGCAGCCGCAGATCAAGAAATCCAGTTCTGCAATCCAAGTGATCAGAGCAGTATTCTCGTACATCCTAGAGCGGTGGGTCAGTTTGATGCCTGGCATGGAAAACCAATGGAGTGTTTCCATCGCTTGCTTCTGCGACTTTCTACATACGTTAGTGGTATATCCCACATATGTCTCGAAGTATCAAATCTCTCCGAGCCAGCAATGCTCAAGGCTGTAAAACAGGATAGCGTAAGCCAGGCGCAGATGAGGAGAATCTGGGCTTTCTTGTCAGTATTCTGCCCTCTTGAGTCTTGCTGCTCTCTCCATCAGTACTCACATCGTCAATGCCGAGTCCACCACCTCGTTGTTTCGCTCGCAACCACAGCCTTGTGGCCCCCATGACCGTAGCAACGCCATACAGGACACCGGCGTACGCGGGCATCCAACGCCGTCGATGAGGATCGGTGTAATTGGGGGTCGGCCACTTGGCGACATCTTCTGGCGTGAGATTGATGATGTTCCCCGGCATGATGGCCGTATTGCTCCATCAGATGAACTGCATGTGTTCTCAATGGCAGTTGCAAGAGTCTAGAGGTTCCAACCTCAGCGGAGGTGGAACGACAAGGTAGGTGTAGACTAGTTTGCAGCAGATTAGTAGGAGGTACAGTACTGTACTGCACCTACTCTTCTTTCCCACTGGGGCCTTCCAGGTGACACCCCCCGGGGACGTTCTGGTTCATGTAGAACTACTACTATATGTCGATCACCGATGTGCGCAAGTGGGAGGGAGGGTTGGACAGGGTACTGTAGTCTTGACTCGGCGACTGCATATCAACGACTTTTGTTACACGTCGCAGCTGCAATGATATATCGAGACGACCTGACCGAGTCCACCTACCTCCTAGCTATATGTACTCGTGTAACAGCAACTTCCAACCAGAACCTTACTGTCGCGCGAGGAGAAATTGTCTGTATGCGGACTGGATCGATGTTCATCTGGCGAAGAAGTACATGTCCATGTGGCCTCCATAGTATCGTCCACTGATGAAATAGGTACCTGACATGGAAGACGTTTCCTTTTCTGCCCTGTTTGATCGCCGTGGGTGCCACGAGTCACAGGCGCGCGGAGTAGCGCCATCCGACGTCCGTCGTCCAGTTGTAGAGCAGAGTTGGCATGAATCACACACTGCAGCAGGGCATGGCGCCATACCCGCTGCGAGTCGATACGGCCTCTTTCACATGGCTGTGCTGTCCGCGCGTAAAAATAAGACGCAAGCTCGGAGAGCAGCTACATTGAATGTGATACGCGCAGGTCGCACAAAACTTGGCTACGAGCGATATCTCAAACGTCTGTACAACCGTTCGACCCCGATGGAGATAGCGCCATGCGGTCAGGGTGGGAGTGAAGTTTCCGTGGTTTGAGATGGACATAGGAACCATGTACAACGCTGTCGGTTTTTGTTGTTGTTTTTGTTGTCGTTGTTGTCGTTGTGTACAGACGAAACCTCCCGTCCTAGGAGATAGATAGGGGGAGAGAGAGAGAGAGAGAGAGAGAGAGAGAGAGAGAGAGAGAGAGAGAGAGAGAG
>NW_016017386.1:1006119-1012282 GCF_000320565.1 Sphaerulina musiva SO2202 | reverse complement strand
GAGAGAGAGAGAGAGAGAGAGGAGGTCGTTGCAGAACCCCCTGCATGGACAGTGGCGGGCAGGCGGTCCGTGATAGGCGATGGTCAAAACTCTGAACGAGATACAATGATACATGGGTCTGGCCTAGGAGGCAGTATGATATTTTAGAGTCCTTTAGTATCGTATACAAGCCACATGTGTGCATGTATACCTGTACTATATCGATGTCCTATAGGTGAGCAAATACATATCACGTGGGAATATCTTGTTTGTCCAGACTCACCCCCCAGATTTTGATTTCTTGTCGCATCCGCTGCACGTGATCATCACACGAGTGAAGTCTCTCGCATCCATGTGCTTCTGTGCTGGACTGGCGCCAACCGCGCCTAACTCATATCTTCTCCCCAGTCCCCACCATTACACCATGAGGAGTCAAGTGGGGCATCCCGTCGACTACTGCAAACTGTCTGCCTGCACAACTAATTCATCTCGACGCGGACATTGGCCGGCTGTCAACTGAACGAGGCCTGTACGAGCAACCACTCCCTTCTATTGGCCTTGACCCGTGACGTGCAGCCTGCAGCGCTCCAAACACCCTCCTCCGGCACGGCATCTTGCAGCGCCACCCGACCTGTACCTACAGTATAGCCTCGCGAACTTCCTCTGGCCTCCCAGCTCTGCTTAATCGAGTGCAGCAACACTGTGTCACTTCTCCAGCACCTGCCCGCGCATTCTTTCTGTGGACAGGAGGCAGAGTTCGCACCGAGCCATCCGTTCACTGCCGGGGAACGATTGACTTAAAAAGCAGTCTCCCGTCGCCCACCATGTCTATCAAGTAGGTCGACCGCCTCTCACTTCTTTCTTTGTCTATACCATGCTTCACCCCTCAGCGACAGCTGTTCCCACCAAGCAGCGCTCCTCCAACCGACAAGCCATTAACCGCTATGCTCGCAGCTGGGTCATGATCTCGCCCGATACGAATCCGCCCTTCACCCCCCTCCCCGGCGAGAAGCTCATCCACACCACACCCAAACGCGTACAACTATCGATCGAATCGCCAAAAAACTATCCCGGGAAGCAGCAGACCCCATACTCGCTCACAGAGAAAAGTGGGCAGGTCTTCCTCACCAACACCAGAGTGCTATATTTGCCAGAGAAACCAACAGCGACGTTTCAAAGCTTCGCCTGCCCCATACTCAACCTACACGACTCGCGCATCACGATGCCCTGGTTTGGCGCGAATGGGTGGCAAGCACTAGTACAACCAGTGCCGTCTGGGGGGATACCTATACCGAGCACGGGGGTGCTGGAGCTGAACCTGAAATTCAACGATAATGGAGCATTCGACTTCCACTCACATTACGAAAAGATGCGGGAACGACTGCAACAGGCGGTGGAGACACAGCGCGCCAACGGTGGAGTGAGCGCATCAAGCTCAGCAATCAACGGAGGTGTCGACGTATCGACAGTGCCACTCGAAGACCTGCCGGCGTACTCGGAGGAGAGTGATGGACCTCTGATTGCGCCGACAGCTATGGCTATAGCGCAGAGCCCCGTCTCGCAGCAGCGAGATAGTGGTGTACAGATGGGCAATGTCAATGCGAGCGAGGAAGAAGCCGCACGACCAACGCCCAGGGCAACAGACAATGCCTTGAATCCACCCGACGAGCCGCCTCCAGGGTATGAAGAGGCGCAGATGGCCACTCTCAACGATGAAGCGGAATGGGCAGCAGAGCGGGACAGAAGGACAACGTGAGGACAATTAGTAAGACCTTGATTTATTGATGTGACGGAGTAGCGGTGGTGAAACGTGCAGAAATCATGAGATCAATGTGCTCGGTCATGATGGTAGCTCCTAGATGTCCCCCGGGCTGCAAGGCGACATGCCGGTGCATCCATCCTTTCGTCGTCAGACGGGATCCCACAATCGTCTGCCGGCAGCGCTTGACCGTGCCATGTGATCAGCCACTGTTCTGGTACCGCAGCAGCAGAAGTGACGCGTAGACAGCGGCAACCGACGGCATGGACTGCGTGTACCGTGCATGTGTATCTGCTGACGGTTGTCACGGTCAAGCTATATGAGAATACCTGACCTAATGAGAGGCTTCGGTGTGATTTGAATACCGAGGGAATAATGATAATACAGGGCAGGCCATCCTTAGGTACCTCCTATAGGTAGAGACGTAAGTACTATGTACATGTACCTACAGTACCTACCTACATGGTCGGTACAAGTACTGTAACTACCTCCTACGTACAAGCACATGCAGTAGTCAGGACCCAGGAGTACATGTATTTGGAAACGAGTCCGTTGCAAAGAGACACATGTATTAGAGTCTTTTGGTCAGGTGTTCTTCTCGAACGGAAACACTAGAAGACATCCATACTGGGACTAGACTAGCACGCACGCGACCACCCTCGTTTGTTCCGACTCCAAAAGTCCCAATTTGGAAGCCGGCACATATCATCATCAGGCACAGACGATAACCCGCATTAATTATCATCATCATCATCAGGCAACCGACTGACTCTGACTGGAACTGTCTGTCGGGCTCAGTTGCGCATCGCATTGGCCTTGCCATCACAACTGCCCGCTTACAATCATTGTACCTCCTACCTGAGTCTACTTACTCTCCCTCTGGAAAAGCAGGTCTGGCCAGCGCCGAGCCCCTTCCCATGTCCCTTCTGTAGACGCATGACATCCACCGCCCACATCCTCGAAGGCTCCGCCGTACACGTCACACCCGCCGCCATCACACCAACGACCGAGTCGTGCTCCGCCGCCAGCACGGCGTCTCACAGCCTACGACCATGTTTTGGCGCTTTGGCGGATATGCCAACGTGAGCACCATCAACACCATCCTCGACAAACAGGATGTCACTCTCGAGGAACTACTGGACGAGAGCGATCTGATCCAGGAACTCAAGCAGCAGAACAGCAAGCTCATTGAGTTCCTGCGCGAAGAGGATCACTTGAAGAAGCTCTTGACTTATGTCATTGCCGAGCCGAAGACCGAGGAGGAGACAGCAGTAGCGGCGGCGGCGGCGGCGGCAGCAGCAGCAGCAGCAGCAACAGACGCAGGCAGTGAGCAGAAGGATGCTGCGCCGGGAACTCCCAAGTCTCCAGGTGAAGACGAGAGGAGCGGCGGTATCTCCTTCTTCAAGGGCAAGAGCCGTGCAAGGTCCAAATCTACGAATAAGAACTCGCCGGACGGCGAGACGGAGCAAGAAAAGAACGAAGCTCAGCGCAAGAAATATGCATACGTAGCATGCGAAGTGCTTTCCTCAGAGGTCTGGTCCATCAGCGAGGCTCTTCTCGAGCAAAGAGAGAATTTGCGCGTCTTTTGGCAATATGTGCAGCGACCTGCACCTCTCGATGCGCTACAGGCTGGCTACTTCACCAAGGTCAACGAAGCGCTGCTCGACAAGAAGACAGAGGAAATGCTGGACTTCTTCAGAAACCTTGACGGGATCGTGCCAGCGATGCTACAGCATGTGGACTGTCCCATGATTATGGACTTGTTATTAAAGATCATCTCACTGGAGAAGCACGAGGGTGGGCAGGGCATTGTAGACTGGCTTCAGCAACAGAACCTCATCCCGCAGCTGCTGGGATACCTGTCTGATGAACACAGCGGAGCAACGCAAACCTCGGCCGGGGACTTTCTCAAGGCAATCATTACCATCTCTGCGAATGCTACTACGCAGGATCAGTCGGTGATTGGCCCAAACGAGCTGACGCGACAACTTGTGTCGGAGCCTTGCATACAGTCGCTTATCGATGGCATGCTCAAAGGTGGAAATCCGCTAACCGTGGGAGTCGGCATCGTCATCGAAGTCATCCGAAAGAACAACTCGGACTACGATCTTGACAATCAAGTTGGGCCGGAGCCAAAAACGTCAGATCCTATCTATCTGGGCACTCTTCTTCGCAAGTTTGCGACACATGTACCAGATTTTATGCACCTAATCAGGTCCCCGGATGCGCAGAAGCCAGAACTGAAAGCAGCCTTTGGCCGCAAGATTCAGCCTTTGGGTTTCGATCGGTTCAAGACGTGTGAACTCATGGCTGAGCTGCTCCACTGCAGTAACATGGGTTTGCTGAACGAGCGAGGCGCAGATGAAGAAGTCTCAAAGCGGGATGCGGAACGCGAGAGGCTCAAAGCTGAGGGCAAGCTTGCCACACCTCGGGCACGGCAGAGTCCCACGCCAGACATTTCCCATGATGAGTTTGGTAGCAGTGTTGACTCTCAAGGCTTCCATCATGCGCAGCGGCCCAGTGACGACGACGAGCTGAGCGAGAAGCCGGAAGAGATCCGAAAACTGGAGGTGCAGAATGCTTCCGACGAGGATGGATTCGAAAAGGTGAACAAGCCTTCGGAAGATTTCCCAGACGAGGTTACTTTTGACGACGACTTGAGCGAAAAGATCGACGACACGACGCATGGAAGTTTACCGAGGCTGGAGAAAGTTGAGAAACGAGACCCAAGTGATCCTCAGAACAAGTCGCCACAGTCTCCCATCAGCCCAAGTGCGCTTCCGCAACCCCTGTCGCCAAAGAAGAATGCCACGTCGCCTACGAAACAAACTCAGTTACATTTCGATCCTCCTCCTGCGCATTCTGTCGACTCACCGACGACCGCGGAAGCGACTGATCGATTCAATAAGCTCGATGTCGACGAGGACACAGTGATGTCTGAGTTTGGCGAGGAGCCGACGGAAGAGGGTAAGCAAAATTCGTTAGGACTGTATCAGCAGTTCTTATCAGACCACCCGCTGAACATACAACCAGATGACGGCCCATCAGAACTCGAGCGAGAATTAGCACGCTCTGCCGATAAGCCTGCACCTCTTTTTGCCAAGAAGACTCCCACGATACCTCATGACGAGACGACGTCTGCCGGTAGTGAAAGCTCGCAAGATATCGAGCAAAGCACAGCAACTCTGCATGCTCAAGACCCGAGCACACTATCCAATGGCGAAAGAGCGCCTTATGACACTGAGCTGGATGGAACACCTGTTGTGGGCGACCTACTCAAACTTCGATTCGTGGAGCACCAGGTTGTGCCCACCATTCTTGTGAGTGCGATAAGGCTTGCCATTCCGCTGACATTCTTTCGTGTGTGTGTGTGAGTGTGTGTGTGAGTGAAGTATGCTTATTCGTGCGTCGCAGGACTTCTTTTTCCGCTTTCCTTGGAACAATTTCCTGCATAATGTGGTATACGACGTTGTACAACAAGTCTTCAACGGCACGCTGGACCGCGGTTACAATCGGACATTAGCATTTGACCTATTCACTCCCGTGCAGGGACCAGATGGCAAGACTGCAGAGGAGATCGGTCTTGCTTCAGGCAAAGACATCACAGATAGAATTCTAGACGGCCAGGCCAATTCGGACGAATCGCAGAAGCATAAGGGCATGCGATTGGGCTACATGGGCCACCTGACACTAATTGCAGAAGAGGTGTGCAAGTTTGGTAACAAACATGCTCCGGACACACTGGACCCAGCGATCGTGGAGCGTGTCAGTCGCGAGGCATGGATCACATACGTGGAAGGCACTCTTGCCGAAACTCGGGACAAGGACAACGCTGTTCTGGGCGGCGTACGACCAGAAAACGCGATTGGAATCCGAGCTATGGGTGCAAGTGGGCTGTCTGGCGGCTTTACGTCGAACACACAAAGCACGCTTGCTAGTGCGGGTCTTGGTGGTAATAGCAACATGACGCCTGAGGATAGTCTGGCTCTGCAGGAAGGCACAGTCGGCCAAAGCTTTGAGATCAACTCCGGGACTATGCTGTCAGGCTTTGGCGACGGCGACGATGACGAAGAGATGGAAGACGAGGCAATAGCACGTGAAAGAGAAAGACAACGGGCTTTCTCGGAGGATGAACAGGTCGGTGAACTTTCGTTTGATGTTGACATGGACTACCGATAACCCCTCCATCGCAACCGCTTCACCTGCACATACCCTATCGCATGTTCGCGGCACCCTGCGAGAATTGTACAAGAGCATCGGCCTAGTAAATGAACGGAGAAGAGCGAGAGACGACGATGAATGGCTGGATGGCTGGTGTACCACAACAGAACAGGCTGTACGACTTCTTCAACACAGACACACACGCACACACACACACACACACACACACACACACACACACACACACACACACACACACTACTC
>NW_016017386.1:946150-1005819 GCF_000320565.1 Sphaerulina musiva SO2202 | reverse complement strand
ACACACACACACACACACACACACACACACACACACACACACACACACACACACACACACACACAACTCTTCGAGACCTATTCCACACCAGTTCACCCAATGCTTCGGCAACGACAACATCATCGAGTACATGTACATACAGTACAGGAGCTTGGACTCCCGACGTACTTTTTCGCTTTGAGATGATGATGGCTGCTTTTGGGTTCAATTGACATCCGCGGTCCGTTCCTTCGTACAGTTTTGGCGATTTTGGGAACCAGGGTCACGCAACAGCACTAGCTTCGCTTCTGTTCCCTATCCATGATCGTTATACTGTAATACTGCAGGGTGATCAGCGACCTGTGCTTACTTTGCCTAATTTTGGGTGCCATTTTTGTGTTGCCGAACTCTGCTTTCTGCCTTTGATCATTCCGCACTGCACAATCCCAGCACAATCCCGTCCTCTCCCAACACAATATATTACACATGCAGGTCTTGAGAGGCATGATTTGGTGCAAGCCGTTCTGAATAATACTTACTGACACTCTTGCTCTGAGTAGGATCATGCATCTTCAGATTCGAACGTAGATGCAACTGGTGCTGTGCAGCCTCTCAACATTCCGCCATCGAGGGCGCGAAGAACACTTGCTGCTCGACTAGCACAGCGAAATCAGGACAAACCATCAAATGACGATCCTGATGCAGCCGATGCATCCGCCCTCGAAGTCGCTTCCGATCTCCCTGAAGAACCTTGGGAACTATCCAACATGGCACAGGCGCAAGATCCAGAGGGTCTGCAGATCACTGGTCTGAGAACGGTTTCTGGAGCCAGCCACCTTTCCCGAGGAAGTCGCAGCAAATTCTCCGGACTATTCAGTAGTAGTGATGATTCGGACAATGATGATGACGATGACGATGATGACGACGATGATAATGACGATTCCAGTCTCGACGAAGACGAAGCCGGCCGAGACCACACTTTGACGCGAGAAGGCGGTGAATACGAGGACGAGAGCCCCAGTGCACCCCGTCGTCGCCGGTCCATTCGGCGACCCAATACGACGGAAGCTGCGGTGCGAAGACCCTTGGATGACGGGGATACTTCTTCGTCGTCAGAGGATCTGGAAATCAGCGATTTACCGGATGATCTGCCGGATAGTCTGGAGAGAAAACTCGTCTTGGAAGCGGCGGCACAAGGAGGTCCTTTTGCAGATCCGCCCAGCGGGTTTGGAGATGGTGGCATCGATGACGACGACGATAGTAGCGAGGATGAGTTGGTGGAGATTCGATCGGTCAGGAGGCCGAGCTAGGGGTTGGGGTCTGAGAGGCGTAGTAGTGATGGTGCTCGTTCGCAGTCTCTGGGGAACTCCAGGCTGAATAGATAAGGAAGGGTCAGTTTTGGGAGTGGACGGGTCTGACCGGGTGTTTGATCACTGGAGACCAGTATGTGTGTTTGTGTGTGGTGCGGTGTGTCAGAAGGGAACTCAGCAAGTGCTCGTGACGGCAGTGGGTTAGCAGCGGATGCGGAACTTGTAGCATCACGCTTTTCCCCTCCTTTTCTTTTTATATGGTGTCCGAAATGAAGGCATGAGGGATGATGGCATGAGCCGTCGATATTCTGGGACAGATGACATGGAAGGGGGTGCGGCTTGCTATGTATTATTTTTTGTTTTTGCTTTCCCTTTCGTTTGGCTCAGTAGTGCAAGATACCATTGAATTTGATTTTTTGAGTTCTGTCGATTTCCAGTCTTTGGTGATAGATTGGTCTCGCACGGGTCTCAACAAACGTATCCGGTATATCGCTCCACTTCTGCTGTCGTGGTGTCCTCATCGTCGCAAGCCGCTGTTCTTCGTCTCCAGCATTATTATATCGCAGGTGCTTGCCACGCTTCCCTCCGAATCTTGAGCAAATTACTTTGCTTGTGCGGAAAGGAGATTTCTCGTTCTTTGTAGAATCCCACGTCTTCGCAATACTTTTTGATCCTGTTCAATCATGTTAGCTGGCTCGCACGCACAACGCGAGCTCGATCAATCAGCACGGCGCCATGTGCCGCCTTCCACACACATGGTGCTGCTGGAGACTCACTTTTCATTATCCACTCTCGGCTCCATCATCACCACGTTGGTTCTCGAATCTCCGATGAAACAAAGGTGCACCAAAGCGCTCATCCAGACTTTGAATCGGTGTTGCCCTCGAAACTCTTGCTCTCCCACGAGTACGTGTAGGCCACGATCGAAATCATCTACTGCTCCGCCGAGGTAGCTTGCCAGTCTGTCTTCTTTCACCCAGTAGATCTCAAAGTATCCAAAAGGTTTCCCATCGAAACATCCTATCACGGGAATGGAGTGTTTGGAGAGTAGACCATTTTTCAAGAACTCTTCCTGGTGATGCTGAGCACCTTGTTCACCCCAGCTGTGGGATACACGAGGGTCATTCATCCACTTGTGAAGCAGTTCGACATCGGTCATATTGGTTGTTTCACGAGCTTCGCCTGTTGTCAGTGATGCGTCGGGAGCTGCTTGTGAAAATGGGCCCGGATATGTGATGGGGCGTTTGCTCAGTGAGGCGACTCGGAATGTGAGGTATTGGCCTAGGCTGGGAATATAGCGAATATAGAAGGTTTCGCCTTGTCGAGGGGGCTTGGGACGTATGGGATGTCTGCAGTTGTTCGTGAAGCCATATTGAACTGGCGGAGGAGGATAGTATGTTGGTAGATGTGATGCAGAGTGGAAGGGGCCTGGAGGTCCGGCACGGGCCATGCTAGTGGACTGTGAAGCGGCGGCTTCTCGCAGGTTGCTGCCACCGTCGGTGTCATGTGTCTTGCTGTTTCGGCTTGGGCTGGAGGGCCGGCTGCCATTGGGGCTGATTGCGGGATAGCTCGTCTGCAAAGGAGTCAAGGTGAAGAGATATATGCGGGGATCCATCTGCCAAAACGTCCTTCTCGAGACGAACATCTTGTTCCAGTTCTCGGTCAAGGTGCTGAGCCCGTCCATGGGATCCAGGCCTACCGAAGAGTCCTCTGAAGCGACCAGGCCCATTCGCTCCAGCTTGGGCAAGACGTGCTTGCTCTTGAAGATGCCTTCCTTGTTGATATAGATCCTCCACTCGCCCTGAGGCTTGCCGGCGTCGGGCGTGGCGTGCGAAGCAGCCGTCCGCAGCTGTGGCTCCGGCTCTTGCTGGTGGAAGTACCAATACAGAGTCGCCCACAGCATCATGGCAATCTGCCGCGTGGGACTCGTCGGCGGGCGGAACTCACTCGAGGCGGGATTGGAGATGGACGATATGTATAGATGGTCATTCTTGAGGCTCGGCCGCCTAAAACGATGGATGCCCTGTTTCCTCGACTCTGTCTCTGCCCGTGGAGTCGCATCGGGGTTGACAGTGCCGTCCGCACCTCGCTCCGGCTCTTGCTCACGGTCGTCGTCGTCATCATCGTGCCCGTCGTGCTCGCTGTTCAGAATGATGGTCCAGCCGGGCGGGAAGACATTGTGGTGTTGGCTCAAGTCATTCGACCTGAAGTACAGGCCGCCAAACACAGGCGTGACATTCAGTGTCTGGCCATTGGGGAGATGCACCTGGTTTGGAGCCATGTTGTCGACCGACTGGTTTCCGTTGCCTGCTTCCGGTAAGGGACGTGATGATCACTCAAATATGGAGTCAAAGTGACAACTCATATTCTAGGAGGTACCTTACCTCCCTTGGGGAACGAACATGCGGGCCCAGACATACATTAGGTCAGTACCTGTAGGTACATGTAATAATGATTCGTAAAGCGACATCATCATCGCTCATGACTAAGCACATAGAGCAGCCCACTTGCTCTTTTGGGATAAGAGCCTCGGAGGTCGGAGGTCGGAGCCTCGGAGGCAGCCGTGCAGGTGAACTACCTCCGTACCTCCAACCAGACGAACTTAGGAAGGCAGCACTGTTCTCGAGGTATTCGTGATGCTTACTACCAGGTAGGTAGTATTCTACTTCTGCTTCTTCCTCTGTTCAACCATCTTCCTAGCCCAGCCACCCAACTCTCTCTCTCTCTCTCTCTCTCTCTCTCTCTCTCTCTCTCTCTCTCCTCGCTATATGCCCGCATGGCATGGCGTGGGTTGGCTTGGCAGACGGAAGCCCTCGGCTATGGCAGTGCAGTCGTTCGACCGACCCCCTCGAATATCACCTACCGTCGGCTCGTCCTAATTGCATCAATATACTCATGCAACAAGTTGTTGGGTCCACGGGGGCAACGCACAGCAGACCGACCAGATGGACCAGAAGGACCGGAATCACTGCTACCGAATCTATGTATCTTAGGAGGTATTGAAGTAGGAGGTACCGCGGAGGGCAGCCCCCTGCTGAAACAGTCTGACCAGAATAGCATGCTACCTCCTAGTTCTATCCGTCAAGTGAAGTTTAATCAATTGCAATGATCGACACCCGGACTTCCACTTCCACTTCTTCTTCTTCTTCTTTTTCTTCTCCCTCGTGCCACCTAGCTCCTAGTGATCCCCTTCAGCCCTTTTGCGCGCATCCTCGCACTAGTCAACCCTAAGGTAGATTGCCTTCCCTGCCAGTGATTCTATTCTTGTTCCATGCTGTGTCGCTTTCACTCATCACCCCATGAGGGACGACTCTCCCCTAGTAGGTACACGCGGGAGACCACAGTGCGAGGTACATGCATCTCTCTGTACCTATGGTGGGAAGCCTGTAGGCACCCGACCTGACTTTTCGTCTTGCGGGCGATAGACTCGAAGACTACCGTTGAGATGAACTGCTGGCCCCCGCTGGCCCAATCATCATCCTCATCATCATCATCATCCTCATCATCACTATCATCACCATCGTCACCATCATCACCATCATCACAATACGACCGGACCTGTGCAGTGTGCTGCTCACTCCCAGTCATCAGCAGTAGCAGCAGCAGCAGCAGCAGGGAGCGAGGGAGGGGGGAGGGATTGTGGAAGCACAGGCCATAAAATTGCAAAAAACGGATTCCCGTACCTCTGGTTCTCTGAAAAGAGCATCCTGGCTCGCAGCAGAAGTTAATCTGCTGTACCACTCTGTGTATGCCACCCCTTCGCGTGGGATGTTTGACAAGGCGCGCCGTCCGCATCAGCGGGCGAGCTCCAAATCGACATACATCGCTGCTACCACCGCCACGCGCCCCGTCCATGACCCAGCACCCATCTCGCCCTTGCAGATGACCTTCGACTTCGAGCTGCCCCCATCGCCATTCGAGCCCACCACTCCCAACACCGCAACCTCGTCTGCGCGGCAGCTGAGCGATGGATGGCCGGCCCCGAGTAATAGCAAGAGCGATAGCGCGACGCGCATCACGTCAGGAGAGTCGCGGGAGGCGGGCTGGCAGGCTGGCGAGAGCGTAGGCCGCGAGGCTGTTGACAGTGCGGGAGGAGTCGCAGCAGCAGAAGAAGGAGGAGAAGGAAGAGGAAAACAGAATACATTGTTGGTCAGAAAACAGTCTGTAATGAGCCATCGATTGAGCACCAATTTTGCATTCGACGATCTCGCGCCCATGCCACTTCCCGACACATCTATGTCTCGCACGAAGGACGAAAGGCCCAAAACCGCACATGGCAGTCACAGCGATGATCCAATCAGCGGTATGAAGATGGAGGCCTCGCTCTTCCCAATGCGCTCCGATACACCCGTCTTGTCCCAGATACCGTCGCCGCCACTGCCGTCGATGAATCGATCCTTCATTGACAGCCGAGACAAGCCATACAGTAGTCAGCCTCCGAAGTCGTTCGCGACGCTCAAGGGGAACCATAGCTCGCCCAACCTCCCAGGCGCCAATGGGAAAACACCCGTGTCAGTTTCGCGAGGGCCGGCTCCGATCTATAGCAACAGAGCCCTCGTTCCACAAGCCAGCCTCCAGGAGCTCGCCCAGAGTTCAAAGTACAGCGGATCCACGGCTCGCCCCAGCACTCACTCGTCCAGTAGAACGGCCGTGTATCCTGGTGCGTCGACGACGATAGGAATGCCATATGGCGCGACAGCAGATTCATACCCGTTGCCGCAGCACGTCAAAACACGCCCCAAGACATTGGGGGTCACCTCCAGTGTTGCGGGTGTCATCGTACCGACTCATCATACGAGCTCCAAGACCACCTCCAAATCGGATTCGCGCAAGTCGGTGGTTTCGAAAAAGAAAGGCCGTCTGCTCAATCCCATGCTGCTGCTCCAGCGGCGGCGAAGCTCTCAAGACCCGGATGCTGTGGAAGCGGAAAGAGCCGATCGTGAAGCTCAAGCGCAAGCGCTCGCGAGGCAAAGGGATGTTCTGGCGTCTGGCGTCAAGATTCCGCCTCCTGACTTTGATCCAAGAATCAAAGGCAAGCTTGTGCATGACTTCAGCGCACCGAGGGAGAAGCGACATACATTCGACGAAAACGACATGCCTTCACCGCCGACTATGCAGCAGAGCTTCGGCAATGCACAGCCCTCGTCGCCAGCAACTTTTCCACCACGGCATGCGTCTCTGGTCAATCGTGGAAACAGGAGTCCAAAGGAGGGCCAACGTCGAAGTACGCACACTCCAATCTTTGTAGAGAACTTGGACGAGAACCCCGAATCATCGAAACGAGTCAGCTCCATACACGCAGAAAATCTAGAAAACAAGGAATTCTTGCAACGGGCATCAAAGCACTCCACCGCAACAGCACATTCGCAAGAAAGCGCGATATTGCCCCCATTTGCTCGCCGTAGCCAGATGCTCGACCCTCTACAAGCAAGCTACTTCCAAGACGAAGATTCTAAGCGTTCAAGTGACCCCTCGAGTCATAAGGGATACAGCTCCCCTCCGAGCAATGGCGGCGAGATCAGCCCAGTCACTGCTCGCAGTAGTGGACATATTGCCATCAGTCCTATTTCCGCAGGTCCGACCAGCCCCTATGGCTCCCGACCAGTCTCGCATCTGAATCCCGCATTGGCCGACTCAAACGCCAGCAAGCTCTCGGCTAATGACAGCTGGCGTAAGCCTGCAACCGAGAAGACATTGTGGCCACATTCAATTGCGCTTACTGCTCCTCCACAGAACAACTCAATTACAGAGGGTTCGGGAGACAATTTGCCCGTTGAGGCTACTAACAGTATATCTGATGTGCAGAAACCACAATACCCTGTGCGTGGTGCCTCAATAACGACCCCTCGCAGTCCCGGGGCGCCTGAGACATTGGGAGCGTTGAAATTGGAGGCCAATACTGCATCTCCCTCGACACAGTCCGTGCTAGACAGGACGGTAGACTTCTCCGCCCCTGAACAGTCACCAAGATTGATGCAGGATGCAGCTACATTCCACACACAACAAGCACAGCTCAAAATGGTCGAGAAGAGAGCCTCTGCTGCTGGCCACTCACGGAGAAGTGCAGCCGTCCCTAAGAAGAACGCCAGTAATGCAAGCAGATTCTCGTTCCAATTTGGTGGCGAGAGTGCCGCCCAAGAACAAGCGCTCGAAGAGAAACATCGCAAGATTGTGTCTCGGGAGATCACCGATCCGATTGTGCGGGCCACAAGTCCTGACGAAGACGACGATAACTACTTCGACGAGGACGCAATGGACGACATGGACGAGCTCGAAATGCAAGCATCGTCTTTCGAACAACCACGGCCGATGCTGCATCCTCAATCGAAGCTGGGCACCATTTCTAATGCAGGCACGTCACAAAGCTCGCAATATCTTCAGCAAGCTCGTCAAGCTTTGCAACAACCCGACAGTGATGGAGAATCGTTGTACGACGATGAAGTTCCGCAAATTACAGATGAGAAGGATCTGCCATATGCAGAACACCCAGCGTTTCGCGCCCACTCTGCGATGGGTGGCAACTCTCGTCACAACTCAATGATGACAGATACACCTGACGGCTATTGGCGGGACAGCACAATCGATTCGTACATGCGAGACTCCTACAACCCGGCTGCGGCGCAGAGTCGCGTGTCGCGAATGAACCCTGCCCTTGGATCTTCCGGACTCAATGCTGGCCACTCACAGGACTACTTGGGCGCACTCGACAGAGACAGTCAACGATGTTCGCGTCCACAACCGCCTAACTTGGGAGTTTCCGGTCAATCACAAGCCTTTTTGGCCACGACAACGTCAGCAAAGCCAATGCTACCACATCGAGACAGTGGCAATAGCGAACGGAATCGTGCGGTCAGCGGCTTCAGCTTCAGCACTCTGGGGGCGACGCCGAGCTCTGAACAGGTCGATCCCCTGGACCAAGTGCACGAAGCATCGAAGGTCGTCGGTGGACAGGGTCAGTCCGCTGTTGACGATGACAGGCCGCATGCAAGTACAGGTAGTCTTGATATGCAAACGCTGTCCTCCCAAACCACTCCAAAGCTTGCTAGTGCCCAAGACGATCCGCAATCATCGACGAGCACAAATCGTTGGCAGATCTCCTCGACAGGGGATGCGAACCAGCCAGGTTGGCAAAGAGATAATTCTGCGCTTGCCGATAGGTTCAGCTCACCCAGCAATAAAGTCAATCGAAATACTTCTGAAGCGGGCACCTTCAACCCTCTGTCCACAGTTAGCGATACGGGTTTCGAATATTCAGCTCGTGGAGCGAACCCCCCCTCACCGGGCAAAGGACAGTATGATGGCGGTACTGCTGGGCCGCGGATAAGTAAAGGCGAGAGCGACCTGCAGCGAATTGGCAGTCCTTCGACCAAGACGCGCAAGAATAGCTCGCCACCGCCGAATACATCTGGTCTCGGCTTGAGTAACTTCACAGCTTTCGACTTCGGACCGTCACTGACCAGCACAACTCTGGCCTCCACTGTCGCGGATGCGAGTTCCTCTGCAGGTCAACCGCACAATGTCTTGAATGCTAATTCCCCGCGAGAAGATGGGCGGCGCCCCGTGAGCCATACTGCGAATGCCACACAGAAGTCAAATGTAACGGCGGTCCCGTGCACCGATCGTGACAGCCAGAGTGGTGTAGTCCCAGACCCACGTGGCAGGCAGATAGTCCCAGCCTCCTCTCCGCCAATACATTTGAAGAAGGCATCTATCGCAACGACTAGTCCCGTGCCACCGTGGAAGAAATCTCCGGAAACTCCACAGCAAGGCATTGGCAGCCCAAGTGTTGCCACTACTTCTCATAGAGAGCAGAGCGAGTTCGTCAATGCGGCGAGGCCCCCCAGCAGCAACAATGCCAACACAATGCCGCCAGCCGCGGGTATGGATGTCATCGGCAAGTCTTTTGCCAAGGAATCGTCGGAAAGCGATTCTCACGATGGGAAGAAGGGCTTTCACGATGGTCAAGATGATATGTACTTCGATGATGGCAATTTTGGTGAAGACTTCGATGACGGCATCCCCGCCGCGAGCGGCTTCGACGAGGACGCTTTCGACGACGATAATTTCTTGTATAGACCCAACGCTAATTTTAACGGTCCTCAGGGATACGGCCACCGACAAAAGAACAGCATTTTGTCACTGGAAAGCATGGGCAGTGACGGGCCATACCCATCCTTCGCAGTGCCTAATGCCAGCAAAGCGCTCGCGAGAAACTCCCAACTGATGCTAGAAGACTTGCCGATACAGGCACCTGTGGATCCGAAGTACATTCCACAGCGAAACCCGTCCGAAGATGCGAAAAGGCTGGGCTTAAGCGATAAAGCGCCGCCTGTTCCCGTGTCTGAGGGCAACCCGGAAGCCCTGTTGCGCATGCAAAACAGCCTGCAAAAGTACCATGCGGCACTGGCAGAAGCTGCCAATCGAGCAGCGAGTGAAGGTCGATTTTATCGTCAGCCTAGTGTTGCTTCGACCATTGCAAGCTCGGTCAACAAGCCTAACCACGTTGTGACCCATCTCGCCGTAGATGCGCACAGCATGCGAGACGACGCGAGTATGTACTCACAGAATGAAGATGGCGGCGAGATTCACATGCCTTTCGGCAATGGCAAGAGCGCAGTGGATCGCAGCGATACCCAGCTGAGCCACCTATCGCAAGCCCCAGAATATAGTCCTCGCAAGATGAGCTTCGATTTTGGATTTGATCAATCTGCCATCAGTGACTTTGGCGGGTACGAGGACGAGGACGATGATCTGGTAGCTGCTGCAAATGCTGAGGTGCTAGCCAGCGACGACGAAGGCTTCTATGGACAGGAATTTGAGTTCTATGGTCGTCCTAGGGCAAACTCGATCGAAGCTCAAGCGTTCAATGGTGGTTTCTTTGGACCCGATGGCGATGATGGTTTGCAAAGAAACAAGAGCTCCCGGGAGCCCAATCTGACGCCCATTACCGAACGGTCGGAGTTCAGTACGCGGAACAGTTTTGTGGCTGGCATGGCAGGCTTTGGACCACCAAGCGCTGGTGGGTATGGACATCCCTCACCAGCAATGTCCCGCTTGCCTATTACTCCGCTCGTAGAACACGACGTCATCTCGTTTGACGAATTGCGAAGATTGCGAGCACAGACGTTCGGTGGGAGCAGAAGGAGTGACAAAAGCAGCTCGAATCGCTCGAGTCAGCATTCCCTCAGCCTGCTGAGTCCGACGATCGATACCAGTGTCGGGAACAGTGCAGGGCAAGGATACGTTGGCAACTACTCTGCGCAGTATGGCTCCAATCCCGGCAGTGGCGATGCCAGCATTCCTCCCGGCGCGAAGCCTCTGCCGTTGGACGCAGGATTCAATTTCCACGACAGTCCGCAGTCGGCCACGTCCAGCAATGGCAATTCTTTTGCCCTGGATATTGACGCCACTCCCAAGAGAAACACGAATAGCGTGACCGAGCCCGTCACGGCCAAGAAGGCACCGCCCAGGATGATGAGTCCGACCAGGCCGAAGAGCTCACACTCGAGGAGCGGGTCTGCAGCAGATAGCATCACCTATGTCCAAGAGCCAGACTCGGAGGGTAGCGGTAGACCGCGATGGGTGCTGGAGAGGAGGAGAACGAGTGAAGCAGGACAATTGGAGCTGGTAGGAAGAGAATTTGTGCAGGGAGGATGGATATGATGACTAAAGTAATACCTAACTATAATTGCGAGAAATGTTTCCGCCTGTCCTACTTGACTGACGAAGGTGTGCATGGATGCCAATGAGGTGAACAGGACTGGACTGGCTGTGATATACATATACATATATGTATATGTCTGGGATTGAGCGAGGAGTTTCGGCGGCAGTGCTCTACAGCATTGCGTGTGAGATATCAGCATACCAGCCTTGGCGACTTGGGGAGGATTTCGAGCTACATAATTCTGGGGTTGCTACGAATGACAAGTCGATGGTGTAAAGTACGCCAAGTATTCTTTCTTTGCAGGCTGAGAAATTGGCGTAAGCGAGTGGAAGGAGGAAGTAGGTTGATGATTGCGACGAATATGATGTGCCAGGTACAGGTAGGTGAGAACACCTCCGACTTGAGTGTCAAGGCTCCACGAGCCACTCCAACATACCTATTGTAGGCAGACTGGGCTACGCGACGCGACGTACCGGAACATTGCGGCGAACATACCAAAAGTCAATGTATTGATGATGGGATGCTGGAAAATGGAAGAAACGTGGTAGACCGCGAAAGCTTGGCGTGGTCGAGCCAGACTTACTCCCACGCTCCATCCATATCAGACTTTTGTGATGGAGCTGACATCGGCACGCTTCCCAGTGGACCACCAGAAGAACACTGCCCTTGGCGCCCTCCAAACCGTCCTAGTGTACAGTCATCAACAATGGATTCAAACACCGGGGAGCCCGACACCCCCCCTCTCTCTCTCTCTCGCACACACACACACAAATCCACGATTTCCCTCTTTGTCGACCGACCACGAGGACTCACGCTATGGACAATCGCTCGCTGATGCATAGCACGAGATCATCCTGCTAGAACATGAGCCCGTCAGATGTTGCCAACAAAGATGCTACTCCCTGGAACATATTGGAGGTGCTCGAACTGGTCAACGAGGACACGAAGGACATCACCTGCGTTGCTGAGTGGGACGATGTTACGGGAAGATCATTCCGATGCGAGCGGGAGATTGAGCAGGACAAGCAAGTGCAGGCATGGAAGCAGTTGCTGGATCTCCCCTGGGGTAGCAAAGACTCATCGGAATGGAGAGCCGCGCTGATGGATGCTGCGACCCTGCTCAGTTGCAGTATGCATGGCAGTGTGGTCCAGATCAACAGTGTAGCTATGGCATGGGCATCGATCGCCGTGCTTCACACCCACAAAGCTCGGGGCGATCAGCTGCTGCTAGGTCATGGCGAGTCTGCCACAAGCAAGGTCGTGGAAGGAAGCAAACAGTTGTTGAGACCTCGCCGGGCGACCACGGCGTCCCGACCGCGAGCTCTGATCGGCCTGAGGAGTGCTCGATCATTCAAATTGGGAGCCAGCAGACAATCCCGACATGGCTCTGGCAACAGTGGAAGCGACAAACCATCGCGCAAAGACTCCGCAACCGACTCCAGAAAATCGGCATCAGATGGACGCAACGACAACCAGCACTACCAAGCATGGGTAGAAGACGTGCACAGTGGTGAGCCGGCAATCTTTCAACTCGACGAAGAGGTGCAGACACTTCGTGATGCACTGCTGCGGGACTGTACCTTGGAGCCAAAATCTTCGCAAAGGAGACTGCGATCTCGTAGTGATCCCGAAGTTCACATGGACGATGACATGTATTTTGCCGCCACCACCGCCAAGGGAAACGCTCGAGCACGATCGATGCCCGTAAGGGAGCAGCATACCAGCGCCAAACAGAAACATCCGACTTCTCCTGTCACCGAACGATCGGCCCGCGAAGAGCTTCACAAGGCGGTGCGACACCAAGTTAATCTTCCGTGTCTGAATGAGATGATTGAGCGCGAACATGCTGCGTCAGGCCCGTTTCTAGCGCACCACCACCAACAACAACAACAACAACATAGGTGGCACGTCGACCAAAACTTGCGTCAAGCTACCCATGCAGCAAGAGAGCGCGAGCAACATTCAGCATCAGCATCAGCAGCAGTAGCAGCGGGGTTATTGCAACGCTCTACTGAGCACGAGAAGAAGAATCTCGAAGAAAGAATCCGCTCATTCGTTGAATCAACATCATCATCAGCATTCCCACAAAAAAGCCCCTTTGCCACGCCTCCTCATCCAACAAATGTTAGTAATAGTAGTAGTACTACTACTCGCAACAACAACAATAACAACAATTCCCCGCTGCCACCCGACGAAGAAACAATCCAATCCAGCTGGAAAGCCTACATGCAAGATTGGTTCCAAGTCCTCCAACTTGAACCCGACTGCACCGCCAAAACGCTCTTCTCTACCCTCCCCCGACCTGTCCTCGGTCTGGAGCTGCAACAGCAGTATCGGGAAGATGAGGATCGCTGCTTTACTCCCCAATTCGAACGCGACGTGATGGATTTTTTTCGGAACATGCCATTTGGAGGAGGGGGCGAACAACAAGGTGGACATGCTACTTCTGCGAGTGCGAGTGCGACTACTGCGACTCAGGCTTACAACCACAACAACAATAACCGCGAAATTTATCGTAAAAAACTCAAAGCAGAAGTCTCTCGATGGCATCCGGATAAAATTGCGCAGAGATATGTGTGCTGTGCACAGGATGAGGAGGAGGAGGCTACCAATACCAATACCAGTGGCAGTGGCAAAAAGAAATCTGTCTTGCAGTTGGCGACGAGGGTGACGCAGGTGATTACGACGTTGTTGATTGCGAGAGCATGATTGGCACAGAATGACATCCTCCTTGTTGTGATCTCCAAGGACTGTGCGAAGGCCGAGAGCTGAGATATATAACTACCAAGTATACTAAGGGTAGAGTGATGATATATTTTGTAGGTTCTTATAGATATAGATTTGATTTGAACTTTGGAGGACGTTCCGTGCCAATAAGCCGAACCCGAGCCTCATCATTTCACATGCAATAACTGCTCGGCGGGCCGATGTTCCGTCCCGATGCCCGCTTCCGCCCCACTTTCAACTCTATTCCTCCTCCACTCTTCCTACCTCCGTACCTCCACTCAGAGAAGAGACCCTGATAATTCCACCTCCGGCATGTACAGTGAACATCGCCTGCCCAAGTCCTGCCTCCAGTCAAGACACTACGCACCATGTCAGATTTAGCCGACACGCCTCATGAGCCAACCTCTGCACAGTCAGTTTTTGCCGAAACTACGAATACCACCAACTCGACCGACGCGCACGACGAACAGAGCCGCAGCTCGACCAACGGCGATTCGTCAGCACCAGCACCAGCACCAGCTTCAGCGTCGACATCACATGCACCCAAGAGCAAGTCAGGCTGGGATGGCAAACTTAGAGTGGCTAAGCAGGCAACTCTGGCGAACCCAGAAGCCATAGAAGATTCGGACTACTCAGACGAGGATGCACCACCTGCGGAACAGATCGAAGCAGACGAAGACCTGCTGGAAGGCGAGGATCCTGATGTTGAGGAGATTGAGCTCCTGCACTCCAAAATCAGTTCGATTGCTGCCCTCCATCTTGAGCGCTTTACCCGTCTCAAGAGGCTATGTCTGCGGCAGAACCAAATCCAGAAGATCGAACTGCCGGATACATGCAGAGGGCTGGAAGAGCTGGAGCTCTACGACAACCTGCTCAAGCACATCGAAAATCTCGAAGAACTCACCGAACTTACGACGCTGGACCTATCGTATAACAAGCTGAAGCACATCAAACGCATCGCCGCGCTCACGAAGCTCGACCATCTCTATTTTGTGCAAAATCGAATATCGAAAATTGAAGGGCTGGAGACGCTCACGAACTTGACCTACCTCGAGCTGGGTGCCAACCGCATAAGAGAGATTGAAGGACTGGAAACATTGACGAAGCTCACAAGTCTATGGTTGGGCCAGAACAAGATTGCAGAGTTGAAGGGATTGGGCACACTATCAAACTTGCGATCACTGAGCATACAAGCGAACCGACTTACGTCGCTGAACGGGATCGAATCCATACCGCAGATTACCGAGCTGTATGTGTCGGACAACAAGATCGAGTCATTGGAGCCAGTGAAAGCATGTACGAGACTTGAGATTCTTGACTTTCAGTCAAACCCTATCCGCTCACTCAAAGGGTTGGAAGATCTGCAGAGTCTCGAGAATGTCTGGGCGAGCAATTGCCAGATTGACAGTTTCCAAGAAGTGGAAAGAGCACTCAAGGATAAAGAGAAGTTGGAGGAGGTCTACTTTGAGGGCAACCCGTTGCAGAGGAGTAACCCAGTGCTGTACAGGAATAAAGTGAGACTGGCTCTGCCTCAAATTACTAAAATCGATGCTGGTAAGTACTTTCTGGGTGATCAAGTGGTGTGTGTACTAATACCTTTCTAGCCTATGTCAAGGCTACTTGAGCAGGAGGGGAATAGCAGTCCAGACGACGACAAACTCGATGAGATGATACTCGGGTTAAATCCTGCGCGCCTTCTTCGGCCACAGGATGCATAGTCTACATGATACCATATAATTAATGTATTCACCATGTCCGTGCATGCAGTCCTTATTCAAGCCGTTTCCTGCCTGTGTCAAAACCACTGCCGCATATCGTTATTCAGGTTGAATGAAGAGGCAACGCCGAGAAATCATCATGATTTGCGTTTCTTGCCAGGACAACTTGGATAAGTCACAAGATGGAAGTAGGGAGGGCATGGTGCATAAAGGAATGGATGGCTCGGCTTACCTTTTCCGGAATTCCTGACTGTCTTATGATCTTATCAGCTCCAACTCGCTAAGGAAAAAAGCAATCCACAACTGCACCGCGGCTTATAGGCACATTACGCACAACTCGGCATGTCTAGATTGGTATCACCTATCCACAATACTATATTACTCAAATGCGACGACGGTAAATGTAATGGCAAACGGGTATGATTCTGCCCCCTTGCTGTTTCTGACCACTTCGGATGGTGCGGCTCCGACGGGACGCAATGCACGAGCTCAGTCGCGAGCATCAAGTGCGAAGCAGTCGAATCCCGCAGTGGCTCACTATGGCACCTTCAACACCTTTGCTCTGGCTGGGAAACGTAAGAACGTGTTTGAAGCGTCGTCGACGACGACGACGGACTTGAATGATATATGCCGCCCACCGAAGAAGCGGCGGATAGCTCCATCATCATCATCATCGAGAAGCACACGCATTGTTCCCACACCGTGTTCAGGAGGGTCTTCGCGTCCGACACAGCCCCCTGCGATTTACTGGGAGCGCATCAATCATGAGAAGCCTCCACTATGTATCCTGGGAGTGCACCTCTCCTCGGCATGCACTTCGTTACCGCCTCATCTCGATCTGGAGAATGTGTTGAAAGTAGCAGCCTTTCACATCCGACGCAAGGCAGCCCAGCTCCTGGACAACCGGCCAGATCGAACTCTCGATGCACTTCGGTGTCGACAGTGGGGGGCTGTCTCCGCCAAACTCGCTTCTCTCGGCCAAAGTCCATACTTGGATGGGGCCATTGCCTGCGTAGTTTCCAAAGTGCAACAAGTCGTATCCGGAGCAGCCAGCGAAGAACGTGTTTTGGTCTGCTATTCAGACGCACTCCATCTCCTGCGCGCGGCAGTCCAGGATCCTGCAGTCCATGATCGACTAGACATGCTCGCGGCCTCTCAGCTGCTCGCCGTCTACGAGATGTTGGACTCGCCAGACTCGTCCTCGTGGTCGCGACACATTGCTGGCGTGGCTGCCATGGCAAAGCTACAAGGGAGACAACATCGAAATAGCGAAATTACCACCGAACAGGCAGCTCCCATGTTTGTGGAAGCACTTCTGAGCGAAGACGACAGCTACTTTGAAAGTAAGCAGTGGAAGGCTCTGCTGCAGATTTTGACCATCAAACAATCTCTCAACCCTGAAGCTACAGGTGAGACTCTATCTTGCTTCCGAGCACTGCGGACTCTCTTCGCCACTTGCAAAGTCGCCACGAGAGACGAGTTGAAATGGACGGTTCGATTCGACATGCTAGCCAAAGCTCACGAGCTGCGAGCTCACCTCAAAAACGTCGTGGTCCGCAGCGAACATCGTTTCTTAACCCGACAGCAGACGAGCAAAGGCTGCGATGTGCTCGGTCTGTGTCTGGTGAGCATCATGATGCTCGATCGTCTGATTCTGACTCTCCGCCAGACGACTACATGGCAGGGACACAATTTGGAAGTGGATACGCAAGAGTTGTGTACGCAAGTCATCAGGCATGAGCTGAATACTGCCGAGACGTTTCCCGCAAAGGATCTGCTACAGGCATTCCAGCAGCAACATGATTATCCATTGTTGCCGTTGTACGATAATTTGAAGTGAAGGAATTACTTGGCTGTGCTAGAAAGAAGGAAAGAAAAGAAAATATGGTATCTTGGCACAAGATCTCGCATGAGTGAGTGTCGCCCTCGGAAGCGTTGGAGTATAGAGAGACAGGAGAGTTCCTTTTTTTTTTCAACTTGAGCTGTTCACTTCAGCTAGGTATGAAAGGTGATGGGTGACGAGAAAAGTGAGGAAGGAATTTACTATTGTCTAGGTACGGTACCTTTACGATGGAATGGCTTCAACTATCTGGTATGCCTTTGTTACCTTCTCTCTCTCTATCTCTCTCTCTCCTTAGGGCCCAAAACATTCTGCCGATCTAGCCAAGTCGCACGTGCGCGTTGGACTTCTGAAGAGATAGATCCTCACCACCACGCACTCCAGTCGACTTTTCACGTCTTTGGCACTTTTCGATAGCTCTATAAGGTATCGGCTGATTTTACTACGTACTGCCTTTCCCAACAGCTTTCTATTGACTTGGCTGCAGACTGCTGGGGGGGGGGGGGCTTTTCCCTCTCTCTCCTCAGCATTGCAAAACATTATGAAAAGTATCTCGCTCGCGTGCTTGGATATGTTTGTTCAATGGGTGTGTGTCTGGAACCACACAGTAAGTCGTACAGCACAATACGCGCAAGAATCAAAAGGAAAAAAAGGAAACAGCTTGCTTGCAAGCGTAAGACCGACCTATATAGCAAGCAAAGGCTTTCCTCACCACACGGGCCCCTCTTGCGTGCCGTGGTAATTCATGGGCGTGGATCATCGCCTAGTACTCGTCCTTGACGCTTTTGGTTCGTCGACGTCTCTCGCAGCAGTCGGTCGATTTCATCGATGCCATCGTCTGTTGAAGAAGCACTGATTTTCACACGGGAATTCGCTATGGCGTCGTGATCGCCAGGGTGAAGTTGCATCTTTTCTGGAGGTGAAGAAGATTCGTCTTCCCGATTATTCACGGCCTGGTTTTGCGTTTGTTGTTTGCTGGCTGACCCCGATGTCATTTGTTTGTTGTTGCGGCTCTGTCTGTCCTCCTCCTGTTCGGTAGCCTCGTTCACGGGTTCTGAACGAGGTCTACCATTGCATTCCCCATATACCGCGGAAGCTTCTTGCTGCTCTCCCTGTTGGTGATCATGATGATTTCGAACTCCTCCATCATTCTCCAAAGCTTGCCGGAGCTTGTCACCCCATAGTAGCGTGAAATTCACATTAAAGTACACGTTCCCCGTCACTCGGTCCTTGAATACATATCGCAAGCAATGCGTCTTCTCTCCAATGTACTTGATGACTTTGAGACTGAAGCCAGGCAGTTTGAGAGCAAAATTTGCAAAGTCGAGATACGGATTGTAGAAGTCACCTTGGTACAATCTCCCCTTCTTGAAGACCATTCTTTGCCGATTCTCTGCACTCAAGAATAACTTCCTGCGCTTCTCGTTGTCTTCTGGCATCCCGATCTCGTCTCGCATCGTTTTTCCGCTCCCATCAGCGCCGTCAGTGAAGGCGCCCGGCGCGGGGAAATCTGCGTCATCTGCATACTCGTCGCCAATACGCAGTGCGAACCAGCACGATAGTGATGGGCCGTACAGCCATGGCTCGTCCGCGTACACGTCACACGCGAGACCGGGATCGATGAACTCTTTGACGATGCGGAAGGCTGTATTGAAACCGGGTGGCAGTCTATCACGGATGGGATGGTCCAGGTCGTTGCCCCACACGGTATCCACACTCGTCAGATCTTGCTTGGGCACGAAGGAGAAGCCGAGGGAGTATTGATCTTTTTCGTGCAGGGGAGTATCGAAGTAGTCTGATGTTGAAGGCGAAGAGGAAGGAAGTCCACGAAAGCCTCTGACACGAACATTAATCTTGGCTCGGAGGAATTCATTCTCGACGTATGTCGCCTCGCCCGTGTTGACCTGGACGACTTGATGTTGGCTTTGGTCGTAGGAGGGTCCTGCAGTCACCACGAGCTTGTATTGTTCCGTTTCCTCGCGTGTCGCTGCGCTGGAACTGGCCGAGCTGGCGAGACCGGCGACCTTGGACTTGAGTGCGGACGCCATCGACCTCACGATGTTAGCGCCTGGCGTGGAGAGCAGAAGCGGAAATGGGGAAAGTCGGAACGAGATGGGGCATTCGTCAATTACCACATTTGATGTCGTCGTTGGTCCTACTGTACCTAAGGTAAGGTTACAGTACCTAGGTACATGTAGGTGAGTACAGGTACCTGTAGTGGTAGGTGGGGGTGACGCGTTAAGACTGAAAAGCTACCGCCTGAGTTAGCCCTGATGACAGCTTGATATCACATCGACTGGCCTCAGGTACATACAGTATACAATGTATGTAGTTTTAGCGTGTGCTGTACAACAATTCCTTTTTTCTTGTTTTGTTGCCCTCTGCCACGCAAGCAACTTGAACAAGCAGCACCAACCGATGGAAGTGTCAATGCCTGAGCACGTGAGTGTGACGACCCTCAGGTTTCTCCGGCCAGGAGCACTATACGGGCGAGGTACATGTACCTACTCTCCACGTTGACAGCCAACCATTGGCAGGCAATCACGTATGCATTCGTAGGAGCCAGGCGCTCTCATTCTCGGTCGAGAAGGAAGGAGTCGGAGCGCCTATACCATCTTCATAATGTAAGACTGCCGACCGCTAAGAGTGGTTGCGAATCTTGTAATGCCTGGCTTTGGCTTTCACAGGAAAGTTGCTTCTGGGGCATAGCAGGCCGCCGTACTGAACAACACCGCAGTTGCATGTCTACAAGGTTTGCAGCTTCGTTGGCACTGTATATTCGGTGGCTGTACCAACTGATCAGCGGTCGTGACAGAAGCGGAGACAACACCATGAGCGAGCAATCAACGCTCTGTGCGTTGATGATCGAGATGGGAACGAGCTTTTGCTCAAGATGCTGGCTGTATTGCCTCCTAGTCGGGCTGGAGAAAGATCAGTGTACCGCGCGCGCGGCTGTACGAAGCTGTACCGTCCCTATCATGTCCAAACTGAAGACAACTTCAGCTACCTCCTAGCTTGTAGCTGGAAGGCTCACGGCTTAAGTGGCTGGTGATGGGATGCAGGTGCTACAGCTACTTCAAGGAGCAAAGCACTCCACCCTCACGTCGGAGCCCCCAGTGTGACGGGGTCACGCATCCCCACCCCAACTTCCCCAGATTAGGTTGTTCTTGTTGTTGTTGACAACGCAACGCATGTGATCTTGATCGATGCAGGCAAAGCAAGCAAGCAGCCGCATATCTGAGTGTCGGAGATGCCGATCGGTGGCGCAGTCGAATCGTTGCGATCCTCACAGAGTCATCCCCCTCCGGAAGCCGGGCGCAACGGAAAACAGGGCCTAAGAATGCTCATTGCTGCGATAGTTTCTTGTGAGCTCGTCCGCTGTCCCTCGCACATCAAGTGATCAGGGTGAAAGTGCTTGTCGTGGTGACAAAAGCCTTCAACGCCAGGAATGAAGTTTTCGATAGACCAAGTTCGGTTTCCGCTATGCATATGGAAAGATGGACAGGCGGTCTGACCAGCAAAGGATATATAGCCAGTAGTATAAGCGGTCAAGGGATCATCTTGGAGACAGACTCTCGCTTTTGCCCCGAGGCTGAGAGGAGGTGAGAAGGTTGACGTGGGCAGTGGCCAGCCGCAGACAGCAGTGGAGAGGTGTTTGATATGGAGGACCCTGTACGGAGATATTGCCAGCTTCAGTCACGGTCGTGGAGCTCTATCCAGACTTATATTATTACCGCGGCTGGTATAACATCTTGAGTTCAGGAAGGCTACCTCCTACTGTACAACAAGAATGCAAATAACCTAGTTGTGACTCCTGTCAAAGGCTGCTGGGTGCTCGGGAACGAATGTACGTGTTTCGAAACCTGCTCGCTTACACTGATTATTCTAGGAATCCTGGTCAGCATGTTCACAACCGAGACGTCCATCACGAGCACTGCTCAAAGCCAGCCCTCCCGGTTTGACACGCGTCAATCATGCCGTAGTGGTATGCATGTAGCTGACTCTGTTCGAGAAATATTTAGCTTCACGAGAGCCGAGAGCGCGTATGCAAAGTCACTGGACTGCCACCCGTGCCGTAACCGCGTGGCAAAAGCTCGACAATGGACCAGCACTCCAATGGGACCAGCCTTCCAGCCTTCCCATATTCAACTGACAGGTCCAGAGGAGTGCGTACAGCTGGCCGTGACCAGGGGGCTTCTGCTTGTATGTCTGGATGGGCAGTGATGTGTGGCCACTACTCCTCCAATGACAGCTTGACAGCGTCGTTGGTGACGGGTAAGTCGGCAGGGGCATGAGACTAATTGAGTCCATACTCCATAGGGCTGGTTTGCTTTTGTTGGTGTCGATATTCTACGTGTTCTTCGCACGTGAGATCTGAGTGTCGAAGTGGTGGTGGTGGTGGTGGCCAAAGACCGAGTGGTTGCAGCTGCCGTTTCAGGCTCGTCCCGTCCACGACACACGCCGCCAACACCACCACCATGCGGCGGTAGTGGAGGTAGAGCATAAGGTCGTGTCAAATAAAAGGGCAGTTTGGGGCGGACGGGAGCCGCGTGTTTTCGATTGATGCCAATGCCCCATGCCCATGCCGTCCCCGAAGATAGACGCGCCAGCCGTCATCCACAGTTACACAGTGGTCATCTTCTCTCGGCCACGACGCCGACAGCCACGCTGTGGGTGCGTGGCCTGTCGTGGCCTACTAATGGTTGCGGAAGTGCCCGTGAATGACTCGGGAGAGGCCACTTCCACCTATGTACCTGACTTCACATACCTATACCATACACATACCATACATTCCTCCTACCTCATCGTCACTGAGGTGATTGCGCTATGCGCTCCAAGACCTACCTATCCCGTCCCCACCATTGGCAATACCGAGATCTTCAGTTCTCCCTCTAGCTATAGGACGGCTTCGACACAGGCGGCCCATATGCCAGCCGCAGCTGTTTGCGCGTTCCGCATCCTTAGTGGCTTGGTGTTCCTGCTGCGAACCTGATGCTGACGAGTCCACAAAAGGAACGCTCCTTCATCTTTGCACTGCCAAGAAGCTGAGGTTGGTTCAATGTTAAGGTAGGTATAGGTAGGTTCGTCTCTCATATCTTCTCTTCCCAGTGAGAAGGAACTTTCTGGTTAGTCCCATTGTCACTTGTTCATCAAGAAAAGAATCAAAATCCAGTGATACCTGGGTCTTGGGCTCATAATTGCACAACGCTCCAAGAAAGGCGGGAACAGAGTGCCATGATGTTCTCCAAATCACTCCAACCCATGCTCTGCGTTGCAGCGACCCTGGGCATGGTATTAGCACAAACAGCTTGCAACAACAGTCCGGACCTCTGCGATAGAAGTTACTCGAATGTTACATACCTTGGCGCACATAACAGTCCTTTTCTTCGCGACGCCACTACAGGCTTCTCAACTTCTGGCAACCAATTCTACAACACGACGACGCAATTGGCTGCTGGTGTCAGGCTGGTGACGGCGCAAATACATCATCCCAACGATACATCAAGCGCCCTCCATGTATGCCACGCGGACTGCGCCTTGCTCGATGCTGGAACCTTGGAGAGCTGGTTAGCAGAGATCAAGACGTGGATGGACGCCAACACCAACGATGTGGTGACGATTTTGATCGTGAACGGCGCCGGAGCTACTGCTGGCGAAATCAGTGCAGCATATGTCTCCTCTGGCATGCTACCATATGCATATAGTCCGACAAACGAATCTGCGAATAGTGACTGGCCCACCCTGCAGACCCTGATCAGCGCCGGCACACGAGCGATGAACTTTGTAGCCACTCTGGACGACAATACCAATGCGGCTTACCTGATGAACGAGTTCACATACATTTTCGAAAATGACTACGACAACTCTTCGCCAACGGACTTTTCATGCGAGGTCAATCGCCCGACACACCTGGCCAATCAGACTGCGACAGCGATATCCCAGGGATACATGGGCCTCGTAAACCACTTCTTATACGAGAACCAGCTTTTCGGTATGGCTGAGTGACGAAGACTTCTGCTCCGCGTCTTGCATCCTGACTACGTACTGACATTATCTAGGGATCCAATCGCCAAACGAGACTTACTCACCGGTCACAAACTCTCCGTCAAACGGTGTCGGCACACTTGGCTCTGCAGCAGCAGGTTGCACTGCTCTATATGGTAAAGCACCCACCTTTCTCATGGTGGACTTTTTCAACGTTGGCCCAGCGATCGAGGTGGCAGATTCTCTCAATGGGATTACAGCCACCGGCCGAGCGACTGTACCGACGACGAGATTGAGTGAGACTTCGGAGGGAGTGATGGCAAGGCCGAGCATATCGACAGTGTACTTGGGCCTCAGTTTGGCCCTGCTTGGATTCGCTTTGTTGTGAGACAGTGATTCGTCTCATGTAACGTTTTGATGAGTGGTACGACTTGTGATTGAGGTTCGGAAAAGCGGTCGAGTGGATAAATGATGAATCCAGAGTGCTGTGAGCACGTGCGAAGAATCGCATGGCATGTGAGAGCTTGTGCTTGGCGCTGTAACAGACCGCCATATGGCATTAGCAGTCGAGCGTACACATTGTTGCACACGACACGAGCCCGAATACTTCAGGTGCAGGCCATTGTGTTGGAAGTATCACACGAGATTGCACAAAGGTTGGAGTCCAACGCGGCTCGTCGTTCCTTGGGTGTCCTATGAAGTCCAGAGTAAGGCTCCAGGGTCCGGTAGCACCTGTCACTCGAGCAACTTCTCTCATATAGACATCTGCGGATGATATGAGGACGACGTGCCGGCGATGGCTCATTGGATCCCTCATTCTCCCAAGGTTGCGCCTTGCTTGCTTGCGCTCCCTCAATGACAAGGCGTGACGTGGGACAAATGCTGGAAGGGAGGTGGTGTGGTGTCGCTGTTGTCTCACAAGGAACCTGGTACGTACGAGCATCCAGTGCCGCGATGGTGGGAATGCTGCATTGCTGCGAACCAGTCGGGTAGAGAAAGAATGTTGTTTCCTGGTCCTTGGGCTATCCCTCTCTTCCAGGTTGTCACAAGATCAACCCCATCCGAACCAAGATGGCAGAACCCATGTGTCGCGAACCGTACGTGCATCGTGGTTGCAGTTGCATTGCATGGCGCCAAGTGGAGTATATATTAACGCTGTTTTCGTGCCCCAGCGCCGGTCTTGCGCGAAAGGAGAAAACGCACAATCGGGCACTTTGTCGCGACATGCGTTGCGTCTCCCCCGGCCGTCCTTTCTCTGCTGCTGCTGCTGCTGCTGCCCCAGCCCGGGAAGTCGCAGCAAAAGCTGGTTGCAGCAGCAGAGCTGTATTGCATCGTACATGACGTGCAATATATGGGCAGCATCGATAGATTGTCAGGCAGCAAAGCAGAAGTGCGCTTTTCAGCCACATTGGCACACAACATACATGTAGTTGAGCCGTAGTATTCTCGTACCCAGTGCTCTGGAGTTCCAAGGTCCTCTATGCACACCAAAACATAGGTATCGCAGATGCTCGGTCGACATCTTGTTGGTGGAAAGGAGCGCGCAGCGGAATGGACCCAAGTGCTCGTTCACGATAGAAGACCTTGTGTCCAGCATCTCGATTCTCTCGTGACCGGCCATGATGTGTACCAACAACAAGCGACAGACAGAAAGTCGCTCTTCACACGCATGACAAGTGTGATGGCCTGCCACGTTCTCCTCGACAACCCGCCGCAGGGAGACGGTGGAGCAGGTCCCGCAGGAGGTGAGATGGCGACGACGACGAAGGAGAAGCGAGCGATTGAGCGCGCGTGCGTGAGTGCGTGCGTGCCTGCGTGCGTGCAAGCAGCCATGACTCTGATCGTGATAAGGCTCGATGCAGCATTCTAGCCGCGAGCACTGAAGTGCATGAGAGGGGAGAGGATGGTCCGTGGAGATGGGAGTGCGACATCTGCCATCCCTGCTGCGCACCCTGGGAACAGGCACCACTACTCACTCATCAGTCTCACACTCTCACGATAGGCCGTGGTCGCACAGCGCAAATGCGCCTCTGAGATCGCCATGCCGCCGTCCCAATCTGCACCGTGTTATTACACACCCGGCCAGTCACACCAGTCACCGAGCGCCTCCATACACCTGCTCCTCTGCCACTGCCGACCTGTCAGGCACACGCCGCACGCGTGTGGTGGCCTGTCAACAGCATCCGTCTTCCAGCCAGCCTACACAATAACAATGAGCGGTCAGACTCGATGGCCGACCGCTGGGCGGGGGGAAACGCAAAAAGAGGCCTCCCTCCAGAGGTACATACAGGTAGCCACTGTGTGACGGCGGGGAGGCCGAGCAGACAGCACCAGCGGCAAGGGCGGCCATCGAGAACACCGCACACGCACGCACCGCCGACCCACGCATCCATGGATGATGGAGAGAGATATATATCTAGCACAGCCGTCTGCATTGTTACGCCAGTACCCTGCAACATGTCAAACTGCCACCAGCGTTCCGAGCGAGCATGTCACCGCCATCTGTGGCTGTGGCTGTGGTTCAGGCGACCATGTCCACACCCCACAGACGATTCTCCTGCTCGACATGCTTCAGCAGTGCTGGTGGTGGTGTAGTCTGTGGATAATGCTCGTTGCCGTGGACTGCTAGCGCGGGGACATTACAGAGTCCCGTCTTGTTCTGTTTCGTTTAGCTCCAGTTCGTGGACTTGTTGTGGGCTCGCCCATTCTACAGTACCATCGGTCGGCCATCGGCGGTCGGACCCATTGTGGGGCGCTCTTCACACCTCACGGGTCGTCAATCTGCATCGCCTTGCGTCTGATGGCAAGCTATCTCGATTAATTACGCACAGCTAGACTAGACAAGGTTGATCGTCAACAACGCGACGCGTGTGCCACTGTTTTATCAGACCTCTGAGCTGGAGCGCGCGCGACTCGTGCCGTCGAATCATGTCGGCGCTGGAATTTGGCGGGTCGCTAGCGGTAGTGGTGGTAGCAGCAAGGCCAGAGGCAGAGGCAGAGAAGCAGTCGCAGTCGGAGTCGCAGTCTAAACATCAACTCATTGCCCACCGGCTTTCATGAGATCCACAGTGTCCCTACCTCCTACGTGTGACAGGCCGAGTCAATTGACAGGGCCCAAGATAGTACGGCGGGAGGATGAGAGAAATGCGACTTCGGTCGGGTGTCGCGGCGAGGGGCGATCAGCAGCACTAGCTGGAGGAAAGACTCCGTCGCTGTCAGAGGTTTAAGGTTAGGCTCAGAGATCCGGCGGCGACGAGCTGGCCTGGGATATCGGGCGAGAAAGTGGGTGGGTGTCGTGGGCGGATCATGGATGCGAACTGATGAACGGAGTGGCCAGTACGCACACACCGACACTCACGACTGTCACATTCTTGCGCTCGGCCGTAGCCTGAGGTGGCCAGCACACTGGTGCTGGATCAAGGGATGCTCTCAGCTAGAATTGCGCCATGCGATGCAATGCTATGCTATGCTATGCTGCCCTGTGCTTCTGCAATACCCCGACTTGGCCGTTAGACGTAGCCAGCACAGCGGCTCCGTTGCCCAGTGCCCACGATACCAGCAGCCCGAGCGTGTGTCAAAAAGGGCACTTGTCTGATTCAGGCAAGGAAGCAGTGTATGACGCCCACCTCAGCCGCTGCATGCACATGGGATGGTACAAGCGCGATGCGGGCCGTCGAGTTGGAGCTGGGACTCCTGGGAGCTGGGTCGTGTCCGGCATCGAACAAGGGTGCCAAAGGGTGCGCTAGAGCATCCGGTACAGCACTGTACGCACACCCTTGCCTGCAGCATGATGATTTGCGCAATGTTTCGTCGCCGCAGGAGTGCTACGACGAGCGTCCGCCAGCGCCAGCGCCAGCCAGCGCCATCCCGACCCGACCACTTGCAGGATCCATCCACCCGCAGCAACTCGATGCACGTCCGACGCCATTACATTGCTGGGTCTTGGTCTACCTTCAACAGGCCTTGAGTAGCCTTGAGCAGCCTTGAGGCCGGAGACCCTGTCCCGGTGCGTGTCTGTGTGTGCGTGCGTGTGTGTAGGTGTGGTGTGTGTGTGAGTGTGTCGAGTCCCGCACGAGGATCATTCATCAAAACTGACCCTGACCCTGGCCCTGGCCCTGACCACTCAACCGCCGTGTCGAGAGAGTTCTCCTGCTCATTAATAATAAGAGTGGGTGAAAGCGCTTGCCGGAGAACGATCGCAGCAACCTTAAGGCTGGCCACTACTACTCCAGGCTAACTCAAACGACCTTGTCTGATCTTAGCGGTCTGCTGTGCTGTTCAAAAGCTCCCGTATAGCGCTTCTTTCATTCTTGGCCACCGATTTGTCGATACAATTGCATGTCACGTTGGCGATTGTTGTCTTCACACCGTCCATCAACTCGACTTCGACACCTTCCCTGAGGACTCTGTCAGCCCTTCACGTCCTCCCGTCAGCATCTCCAAGTCTACCGTCCCCCCCAACGGCAGGCCGTCTCTCTCACACAATGGAGAGCCTCACGTTGAACGATGGGACACCATACCAACGGCACTACCATTACAGAGATCAAAAGCCTCGTTCTCCACGCCTGCCAACTCCAGATGTCTCGCGGAGCAGCCGAGAGACCTTGGTCGGTCCGTACGACAATGGCCCCTTCTTCTTGCGGCCGAGTTCTGGAGAGAGGTCGTTGGGCATCCCTAATGGACCTACTCACTATCGACGGGACAGTCGGAATACTGTGATACCACACTCTCCGCCGTATCTCAATGGCGAAGGACAGAAGCCATCACTACCTCCGTTGAAGACCGTTCGTGTACTCCCAAGTGTATGGCTTGAGACCTTGTGCTGACATTAAGACAGGTACTCGGAAACAGCATTTCCAGTCCCCCTAGAACACCTAGTCCCGGTGGGAGTCCAGGTCAACTCGCCCCTCGTGAACCCTCATATATCACGTCGACGTACAAACCGCCGTCACTCTATCCAAACAAGAAGCAGCGTATGGAACCGCTGTACTCGGGCGTCGCAGCCAACGGACCACGTTTCGCACCATCGACTACACTCGAGCCGACCACGTCTGCCTCTTCCATGCGCTCGAGCGTGCAGTTTCCGCCGATGAACAGCACTCATGTGCGCCGAACACACGCACAATCAGTAGGCAGCCCACCCTGGAGCTCGCAGGACGCTTCTGCCCGATCTGGTGGCGCTCGTACCCATGAAAACGCACCTGGTCAGTATCAAAATGCAGATCAACCGCCCGTCGAGCCATCTTTCCCACGACGGAATCCCTTCACTGGCACTGCACCGGATCCGTTTGCGAGACAAATGCGAGACAGCTTTGGACAGTCTGGCGACCGACCCAGCTCCCGCAGATCGTCCGTGAGCACGTACGCCATGTATCCGCCCCCGTCGTCCTTCGACCGAGAACAGCCTCGACCCAGTCCATACTCGGCAGGAGGCTATGCGATGCGAGACGGCTACAGCGATCCGAGAGATCCGATCAGATATGGACGTCCAGAAGAGCACCAGGATTGTCAGCCTGGCTTTCCCGCACAGCCATATCAGAGCAACGTTCCTGCGTACTTCATGCCTAGCCACTACGAGTATCAACATGGAAAGGCACGCAAGAGAAGTAACCTTCCGAAACAATCGACAGAGATTATGAAGACATGGTTCGATCAGGTATGGCAAAACTTGCACGATGGTGAGGAGCAAGCGAGAGCGCGCGCTGACGGTGAAGCAGAACATCGCGAACCCTTACCCCAGCGAAGAGCAAAAGGCAGTCTTTTCCAATGTAAGTACGACGCAGAACCGTGCACTCGACCTCTGTCTACAATATACATGTGCTTATACCATTCCTCTACAGGCAACGGGCATCAGTATGACTCAAGTGAGCAACTGGTTCATCAACCACCGTCGAAGATGTCCCGAGTTGCGTGACAAACGCGAAAAGAGTCGCGGCGGAGGTCGCGACAGCGACATGTGAACAGAATATATTTTTACCAGTTTCCGAAAGCTTCGAATGTTTCATTAAATGGGGTACTACAACATGAAGGGATGGGAAAGAATCAGGGACATATTGATTCATGAGGAACGGCGTAATGAAATGACACACACACACACACCCACATACACACAGAGGTATTGAGAGCAGCACAGCAGAGAACAGATGAATGACACAGGACCAAGGAAAAAGGGAAATCACAGGAGACAAACGATGAGCCGTCACATCTTGATTGATTAAGGCTAGATGAAGCATATGCAAGGGGATCTCATGATAGGGTATCACACCAGCCATCTCAATGACAAGAGAAAAGCAGCAAGAAAAACCCGTTCACGACCATCCATTTCAGATTCAGACATGCACGGCCTGTGTGATATCAGTGCGCAAGTCTCACTCTGCAACGTCTTGATTAATCATCACCATCATCATCTGCGCAGCAGCGCAAGCCACCCTTGTGGGGGGGAGGCAAGATTCCCGCCACTCACATGGTGGCGTTGCACCTTGCTTCGTTTTCGCCCCGATCAGAAGCCACGCCAAGCTCTCTCTCTCTCTATCACACAGCCACACCGCAAGGACGACAAACAAACAAACAAACAAAGGAAACCCCGGGTAGTTTAGTCTTTTTTTCTTTTCTCTTGTGGCTGATGGAAAGTTCAGTACACCTCACTCTCTTCCCCTCTCCCCCACAGACCTCACATATGAGCAAGGGGGCTTGTTGATACAGTAGAGTACATGTAGGTAAGGGTATTAATTAAGAGGTATGTGGGCAGGAAAAATCAAATACAGTACACGAGAGGAGAGGACAGGAGAGGAGAGGAGCAGAGGCCAGGCTAGACTAGGCTAGGCTAGGCTAGGCTATAGCCTAGACCGAGAGATCCGTAGGTTCCATTCCCTCCTCTCCACTTCATTCCCAGTTTCAAGTTACTAGAACCAAGAAAAAAGTACAAAAAACAGAATGAATGAATGGAATGAAAAGAACGAGAAGAAAAAAAAGGGAAAGGAAAGACCATGTGCGAGATTGTCTCAAACTGTTTTGAATGTATGTGAATTTGTGAATTTGGGTATTAAAATGTGAAACTGTGATAATACGGGCCGTACCCTCTTTTTTTTGCTCTCGTTCCCCCTCCTCCTCTTCGTTCCCTCGTATGTTACAGTTACAGTTACAGTTTTTACAGTTTTGACAATTCATTTTTTGCTTTTAACAGTTGGTCGCCAAGTCGGCAACTGGTGTGTTGTGGCTTTCCCCCGTCCTTGGTTGGGGGAGTAACCGGTTCGGCGATGATGAGGAGGGCGTCGGAGAGGAATGATCACTCATCAGGGAATCTTATTTTGGGTAAATTCTTTTGCGCCATCTTCACTCACTTTTTGCCAATTTTTCAGTAGAGTTTCGGTAGCTTCTCTCAGCCACATTGTGTAGACGGCGTACCAAAAAAAAAGGTAATATTGGCTGAAAGCTGTTTTTTTTTCGAGTCTAGACATTCCGTGCCGCTGTCAAAAACTACAATCTCGGGTATGGGTTGGATCAGCTTAGATACAGGTAGCCTATACTACAATAAGTAGTGATGAGTAAGGTAGGTAGCTAGTGAGAGACGCTAGTGTCTACCTATTGTATCTACCTAACCGCACCTATGTGCCGTGCCGTGTGCTCATTACGGATTATGACTGACAGCTGTCTTTTTCTTTTTTGTGTAATGAAGAAACAGAAAGGGGAAAAAAAACAGTCGGTAGAGAGAGGTGAATGAATCGCATTGCATTGCAAGGGCCTGTATGATCTACCTGTAGGTCAGGTAGTATTGACTCTCGCTCGAATAGGAAGGTCTTGCGCCTTGTATAAAGAGGGACGGGAAGTTTTATTTTTGTATTTTCACTTTTCTCTCTACTTCTACTATTACCACTAGTTTACTGGTATCCTGCCTACCTACACTACTTTTTACTCGTCTCTCCCATCCACCGTTGGAGGTTGAATTAGTGTTGTCTCAGTCGGGGGTTTAAACTTTCTTGTTCCCTTTCGCAAAAGTCTGACCAGGTTATGCCCACCCTCCCGTTGCTGACCGGGTTAGACGCTGAACCACATGCACGTGGCAAACCTCATTGACTTATTCATCGTTTTTTGCTGGCTGGGAGGTGTCGCGAATCGTCGTCTTTCGTGATACAGGGTCTCCCATGCCTGTGTTTCGACAGGTCGGTCACATCGTCATCAGCTGGTGATGTGTGTGCGTGTAGAGTGTAACTCTCGTAAGTATACTTTAGGTAGACCAGCCCGAACAGGAGCTGTCGCCGTCGTCAGGCTATGCCGGTTCACTGGGTGGCCGGGCTGGCTGGCCACATGAAGCAGAGTTCTGCTGGCGCGTCCTTTACCTCCCGTCATCACATCACATCTCTCGGCCTGTCTGTCTTGTCTCGCTCGTCTCTCTGCCCTCGTGATGAGCTGTCGTCTGCAAGTCATCAACCCTGTCTGCCTGTCGCCGCCTGTCGTCGCCTCGACGCCTCCTGCGCCCTTTGCCCTCGTGTCCGACTTCTCCGGCGCTTGGCTTGCTCCTGTTCTCCCACCGCTCGGGAGACTTTCTCATGGACAGTCATGGCCCCAAACCTTGTTTTTGACATTGCATTGACTCTTCTGCTGGTGGAAGAAGCCAAAAGGAGCGGTAAACGACTTTGTAGCCAAGAATTTCTTGTTTTTTTGGTTGTTGTTGTTGTTTGTTGTTTTTGACTTGGTACTTTTCTACCTACTTTTCGAGGAAGGCTGGAAGACTGGAAAGGCTGGAACACAGTGGTCATTCACCGACTGGCCCTGTGGCTGTGTGACGAGATCGAACTAATGTTGCCGAGATCCGAGAAGATCCGACTTCCCGCATTGGCGATCTCGAACGCAACGCTTACCTCATCCTTTTGTGGAATTATGTGATTGTTGCCCTCGTTGACCAGGTTGTGATACTGAGGGCTTTTCAACTTTGCTTGCCACCTCAGACCTCAGGGATACTGGGAGGTATGCCTCGGCTTCTTGTGGATTACTGTAACATCTTTTTCACTTGAGACGGTATGTCAGTCCCCTTTAATATCTAATATCAAGTATCAAGGCTGTTGAACCAGCACATCCAAACGAGCGATCCGCAGGACCCGACGTCCCAGTGGACCGGGTGAGTACATGTAGGTAGCTCCTAGGAGGTATGTAGCTCAGCTCATGTAGCCCCTCAATCATATGTACTTGTCCCAACAATCAATCAATCAATCACCACCTGAAAAAAGAGTGGATAATCGTGAATCCTACAGCTACATGTACAACACATAGGGCGTAAAGATAAGGTAAGGTAAAATACATGTAGCTCATTGCAGCCGTATTGTTATTTCTTGCAATCTTTATATAAAGAAAAGCCATGTAACAAACGAGAAAAAAGCCGTCATACATAGGTACTTACCTCAACGGGTACAATCACCACATGGCTTCCTCTTCTTCTTCTTCATATATACCAGACGAACGTAGCAAAGCGGGGAGATTGCCAAAACGAAGTGCGTTGACTTGTCTTCTACGATCATCATCATTCTTCAAAAAATGAAGATATTGGAAGCTAATTGAATCGTCTCGTAGCTCAATACGACTACAACCTGGTGCACACCATCTTGAATGAGACTCCAATCCTCCACGTCTCTTTCAATACTCCTCCTCCCCCTCCGCAGCAGCAGCACCAGCAGGAGGGACAACCTCAATTCCCAACAATCCTTCCCATGCTAGGCGCTGTTGCCACCTACGCATCCGACCCCGAACCCTCCCTCTACCTCCACGGCAGCTCAGTGGCCCGCCTTTTTCGCCTCACCAAGGGATCAGAACTTCCTCTTTGTGTATGTGGAACTTTGCTCGACGGATATGTTCTCGCCCTGGCCCCTTTCCACAACAGTTGCAACTTTCGTTCTGCCATCGTCTATGGACGCGGGAGCATAGTCAATGACCCGGAAGAAGTGCACTTTGCTTTGCGACTGATTACGAATAACTCCATTCCGGACCGATGGGAGAATAGTCGTGCTCCACCAACCAAAGCGGAAATCACTTCGACTGGTGTGCTCAAGGTTCGCATCGAGACTGCGTCTGCCAAAACGAGGACCGGAGGACCTGCTGACGACAAAGCGGATCTGGAGAATCCCCACGTCTCCAATAATACCTGGACGGGTGTTGTGCCGGCATATACGGTCCTGGGGGATCCGATTGCGGCAGACTCGAACAAGGTCAGGCAGGTTCCCGAGTATTTGGATGACTGGGTGCAGGACGTGAACTCGATGAATGAGCAGAGGGCCATCGACGCTGTGGAGGCGAGTGCTCATTAGGGTGGAACCAATCTGTGCCGTGCAGCATTCTTCGACTTCGAGGCCATGTTTGCGCCCACGTGCGACTTGCTTCATGCCGGTATGCAAAAGGGACTCATCTCCCATATCCGCCGTCTCCGGTATCCTACTCGATCAAATGAAGCTGGCATGGGCCTTCGACCTGCGATCGCTCTCGCATACGCAACAACATCAGCCTTGTCCCCTCTCTTCTGACTCACTCGTCTTTGGGGACCAAACAGTGCCACAAGCAGTATGGGATGGTTCTGAGGTTCGTACCATTTCGGATCGAAGTCGAATAACTGTCCATCCCACAGGGCATTGGCGTGCTGTATGTATTGAGCCAGGCTGAGCCGGTTGTGCCTCTTCGCCTCTTGGTTGATGCGTTTCGTGGAGTAGCCAGGTCCAAACAAGATCCACATGCGTAATTTTACCACTCGTCGGACCAATTCTGGAGTGGTCTGCTGGCCGAAATGATGAAGTCCATGCTTGTTGAGTCTCTTCAAGAGAAGAAGACCACGTGCCCACGGCTGGCAGTCGCTCCCATTTGTAGCCTCGCGTTCAAACAGCAGTTTTCTGTTAACCGCGGATCTGAAGCCCCATACGATCAGCGCTTCACGCATAGTGGGGCTGAATATCGTTCTGAGTGTCACGTTTGCTCTCACTTTGCGACCCGCTCGACGCTCATTTGTAAAGACAGCTCGTTTCCAGTCCTGGTAGAACACGGCAAGCCAATGTGCTAGTCGTTCTAGTTCGTCCCATTTCTGCAGCATGCCAAGTCGTTTCATGTTCTCAATCCAGAGCCGCGGGCTGACATGAACACCACGTTCTGCTGTATACGTGTACATATTCGTCGTGAACTGTAAAGGAGGAACGCCTAGGTACTCCTCCAGCATAGCGTCAGGTGGCGCCTTGCCAGGATTTCGTTTTGGCAACAAGTGGCGATGCATGAATGTCAAAGTTCTCTCGGTGAGCACCATGTCCAGTCCCTGCATCTGCTCTACTGTCTGCGCGACGAGGCGATACTCACCCTTGCTGATGTAGTGTTGAAGAATTCGATTCCAGGCCTTGGCTTGAGTCAGATCTCCCTTGAGTGAAAGTCCAGCCAGCGTCACCTGAGCGCTGCCGAGATCTCCCTGCTCGAGAAAGAATCCCAGGAGGTTTTCTTGTGTTTTGATGTCCTCGAAAGCATCAGGATGTTGATCGCTCCTCAACAAGACATGATACAAGTCGTGGGCTTCGTCCATGGCGAGTTTCAATAATAGCTGGCAGTACGTGGAATTACTGATGGCTATCTGAAGTCGTCGAACGGTAGTCAAGTGGGTGGTCAAATTAGTAGCAGATCCCGCACGAAGAGCCATCTCGCGTAAAGCTAGAGGTCCAAGCTTGTCGATGCCTAGTATGCCGAGGCCACTGACGACCATATCGAGTGGGAAAGCTCTTGTGGCAAACAGCTTTGCCGCAAAGGAGTCGCTGACTTCTCGCTGCTTGATGCCATGGACTTCACCCACCAGGGCCGACATGGTCGCCCGGGTTAGAGAAGGGAAGTCAATGGATATCCCATCCTTGGGAACTACGAAGTCTTCGCTATTGATCGGCTTACGATGAACCATAGGCAAAGACCTGTCTTTGTCATGATCGAAGAGCTGTTGCACAAGTGGCATGGCAAAGGTCTCGGGCTGAGGCGCATCGCCGTTCTTAATGAAGAGTTGATGCCACTTCAATGTGTCCTCAACACCAATACGCCTCAACAGCTCGGGGATGAAGTAATCATACAGATTGTGCTTGCCACACTCGAGGTAGATGGTCTTGAAGGCCTTGAAAGCAGCACGCGTAGTGCAGTCATTTACCAGGGCCTTCAGATCGATGCAATCATCCCCAAAGTGCTCAGCAAGATATCGGTGCCATTTTGGGGCCAGAAATGGATTGATGTGCAGCCACGTGCCGATCGCGGTCGAGTAGAGCTTCGCATAGATAGTTCCAGATCGGTCATTCAGGCGAGCAGCATATTGCAGCACTTCGACAAACAGACTATCTTCAGTCTCACGTGAGCGCCCGGATTGGACCCTCCTCTTCCGAATGCCAGAAGTGATGAAAGTGGGCCATAAAATATCAGCCTCCTCGCCGAATGTCGGCAAATCTATTGCATGCTGTCTCAGGGCCTTCCAGACCATGATGACTCCCGGGAGGCCGTCCCTTCGGTTCACATGCTGAAGCAATGCGGTCCACAGCTTCAAGTCGGTCCCGTGCATTGTTGAATCCACCATACGCTTGACAAGGTCGCTCGTACTCGACGAGAAGTCCGAGTCTTGACGCAGGCTCTTGAAGTCGGGTCGTGTACCGGAAGTCACAGAGATCCCATCAGGACCGAGTGTTGTCCGCAGAACAGCTTCCATGGCTGCTGCCCGCTTCTGCTTTGCAAGTTCAGGATCCTGCTCAGACTGCTCGCTTCTGTAATATCTCCGCTTCCATGGTCCATGATCATCATCGTCTCCCGCTCCGCTAATATGGTCCCCACGACTGGTACTCGACCGAAAAACAGCATGTTGAGGGGAGGGGAGGAGTGTAGTGGCAGTAGCTCGAGCGTCGAGTTGGCTGCGGAGGAATGCGAGAGTGGACGATCCAGGTCTTCTCAGCCAGAGGTCGATGCGCGTACCCATTGCCCTTCTTCCGTGTCAGAAGAAGCAGAAGCAGCCCAAGAGCATTGGTTGCAACAGCTCATATGGCGGCGGCGGCCTCTGTCGGGCGCCATTGCATTCGCATTTGCTGTTATGTCTACCTGCTTCACATGTAGACGAGAGGTTCTAGTTGTCGGCGGCTCGAAGATACACCTCCGAATTTCTGCCAAGACCTGGAGATGACGGTACCTTGCGCATCCCCCAGCACACTTCGAACAACTTCTTTCCTGCCACCGAACAACAACATCCACTTCAACACTACATACCTCCGGCCGCCGAAAATGCCAGTCACGCGGAAACGGAAAGGCTCACCTGGGCTTGAGGAGACTGCTGCGGAGTCGTCCAAGCGTCGATTCGCAGAAACCGAAGTAGAAGCAGAGGCAGAAGCGGAGGCAGAGGCAGAAGCGGAGGAAGAGGCAGAAGCGGAGGCAGAAGTAGAGGCAGAATCTTCCTCTTCCGTCAATGCGAAAGAGCCTACCGCCACATCTGCGGCAGATGAGAGAGCAGCGCGTTTCGCAGCTTTGCGCGCCAGGAATGCGGCCAGTCGCAAGTCGAACTTACAGGATACCAAGCACGAGATGCAGCGCGCAGCCGTTGACCCCTCGCAGCTCACCTCTCTCAATCGCAGAAAGGATATTGCACAGCACAAACTACTCAAATCTGAGATCGAGGAAGGTGGTCAGGACTTTGAGCGCAAACGGGCCTGGGACTGGACCATCGAGGAGTCGGAACGATGGGACGAGCGCTTAGCTGAAAAGGCGCGGAAGCGAGATGAGAATCAGTTCGCCGACTATAACAAAGAAGCTGGAAAGGTGTATGAGAGACAGTTGGGTCAAATGGCCAAAGCCGGCTTCGACGAACGTCTGGCCTCGTATGAACAGAACAAGCGGGATGCCATCAACAGAGCTGTTGCGAGTGGTGGTCTGGAGCTTGTGGAGACACAAGATGGCGAGCTCATCGCAGTCGACAAGGACGGCACCTTTTATTCCACAAACGACAGCGCCGCATTCACCGCAGGAAAGCCTTCAAAAGAGGCTGTCGATCGGCTGGTCACGGACATCAAGAAGGCCGAGGAAGTACGACAGAAGAAGCGCAGGGATCGTGGACGTCCTGACGAGGACGGTCAAGACATCACCTTCATCAATGAGAAGAACAAGCAGTTCAACATGAAGCTCGCGAGATTCTACAACAAATACACGGCCGATATCCGGGAAAGTTTTGAGAGAGGCACAGCGATATGATGGGTGTCAGAAGGAAGCAGCGCCTACATTCCTGTACGGAGATAACGATAACGAATTTTCTCGCATGGAATTGGAGCTCAGGTAAAGCTCCATTGATGCGCTCGACACTGCCACTGCTCCTCAGCCAGAGAGTCAGCCTACGTCCATTGTGTCTCACTAGGATCCCGTACGGCAAGTCTAAATAGGCCAAATGAGGTCGGCCCAGACTAGCGTATGGCGTGCGCGGACGTATAAGACCCCAGCCAGCCCTATGAGCCCAATGAACAACACTGGGCACCAAGGAAGGGATACCTCTTTTGGTCAAGAACGCCCATGCAACGGCAGCCCACTAGTACTTCTCGTGGGCCGCTCGGCAGCCGCGCCGCTGAGGATACATGAATGACTGATATTCGTCCCAGTACTAATATTCGTATGGAAGGAAGAGGGCAACGGGACAAGCTGAGTCCTCCGTTGTACGACCAAGAGAGTCAATCAGTAGAACTATCATAATGTTCCCTACTCAGCTCATGGTGAGCTTCCTTTTATCTGCTCTGCCGGTCGTAGGGTGGTTTGTAATCTCCTTCCCCTTCCAGCACCCGTCTGCCTATCCCGTAATACCTTTCGAGATATGTTAGCTCGCAGTTCTTGTCTCACGGAATTGCGGGGTGGCGAAAACAGGCTACGGCCAGTGTATTTGGTAGCAACGAGGATTTCGGGATTTGGTATTGATATGGAGCAGTAAGTCTGTCGTTTCTTCTGTAGCAAGAACAGAGCAGTCGAACCAATTAATCGAGCGACGAACTGATGTGCTATAGACTATGCCGTATGGAACGCAAGGAGATAGATATACTTCAAACAGTATCGAAGGAGTTAATTGTGACAGCTATATCCATCGCTCTACCTGAGTGGAGAAGCCGAGGCATCCTTGATCCGTGCTGGTCTACCTAGTCTAGCTCGGCTTCATGGATCCAACTTGTACTGTACTAGCTACCTTACCTTAGGCACCTCTTGTACTTCTCAGGCATATGCCAACTCGACATCTTCTCGGGAAGCGTATCACCTTTCATTGACTTGAGCGGATAAAGTCGTCTTCCCATATTCATTCACTTGCCAATTCCGCATTCGATTACTCAACTAAGGCAGATATCACGACGATCGATCGCTTGTGGGGCTGTGGGGTCTGGTGAGAAGTGATGGCTCCCCACCAGCGCTTACAGGCATTGGAAGGACATATGAGAGGTGTAAGTGTTGCCTGTCTCCTTTTGGCCAGAGCAAGGCATCTGGTGTGGTGGTCCCTGAGTTTCTGTAAAGAGGAAGAGAGGAAGAAAGACAGAGAGAGACTGGAGAGAGACAGACGGACCCTGCTTACTAACCTTATACAGCCTTCCAACATGGCTACAGAGCTGGAACAAGCGCTCGCTCAAGGCGTCCAAGACGCAAAAATACCGCATGCTGTGGTATACGCGACCAACAAAGATGGCAAGTAGCAACTTTCATGGCGATGTCCATCAGATATTCGCGAGTTTGTTGACTCCCACTCTAACAAAAAACCAATCCTTCAAAAAAAAAAACAGGCACATTCACCTACCACCACGCCACCGGCTTCCACCACTACGGCAGCAAGCAAGAAGACTCCTCGCCCATCCAGCCCAACGCCCTTTTCATGCTCGCATCCGCCTCCAAGCTCCTCACCGCCATCGCCGCCCTCAAAGCCGTCGAACTCGGCTTTCTCACGCTCGAAGAAGACATCTGCCTGCATTTGCCCGAATTAGCTTCCAAGCAAGTCCTGCACGGCTTCGACGAAGCCACCAATGCTCCGATTTTGAAACCTCGCCAACATCCCATCACACTCACACATCTCCTCGCGCATTCGTCAGGTCACACGTATGGTTTCCATCCCGATATTATCAAGTATGCCGCTGTAATGGGCCAACCCGCGCCGACATCTGCGATGCAAGCCACCATTGCAGAACGCTATGATACACCCTTGGCATTTGAACCGGGAACAAGTTGGGCCTATTCTCCCGGATTGGACTGGACAGGTTTACTCATTCAGCGCGTGACGGGCTTGACCTTGGAAGAATTCGAGCAAAAACATCTCTGGCAGCCACTCGGGATCACAGAAATCACATTCTGGCCATCGGCGGAAAAGAAAAATGTCGCAACTCCGCAATTGTGTGTGAGAAGGAAAGATAGAACTTTGATCCCTTACCAGGGCGAAACAATTAATACCCATTCCACTGAATGTTTTGGCGGACATGGCATGTACGCGAATTTGGCAGATTATATTCTCGTCTTACAATCTCTTCTCGCAAACGATGGGAAACTCCTCCTTCCAACAAGCGTCGAAGCATTATTCACACCCCAACTCGGCGCAGAGTCCCAGAAGGCATTGAACGAATTCATTCAAACATGGCATACCACAATTCCAGGAGATTGGAACCCCGACATCCCGACCAGTTATGCATTAGGAGGGATAGTATTTTTGGAAGATGATGTCGGTCGGAGAAAAAAGGGTACCTTGTCTTGGGGAGGACTGTTCAATCCGTTTTGGATAGTGGATCGGGAAAGTGATGTGGCGTATTGCTTTGGCACGCAGGTGTTGCCGCCTGGGGATAAAGGGTGTAAGGAGATGTCCGCGGTGGCGGAGAGGGCGATTTATAAGATGGCGGGGAAGGCGTGAGTGAGTGAGTGAGTGAGTGAGTGAGTGAGTGAGTGAGTGAGTGAGTGAGTGCGAGAGAACGGCTTCCATTTGCTGATCGATAAGGTAGATGGGGATTGCGAGAGAGGGATTGGAAAACGGATGGATATTGCCAGAGAAAGCATTGCTGCTCCTGAATGTGCTGCTGGCCTCTCTATTAGGTAGGTATGTAGGTAGCGATACATTTCTTTTTGTCTATGTTGCTCCGAGCAGACTTCACCTGCCAAGTACATGATAACCCCAACATGGAAAGCTGGCATCGCAGCATGAGCAGTGAGTATATCCCACGTCTGACTGCCAACAGACCCGATACGGGCAGACTCTACTGCTTGCATTTGGAATATGCAACAAACACAAGGCAAAGTAGATGTCGCAAGAGTTGGATCGTCGCGGATGGAGAAAAGCAAGTGAATGGGACTCCGACAGAAATTGCCAGCCATAGGTAATCTTTCATTAAAACAGGCTAGCAAGTGTCAGATGCCTGCACGTGTCTAGCTAGCTCTGGTCATGCAAGAATGGGTATTCGCTACAACACACACACAGCACTCTCTCAATAGGAACAATCAGTCCCAGACCTTCCAGGACGATGTTCAAGACCCCAAACCCGTGCCCACAAACGCCCTCGCTGATATGTGCGCAATGTATACGACGAAAGAATACCACTTCCAAGACATCCACGTCATCACGGGATCAACCCTCATCTCAATCAATCAATCAATCAAGTCACGCAGCAGTGCCATTCACGTCCGGAGGCTCTTGTTCCGTGCTTTCCTGTTTCTTCCTTTCTTTTTCCTTCTCTTTGGCTTGGGCTTCGGCTGTCTTGCGCTGCTTTTCCTGCAAAAGTGCCAGTTTCTCCATCTTCTTCTTCTGTTTTTCTTCCTGTTCGCGATCCTTTTGCTTTTCTTCTTCCGATTTACCAGCATTCTCCTTTTCAGCAAAGTCTTTCCACTGCCGCCATCCATCGTAGTCAATCAGAGCTTGCATGCAACCCCACTCCTTGACTTTGCGTTCCAGCCAGACGAAATTGACGGGCTTTGTGAGGAAGTCGTTACAACCAGCGGCCAATGCTTCGTGCCGATCTGATTGCAGCGAGGAGGCCGTCAGGGCCACAATGATGATGGGTGATTTGAACACGCCTGTTGACTTGTCCAGCTTATCGTCAGCCGCATTGTGAACCTTCTCTCCTTTGCCGTTCTCGCCCGCACTAGGTCCATTCTCCGTTTCCGGCCCAGGCGTTGCACTGAACACACCAATTCCATTTACTCTTTCTAGTCTCCTGATCTCCTTGGTCGCTTGCAGTCCATTCATGATGGGCATTTGAATATCCATCAGCACCAAGTGATATCCACCGGTCCTCCATTTGTCGACTGCGATTTGTCCATTCATCGCAGTTTGCCATCGAACATTGAGACGTTTCATCAACCCTTCCAGAATTCGCATGTTGATGATGTTGTCTTCCACGATTAGTACGTTGATAGGCGGCACTGAGCTATCCAGTACGCTAGACAGGCCAGTTAAGCTGCGATTCGGATTGTATGTATCGACAGGTGGTGATCGTCCTTTGGATGGCTTCCCCGGGGTCGGCTTGCGCGTTTTGCGAGGTCGAGAGGTGCGTCCACCATTAGATATCAAGGTATTCGGCGTCGGAGGTCCCGAGCCGGGTTTGTTCACAGGCGGCGCTTCGGCAGCTGGAGGCGTCGGTAGAGACGGCGGAGGAGGCGCGTCGTGGCGATAGGGGACTTCGGAGGCTGATGAGTCCACTCGAGGCCTAGTCGAGCGGGAAAGATGAGTGGGAGGAATTGCGGATACGACCGCATTTGGTTGCATAGCATGAGATCCATGTGATATGATGGTTGGTGATGAGGTGTGCTGCCGCCCTATTCTAGGTCGATGTTCTCGATCCAATCTGTGCCGTCGGCCAGCAACGCCTGGAGAGGGCAATGGAGGTATCTGGCCCGTACTTAGCACCGATATCGACCTTGGCTGATCGCTGGTCAGGGCAGCATGATGCTCGCGGGCGACATGCGCAGGAAGCGCAGGCTGGATGGTGACAGGCATGGGTGGAAAATAGTCCGTGCCGTTCTCAGGGGGCTGGTATTCGTCCATGGCCTGACAGCTGTGATGACTGTGATATATTGGTCGGGGCGACGGCCGCGGTGTTCGCTGCTGTGGCAGGTCTATTACCAATGCCTCCGATACTGTCTGTCCACTAGGATAGTATGAGTCGATGGTCCTGCACATCTCCTCTTCGGGCCGCAAGATGCGTGCAGTGCGCAGCCCCGGCTGGTCCGACCTGGTAAAGATGGTTAATGTCAGGTCAGGAGCATCAAACGTCTTGCCCAACGAATTGGCGTATTTCCTCAAGATCATATCTCGAACATCGTCCACCAGGTCGTCTTCACGAATCTGGACCAGCGTCGCGGATGCATTGGGCCTCTTCACCCAAATCTTGCGATGCAACATTGTCGCCATATCCGGAACACTACTGCTCGTCAGATACTTGGGCAAAGTGGCGGCGGGCAGACCGCTAGGAAGGCCCTGCGAGGCGCTAGAGGTAGGACGTTGGTGCTGGGGGTGGTGAAGGGCGTCGACGAGGTGATTCACGATGCTCGCATTGGTGCTGCTAGCAAGGCTCTGCTGAGGTAGATCGCTGACGGATGTCCTCGTAGTTGTCGGCTGCGAATCGCTCAGTCGAAGGCTGGGGCTGGGATGGCGATGTAGGTAGCCGGACGATGAAGACGATGGACGCAGGCCGAAGCTGTGGGAGACGAGTATGGTCAGTGATGTGTGTTTGGCGCGCTCGCTACGAGAACGACTGCAAGGTCATTGGGTTCGATGGGATGAGCTCTATACAAAGCAAGCTTCGACGATCATGGCGAAGCTTGCCGCAGAGGCACGTGTTGCCGTTCAAAGTGTGGTGAATGACATATGTACTCACTCTAACTCGTCCAGCCTGTTGCGGCCGCTGCTGCGTGCTTCTGGCGTAGGTTCCTCCAACGTCAGCTGCGGATTCGCTTGCAGGTCTTCCACATCCAGCTTCTGTTGCTGCGATGATGGAGTCGCCGGTTGCTGTGCAGCAGCAGCAGCAGTAGTCCAGGTGCCGGAGCTGTGGTCCGAACTTTCACTGTGCGAGCTCTTCACGGGCAGTACTTCCTCGTCTTCCACTGCTTCACTTCCGACGTCGCGTGCCAATGAGTAACGCGACGGGGCAGCTTCGCGATCTTCCAAGATCACGCTCACACTGTTTGCGCGTGATTTCTTTGATGGAGCTGCGGGCGGGACAGCAGCAGCAGCGACAGGAGCAGTAGTAGGGGGAGGAGGAGGAGGAGGAGGAGCAGTGGTAGGCGCGTCGCGGAACTTGTCCTTTAGCCTGGCAAGCGAAGATGATTTGCGGAGACGGCGATGTGCCGAGCGGGTCTGCGGCTTGGGAGAGGGCGAGGGTGAAGCAGAGGTAGCGGCGGTGCTGTTATCGCTGCCGTCGCTCCTGGTGGACTCGGCGGTGGCAGAGTGTTTGGAAGACAACCTGCGCAGTAAGGGCCTGAGCGAGAATCTCCTAGCCATTTGCAAGGCCCAGCTACAGCCTAAGGTACAGGACTGGCAGCGCGCGAGGACCGGCGATCGGAGGTGGAGCTTAGTCAAAGCGCGGCGGCAAGCCTGGGCAAGGTACCTGTAGGTGGTAGGGTAAACAAGCCACAGGCCATGGGTGGCTGGGTGTGTGCAACAAGGGGAGCTTCGCCACGGTGCCAGCTGGTCGGTGGCTCAGTCGCTCATGGGTGCGTGTAGGAGATTGATGATGGTGGGTGGTGGTAGTGGTGGTGGTGATGGTGATGTTGGTGGTGAGTGTGAGGTGCAGTGGGAGTCTGGAGAACAGATGAAAGCGACGGGAGGTACACGGGAGCGTGATTATCCTCCCTACCTACCCTACCTCCTAGCACACGCATTATCACGATGGTTATGATTCTGCTTTTGACGGAGACGGCAGACTCGGAAGAGAGGAGAGAAGCGAGAGAGGGCGTTGATCGAGCTTCCTGTGCTCGATCGATTTGTACCTCGAGGGGTTACCTCCCCTCCTAGAGCGGGAGAGTGGAGACGGGAGACGCGAGACACGAGAGCCAGAGATGGGAAACATGTTTTTTGGCTCGTTTGAGTCAGCAGTGAGCACTGGAGCCTCAGGCCCTTCATTGAGGCTGAGTGAGAGTGAGCCCGCAGTTTGCGCCACACGAGTGCCAAGGAACACACAACAAGGAAGGGCCGCTGCGCCACGTCCCGTCCCCTCCCGCTCCGTGGCATCTTCCACAGACTTCCAGTGTTCGAACCCCAGTCGCGGCAGATTTCACTCGAACGACTTCCAACTACCGGGCCTACCGTAAGCCCTATCTCAGGTTAATGTCTACATGTAGCCCTACCTCACCTTAATGTCTACAGCGTCTTCGCGCATTGAATTTGGATAATCCACCATCCCAGATGCCGAGTATCCTAGAAAAGTCAAGGATTGCAGCAAATGATAAGACAGACCTGACCTTCTACGAATCGTCCCCATGCGTCCAACGCCGAGGTGCAAAGACATTGTACCCGGCTGGGCTCACAGTACCTCCTGGCCGTCCAGCTGTCAGCATGCGGCCATGAGCATGAAAAATTCATCAGGAAATCATCCCTCCCGCGAAGTGTGCGCATACCTTACGACGACTCAATGGAGACTATGTAACGCGCATATACACTGGCGCTTCGTGCTGCCTCCATCAGCCTCACTCGTCCCAGCATGGCAGACCGCCAAGGCGATGAAAAGGCGCTCCCCATCATCGCTGCCACTGCGAACACGCCACTTCATCCTGCCGACCAAGCCGCTATCCAACTGAAGCCACACTTGCAGTCGACCGAGAAAGGCATCGAAGTCGACAGCGAAGACGACAGTCCCGAAGGAGACCGGCTGTCCGAAGAGAAAGGGTCCTCGGGCTCGCTCAAGGACTACTGGCGCATCTTCGCCTATGCCGACAGCCAGGACATCGCCTGTTATATCATATCTCTCCTCTGCTCCGTGGCCTCGGGTGCAGCACTGCCGTTCACGACTCTGCTCTTCGGACACTTTACTACAGACTTTAATAACTTCACTACTGGAGTCAGCACTCCTCAAGAATTTCGCGACCATGTTGACCACTTCGTTCTCTGGTTCATCTACCTCTTCGTGGCCCGTCTTGTCCTCTGTTATGCTGCCAACGTCTTGATCAGCGTAGCGGGCACTCGCACCACTACAGCGTTGCGCACAGCCTTCCTCGAGAAAACTTTGCGCCTCGAGATATGGCACTTCGACAAGGCAGGGAACGGCTCAGCCGCCACACAAGTCACCACAAACGGCAACAGGGTCAACCAGGGAATTGCAGAGAAACTTGCCACGATCGTGCAAGCTTTGTCCCTATTCTTCTCCTCCTGGATCATCGCTCTTGCAGTCCAGTGGAAACTTGCTTTGATATGTATGAGTATCATACCAGCTCTGATCCTCGTCGTTGCCGCCTGCCTCTCTGTTGACGCGAAAATAGAAGCGCGGATTACCAAAATTTATTCTCAGGGTGCTGTGCTAGCTCAGGATGCCATCTCCTCGATTCGAACGATACACGCCTTTGGAGCGCAGGACAAGATTGTGAAGACGTACGACGGCTATTTGTCCAAAGCACATAAGATTGGTGACCGCAAAAGCCTGGTCTACGGCATCTTGTTCTCTACGGAGCACTGTTTGATCTTCTCTGCCACGGCCTTGGCCTTCTGGCAAGGATATCGGATGTTCAGATCGGGCGAAATCGATAACGTGGGAACAGTCTTCACGGTCGTACTTTCAGTTGCTATCGGAACCACGTCTCTGAGTATGATCACTCCACAGCAGCAGGCCATTACAAATGCAGCGAGTGCCGCAAGTGAGCTCTTTGAGATTATCGACCAGGAGTCCAAGCTGGATCCGTTGGCGACCGATGGCAAGCAACCGGAGATCTGTGCTGGGGAAATTGAGGTGAGAGATCTCACCTTCACATACCCGTCTCGACCTACCGCGCAAGTCCTGCATGGTCTGAACTTGTCCATACCGGCTGGAAAGACAACGGCGCTCGTTGGCCCATCAGGGTGCGGAAAGTCGACGCTTGTGGGACTCTTGGAAAGGTGGTATGAAGGCACAGGAGGTCAAATTCTGCTCGATGGTGCCGACATCTCCACTTACAACACGAAGTGGATACGCAGTAATATACGCCTGGTGCAGCAAGAACCTGTTCTGTTCCGCGGGACGTTGTTTGAAAATGTCGCAAAGGGACTCGTCGGCGCGCAACTTGACTTGCCAATTGAGAAGAAGAGAGCGCTGGTGGCGGACGCTTGCAGACAGGCCAATGCCCACGACTTCATTGTGGGCCTCCCTGAGGGTTACGATACTCAGGTGGGAGAAAGAGCATCCATGCTGAGTGGCGGGCAGAGGCAGCGTGTTGCCATCGCACGCAGTATTATCTCCGATCCGAAGATCTTACTGCTTGACGAGGCCACTTCTGCACTTGATCCAACAGCAGAACGCATCGTGCAATCTGCGCTGCACAAGGTTTCTGCCAACAAGACAACCCTCGTTATCGCGCACAAACTCGCCACAGTCCAGCTCGCTGACAACATCGCCGTGATGCAATATGGCCGGGTCGTCGAACAAGGAACCCACAGGCAGCTCATCGAACTCGATGGCCACTATGCCGCCATGGTCCGCGCTCAAGACCTTGGTGCCAGTCAAGGCGATGCAGAGGACACCAATGAAGCCGATGAAAAAGATACAGAACGCCAAATGTCCCTGCAGCGAACTAAGATATCTGCAGCATCCATGACCGCAGAAGCCGAGCTCAAAGCCCTCACATCAGGAACTGTTGGCTACTCCCTGGTCAAATGCATATATGTCATGTTTACTGAGAACCCCAAACTCTATTGGTGGTATGCATGTTCTCTGTTTGGCTCGACCATTGGAGGTCTGCTTTACCCGGCTCAGGCCGTTCTCTTCTCCAAGCTTATCAGTGTCTTCACCCTCCCTGAGAATGAAGGCCAATCTCGAGCAAATCTTTTCTCGCTAATGTTCTTAGTCCTCGCTCTATCGAATCTGGTGGCTTCTTTCATGCTCGGATGGGCTTGCAACATCATTGGACAGGAAGTCACACATCGCTATCGAAGAGAAATGCTCGCCAATGTGATCAATTTTGACCAGGATTTCTTTGATCGGGCTGAGAACTCTAGCGGGAGTTTGACGAGTAAATTGTCGTCTGTTCCGACATCCTTGATGGAGATGATTAGTGCGAATATCGCACTGATGTGCATTGTGATTGTCAACGTATCAGCTTCGTCGATACTCGCGATTGCATATGGCTGGAAGTTGGGACTCGTGGTTGTGTTTGGCGCGCTACCTATTTTGCTCGGATCTGGATGGGTGAGAATCCGAATGGACCAGAAGCTCGAAGCTCAAGCGGAGGAGCGATTCGCTGATAGTGCTGGTTTGGCTACCGAAGCAGTTACCTCGATCCGGACAATCTCGTCCTTGACGCTGGAATCTGCTGTCATGGACGAGTACAAGACCACAATGGCCTCCATCATCAAGAGCGCCACGAGAGGATTTCTCGTCAACATGATTCCTTACGCCCTGTCACAGTCTCTCGAGTTTCTCAGCCTGGCCCTCGGATTCTGGTATGGTTCGCGCCTGGTGGCCAGCTATGAGTACACGTCAGAGCAGTTTTTCGTCGTCTTCATCGCAGTCGTCTTTGGGGGTCAAGCAGCAGCTCAAGTGTTTGGCTACAGCACGTCCATCACGAAAGCACAGGGCGCCGCAAACTACATCCTGTGGCTTCGCACGATCGTGCCTTCGATTGGTGAGACATCCGACAACAAGAACCACGGGCCGCCAGACACCGACGCACCTATTGCAATGGAAAACATAGACTTCCACTACATTCAACGCCATGCTTTCAAAGTGCTTCGCGGAATCAGCTTGACCATCCATCCCGGGCAATATGTTGCCTTTGTCGGACCGTCAGGTTGCGGCAAATCCACCCTCATTGCTTTACTCGAACGCTTCTACGACCCTACCTCTGGACGAATCACGCTTAACGGCGACGACATTTCCAAAATGTCGCCCAAAGCCTATCGAAAGTACATGTCCCTAGTGCAACAAGAGCCTCCTCTCTACCAGGGTTCAGTACGCGAGAACATCTCTCTCGGGCTCGATTACGAACCCGAAGACGACGAAGTCAACGAAGCACTCCGACAAGCCAATGGTCTAGAATTCGTCTCCTCCTTGCCCGAAGGACTCCACACGCCCTGTGGAACCAAAGGCCTCCAATTCTCCGGAGGCCAACGTCAACGCATCGCCGTAGCCCGAGCGCTGATTCGGAAACCGCGATTGCTCTTACTCGACGAGGCGACGTCGGCTCTGGATACGCAGAGCGAGAGAATTGTGCAAAAAGCTTTGGACGAGGCAGCTTCCAGTCGCACGACGATTGCCGTCGCCCATCGATTGAGTACGATTCGGCATGCGCATGTGATTTTCGTCATTGCCGAGGGGAGAATTGTGGAAATGGGCACTCATCAAGAGTTGCAGGCTTTGAGGGGGAGGTATTATGCCATGTGCCTTGCGCAGTCGTTAGATCAATCATAAATAGGTAGAGAGGTACATGTAGGTAGGTAATGTATGTAGCTGTGGGTAGGTATGTCTGAAGGGGTGGGATTACTCTCACCCCCCGCCTGAAATTTCTTTCCTTTGATTCTTCTTGCCTGCCTACCCAAAATTTGATGAACATGCTTGGGTTGTAGCAGCATTCTTCGAGAAGTGCGGCCAAGACAAGACAAGAAGAGGTGGATAGATACATGTAGTTAGGTAGGTATCTATATAGTTGGCTGTTATGGAGAGGAGCAGACAGACAGACAGACATTTTTCTTGACTTTACTGTACTCATCTCATCTCATCTATAAGCCCGGCTAATTCCAAAGGCGCTACTAGATGGATACATGAGGTGTATATTGAATCCTCATTTCCTCTTCTTAGTTGTCGAACAGATTATGCTTTTGCTTTTCGATCTGCGAGATATGTGGACTTTGGAAAGGCGGTAATATGAGAAGAGGTCGAGGTCAAATAGTTGTTGTCGACCACCATCTTGAAGTGTAAGCGGCGTTTTACTCTGATCTCGCGGATTCGCTGACTTCGATGCAAGTAGTAGCAAAGGCAGTGTGCGGCGAGAATGTTCAAGTTCTCAAGCCTCAAAAAAGTTGAGCTGCTCTACAGCTTGGGAAAGAAAACAGGCGTGTTCTTCTTCCACTCTTGATAGTCCTTCCTGTCGCCGTATCGCTTGTCGTACTTCTTCTCGGACATGGGGATTCCAGATACCTGTAGAAGAGTTTCAGCAAAGAAAACAATCGGGTCAGGGAATTGTCGCTTGACTAACCTTGAAGAGCAAAAACGTCACAAACGCAGGGCTGATGGCTGCCATGGCTAGAGCACCAATTCGGCTCGCCGGACTGCCGCTGAAGCCCATGCCATTTTGGCCAACTTTGCTGAGCATGACGCCTGCGGCGGCTGTCGCAATACCTGTCCAGAGAGTGCTCTCACCCTTTAAGATTCTCGTGTCAGCAAAGTGGCCTAAGAAGCCGTACTGCGTGGTGTACTTACAAAGTAATTTGGATGTCTACTCTTACTCCACAGCCCTCTCGTCAAAAAGTCTTCCTCATGTTTCTTTTCTTTCTTCTCCTTCATCCACTGTGACTTCTGCCGATCCGCCGTAGCCTCAAATCCAATACCTCCCACATAAAGCAGCACACCCAGAACATCGGTGACAGTGACAAACGGCAGAGCCGCCAGCGTCGTGGCCGGAATGCTATTGATTGCCAAAACGGGCATCAAGCACATCGACACCCACGCAGCCTGCGCGAAAAATGCGGCGCCAAACGTGGCAGGTTTCCCGCGAATATCGTCGAATCGACTATCCTTTCCATCTTCCGACGTGATACGCGAGAATAAGAAACTTCCCAGCCTCGTGGCCCAAATCGTGACAAAGGCGCTGAGCACCACCTGTCGCCAATTCCACGCATGCACGCCGCCTTTGCTCGTCAGACTCTGGAGCAGGCTGGGCCAAGGCGGTGCAGTGCCCAATGGGCCTGCTGCGAGTCGGGCTCGGAGGGTGGGCAAGTAGAGAGACAGAGCGGTGCAGGAAATATATGTCAGCGAGCCTGAAAGGTCGTAGAATCTTTCTGTTTGGAAGAAAATTGAGGGGATTCCTGCTGCGGCTTGGAGGCCGAATGCGAGGCCGATGGATGGGACGAGAGTGCGAAGGAAGGGAGACTGGAAGTTTGTAGCATGAAGCAGTTGCTTAAGCAGGGCTGCCATGTCGGATGATTATGGTGGTGGTGATGGTGGTGGTGAGGTGAGGAGGAGGAGGAGGTCGACGTTCTGCATGAGGTAGCTACCTACCTATCTACCTTAGTATAGGTACAAGGCGTACTTCCAATGCATGTGAAAGAGTGGAAACGAGAAAGTGGTGAGGTCATTGGCATTCCTTTCGGTCGACGGATTTTCTATATGTCCGTCCCTTGTTCCTTGGCAGTGTTCAGCTCCTCATCCGATACCTATAGCTTGACTTCGAGGTAACAACTGTTGCGACCTTTGCTACAGGTACCTGTACCTTACCTAGTACTCCAAGATATATTCAACATTTCTCAATAAGAAAAAAAAACCCCCTCTCAGGTAGTCCAAGTCATCGAGTATAACAGCATGTCATATCAAAGAGATATCAGATGATCCTTGTCGATTGAACAGCGCTTGAATCTATCAAGAAGAACTCAGGTTCAGGATACTCAGAGCCAAGAATTGCTTGGTAGCTTAGGAGGTAGGAACCGAGAGAGCCAAGGAGCTGGAGCAGAACAGCAACAACATCAGATCAGTTATAATATTGGAACCTAACTATAGAGGACGATCAGGTGAGAATCCGCACAAGGTCTTTTCCCCATTGGCAGTTCGGTGGAGGATTGCTGCCACGAACGACCGGACGACTTTGACAACGACTACGACAATTGCCTATTCTGGAAAGTTGTCGTAGTGACAGGAAATGTTGCAGGAGAGAGTGTTGTTTCATACATCATAACCACCACCAGAAACCGTCTCATTATTGGTGCTAGCAAAACACGTGTCTTCGCCTAGGTGCCCCACACCTTACCGGCCACGACTGCAGTATGAGTCGCCAGCCTTGTCACGACCAGCAACTCAATAGTTGTCTGAAGAGCCATAGCTGTCATCGCCCTTGTTCTTGTTGAGGCCGACTTTGTCCTTCACCTTGTCCATGAATCCGCCAGAACTCTTGTTGCCGGAGCCGTATGAATCATCGTTGTCGTTAGAGCCATAGGAGTTGTTGCCGCGACCACTGTCCTCGCCATAGTTGGTACCTGAGATGGGATCATCTGGCTGGTCGCTGCGCTTGCTGGACAGCTTGTCCTTGGCCTTTTCAGTGAACGAGCGGTTGTCTTGCCCACCATAGCTGCTCGAGTTGTTGTCGTCACCGTATCCGGAGGATCCTGTCTTGTTGCTGCTACCATAAGTATCATCGCCTAGTCCACCTGTGCGGCCACTGCTTCCATATGTGTCGCTGGTATCACGTCCAGAACTTTCATACTTGTCACTGGTATCACGTCCCGAGCTTCCATAGTTGTCGCTGGTGTCACGTCCCGAACTTCCATAGGTGTCGCTGGTGTCACGTCCCGAACTTCCATATGTGTCGCTGGTGTCACGTCCCGAGCTTCCGTATGTGTCACTGGTGTCACGGCCAGAGCTGCTCTGGTTGGAGTTGGATGTCTTGTTACCGTAGCCTAGTTCTCATATTAGATGAACGCCTCCACTACACCCTGAGATCTGGAAGTATTCACCTGCACCGCCAGTCGTGCCTGAGCCATAGTTGCTGCTGGTGTTTCCGCCGCTGTATCCGCCCCCCGAGTCAGCCTTCAGAAGGTTGGAACCATGGGAGGTTTTGTTTCCCCATCCAGCACCAGTCTGAGTCGCCATGTTTGCTTACCTCTGTAAACCAGTTAGCAAGCAATTCGAATATAAGCCTTCGTATCAAAAGCAATTAGGGCGATGATGCAGGACGTACGCCATAGCTATCGCTGTCACCATTACCTCCGCTGCTTCGGTAGGAGTCGTCACCTAGGCCACCTGTGCGTCCACTGCTGCCGAAGGAATCATCCTGGCCGCCAGTGCGTCCACTGCTGCCATAGGAGTCACTAGTGTCGCGACCCAGGCGATCGGAGTCCTATGCTGATAAGTGTGCGTCCTCGAGGCCAATCGAATAGGATCTGCAGTCCAGGTACATACTCCTCCATATCCTCCAGAAGTGTCTTGGCGGCCTGATACGTGTCAGATAAGGACAGTCTTGCCTGCTCTCCGAGAAAGGCCGCCACACGCTAGGTACTCACCTGAGCTGCCATAGCTGCCGTTGTTGTCATCTTGGTAAGACATGATTGGTTGTTTCGTGGCGAAGGGATAGCGATCAATGTAGGACTGAGTGATTCCTGGAGAGATTCTCTGGAGAGATGGAGAGAAGAAGCAGCAGGCAGCAGTCTGTACTTGACCTTCTTTATACTGCACCCAGGCCTACCTACTAACCTAGCCTGTTCGTCCGTTGCAGTGGGCGCCCAGGGTCCATCAACGCTGTCGTGCTATAGGTGGTAGAGCTCGGTGCGAACACAATTGCAGGCCTGGGGCCACAGCCCAACGTCACCGGACAGACACAGGACACTGGGGTGGCTTCCCGCTCGCAACGTGCTTCACAGATGGGCACACGCAATGCCCGATTGCCCGTTGCTGCAATGATCGGCAATACATCATGTACCTTGCTTCGACACGACTGACCCTCGTCATCCAGGGACCTCGTCGAGCTGAAATCAAGGAATCAGCCTGCTGGAAGCTCTGGATGCTGTGGCTGGAGCTGGAGCTCACTTGCACCGAGGGCAGGCAAGGTACGACCAGACCAGTACCAACTTCTGCCCACATTGTGCATACATACGATAATACTAATAAGATGCAGTCAGAATCAGGTAGTATGCAGGAGGTGAGGTAGGTCGGTAAGCAGGACGGCTGGCGTCAGAGGCGGTTGGCGGCGATTGGATTCAGGTTGACATGCACATCTGTGGCTTCGGCCTTTGGTCTTCTGCCTCCCTTGTGGTGGTGGAGCTGGACTCTGTGGCTCAGCCTCCGAGACAGGTTCGCACCAACAAGTTGCCAGGAAGCGAAGCCAGGCACGAGCACGGAAAGCCAGGGTGTGTGCAGGTTGGAGTGGATGAGAACCTGATCTCAACCTTGCTAGGAAGTCAATCGGGGTGCCATGTGCGCGGATGCCGATGAGCCTGTGGCTTGGACGCCGCAATGGACAGCAGGGCGGGCAGTGGGACCTGTGACTGGCTGCCTCAGGTTTTGGGGACTCGATGGCCCGGCGAGTTTCGGCCCGAGCCAGGCCAGGCCGTCTAGCTGCTCCCCCATCTGCCTTTTCACAGACTTGTAGATACCGATTACAGCACTGCTGTATGGTGCCCTCGCTCGCGGACAGGCTCGTCCATCCGGTGGCTTCTGTATCGCCAGACGGGCCATGCCAAACGAGTCTTGCCGTCAGGATCGTGATGGCCTTCTCCCCGAGTGCGACCGTGGCGGCCGTCCAAGCAGACACCAGATGGAATGATGAGAATAAAAGTGCTGCGTTTCCTGATCAGGTAATTATTGCACTCCTGTGCGAACGCTTTGAAATATCAGGTACGTGAGGCGATCTAACGGCCGTTTCCTTAACTTATTTTTTGTCTCGTCATGCGTCGATACATCTCGTCGCAGTTGCCACATCCAATATCAGCTACATGTAGCTGCGTGTGTTCCTGCCTTACCTCCACCTTACCTTACTCTCTGCTGAAGCAGGGATAATCCTCGGCGACTTGCTCGGAGCAAGATTGCCGAAGCCTCACACATTGGAAGTGGACTACACGTCTTCTTCGTCTTCATCTCGACGCTGCTGCCTCACTCGTCGTTCTTCACATTTTCTTCGTCCCACCGAGTCCCGGCATATTTCCTACGCAGGCTTGGCACAATCCGGTAGAAGCCCCAGTATGGTGTGTTAATTGGACTCTGTCCGGTAAAGAGCAAGACATCGTACAGGAAGCCGCCAAAGCAACAGCCAAGAAATGGGGCCACCATGGGTATCCAAAAGTAACTGAAGGGGTGCAGTCAGCATCACTTCCATGACTTCTGCACTTGCACTATACGAAAGGACTGCACTCACTATCCGCCAGCTGACCAGACCTCGTGGCCATACCCAATCATATACGACGTCAATCGCGGGCCGAAATCTCGAGCCAAGTTGATTGCATAGCCCGTTTCCCAACCGAAGCAAGCACCAATGCCAAAGATGATGAAGAACAACGCCAGCGGAGTGAGGTTCTTGGCTCCGATGTTGTGATCGTCCTTGATGGCGTAAATCAGGAACATGAGTAATGTGCTGGCGATGAATTCGGAAAAGAACATGCCGGTCCTCGTCATGAAAGCAGCAGGATATGTGCAGAAGATGCCAGCAGATGAGTTTTCCCCTCCAACCGTGCGGATTCCAACACCGCCTTCATAAGCATCGATAGCCGACCGATAGTTGCCGTACACGACCGCTGCGGCAGTCATTGCACCAAGAACCTGCGACAACATATAGATCGGAAACTTCCTCCATGGAAAGCCGCGGAAGACGCAATTGGCAAAGGTCACAGCAGGATTGATGTGACCTCCTGAGATACCGGACGCGTACACTCCCAGCATGACACCGATACCCTAGGTTCCCAGTCAGCAGCACCTTCGGAATCACGTTCACTATGCAAGGACCGAACTGACCCAGCCCCACGAGATGGATTGGTAATCGCCTTTTTGGCCGTGACTGAGGACCACCTGAGCGACGACACCATCGCCGAACATGATGAGAATGAAGACTCCCATAAATTCCGAGAAGGGCTCTCGCAACATCCTTCGAAGTCTGCTCCATTTCAGAGCAGAATTGGATTCTTTCTTCTGCTCTGCTGTCTGGCTGCGGTTGATGGGCGCTCCGGCTTCAGCGTAGGCGGCGGACTCCACGGTTGCCGGAGTGGCAGGTGCGACCTCGGACAGTGGATCAGAATCAGAACGTCGTCGTTCGGTGTGTGTCATGGTCACTAAGCCGTCGTCGTGGAGGCCGTGTTTTCCGAAATACTGAAAGTCGTGCTCGTGGTGTTCGGAGGACTCTTGGGCCTTCATCATCTTGTATGGCTGCAGCACACCCTCAACGAGGTGTGTGGGTGTGGGTGTGGGTGTATGAATGAAGCACAGAATTATCTAGGGCGAGATTGCTGTGAGACGGAAAGAAAGCAAATACTCAGTCCACGTGGGCATGATTGGGGGAGGACGAGAGGACTATCTATCTCATTCATGAGCTGATCACGATTACGATACTTCCCTCGAGGTAAGAAGGTCGGAAGCAGGGCCCGGCCTTTTACCATTTTACCCAGCCTGCAGGTTGTTTTCCGAAAGGTGTTCAGAGCCGTGGCCACCAAGAGCTGTACATAATTCTCAATGGCTCTGCAGGGAAGTCAGGTGGTTCTCGCATAGGGGCAAAGAGCTTCATGGCCAGGATGCAAACTCTACTGTAAAGTCTGGAGGGCTATCTCCTAGTTCACTTGATGACAAGAGACTCCAGAGTGACAACCAGTGTCTGACCTTGCTGCCAAGGCTATTGCAAGACTACTGCCACAGCCGTGTTCTCCTCCTCCTCCTCCTCCGTCTAAGGTGCAGACTGGGCAAGCCAGGCCGCTTTGAGCTATACTCCTCGGACAGCCGGAAGCAAGCTTGAGCAAAGATGGAATCCTCGCCGCACACAGTTGCATCGTCGCCACGACGCCACCTCAACGACACTGCGTTGTTTTCCGCCCGTTCCAGCGTTTGCACGTTGAATACGACAGCAAGTGACCGAAGTATTTTTATTATTGGCGTGCAGCAGCCAGGAGCATCATGAACAACGCAGAAGCTGAGTACATACGGTCGGCGATCGCGAGGCTCGTGGGATCGCATGGTTCTCCGCAATCTTGGCCAGTTTCTTAGCAGCTCCTTACAGGCAATAATACTCGAGGTACTCTGGTACTGCAGCAGGCTCAGCTTGTCACAGAGGCACTCACAACAGCGATGTACAGAGGTCACTACTCCCTAGAGTCCCTACTACTTCCGAGACTACTGGAGAGAGAGAGAGTGTGTGTGTGTGGGTGGATGGGAGAGAAATGAGCAGACAAGGGCTGGCAGAGTTCCTGCATCGTGCACACGTACATACACACAATAAGGTATTGCAGTCCTGGGAGGTCAGTCTATTTGATTGCAGTGCTCATCAAAGTCTGGACATGGGCGCAGGCATGTCTGACACAGGAGCTGAGGTGAAGTGGGAAAAGGTCGGTCTGGAAAGTGAAAGTCTGGAAGTCTGGAAGGCTATGGTGGAGTCGTTCCCCAACAATAATGCAAAGCTGACCCAGCATTATTGCAGAAAGTGTCCACTGTTCTCTCCACGCCCCGCTGGAGTTCATGCGTCGCCGGCGCCGGGTCTGGAGAAGTTGGAGAACCATGCGTGGCATCTGCACGAGCCAGCATGCGATGGTGGGGCAATTTGCTTGGCGGAAAATTGCGAATTTATCCAACAGACGCCACCAGTGAGCGAAGTCAGCAGCGAGCATGCACCCGAGCAGAACAACCAGAAGTACCACTACCACCACTACTACGACCACTACGATCACGGCCACGCTGTACACCACCGCTGCACGTCAGGCCTCACCAGACACGACATACAGCATACGACACACGACAGCATTCCGCGGCGTGAGCCTCTCCGACAGCACCCGCTTCCCGCGTGATCGCAGATGACGGCGGCAAGTCGCTTAAGTAAGTGTCCGCGGTGAACCGTTCCGGATCGCAGCCAGAATGGGCCTAGTTCGACCGTCGACGACGTCCAACTCCAAGTGCACCGCGGCCAGTCAGATGCCACCTGAACCCGGCGCCGGCCATGATCAGGTGGTCCAAGCTCAAAGGCGGGCAACTGATCCAAGTCCCAAGTCCCAATCCCACTCCTTCACCGGACCCTACTGCCCCGCCCCCGCAGGCCCGGCCTGAGCCTCACGAGAGCATTTGCACATGCTCCGAAGCAGCGACCGCTCGGGGGAGCTGCCCACAGCTCGGTCCTCTTCCGCCAATGTGTCCGTGTCGTCCATAAACACTGCGCTGCCGCCCCAATCACTGCTCCTCCGCTGCTGCCACACCGTGACGTTGCGCCTTGCACCGCTCAAATGGCTCCACCCGAGGAAGTGTTTGTCGGCAGCATCGACCAAGGCACGACGAGTTCCCGCTTCCTCATCTTCGACAAGAACGGCGAGCCTGTTGCGGTACATCAGGAGGAGTTTAGCCAGATATATCCCAACCCAGGGTCAGTTTCCCTCTGTACGCTAGCAGGAACCGTCATTCGCTAATCCGGATGCAGTTGGCACGAGCATGACCCCGAAGAGATTGTGCAGTCCGTACAGAATTGTATAGAGGGCGCATTGAAAGACTTCGAGAGCAAGGGCTACTCGAAAGCTAGCATTCAGTCTATAGGCATCACGAATCAGCGAGAGACAACCGTCGTCTGGGACAACAAGACCGGCGAGCCACTGTACAACGCCATCGTATGGACGGATACTCGAACGGCCGCACTCGCACGAGAACTCAAGGCACGTCCGGATAGCGACAAGCTGACAGATATCTGTGGACTTCCCATCTCCACCTACCCGTCTGTCACCAAGCTCCTATGGCTTCTCAAGAACGAAGACAAGGTCAAGAAAGCTTATGAGGCAGGCACACTCGCATTCGGCACCATCGATGCGTGGCTCATATACAAGCTGAATGGCGGCCCTTCGAACAACGTCTTCGTCTCGGATCCGACCAATGCCAGCAGAACCATGTTTATGGATATCCACAAGCTCAAGTACAGCGACCAGCTGCTCGACTTCTTCTCATACGAGTTCGACATTCGGAAGATCCATCTCCCAGAGATTGTACCGTCTTCCGACGCCAAGGCTTTTGGTCAGCTGCAGTCCGGAGCACTGCAAGGTTTCCCCATCATGGGCTGCCTAGGCGATCAGTCAGCAGCTTTAGTAGGTCAGAAAGGCTTTGAGCCTGGCTCGGCAAAGAACACGTACGGCACAGGTTGCTTCTTGCTGTACAATGTGGGCGAGAAGCCCGTCATCTCCACACATGGGCTGCTTGCGACTGTGGCCTATGACTTTGGCAAGCCCATATATGCGTTGGAGGGAAGTATCGCTGTTGCAGGCTCTGGTGTGAAATTCCTGATGGACAATCTGGGCTTCAGCCATGCCAGCCACAAAATCTCAGAGCTTGCAGAGCAGGTTCCCGACAATGGTGGTCTTGTGTTTGTCACTGCGTTCAGCGGCCTCTTTGCGCCGTACTGGATTGACGATGCGCACGGAACCATGGTAGGGGACATCCGCGCAACTCCCATGTGAATGAGCTAATAGATCGTTAACAGTTTGGCATCACCCATCACACCAAGCGCGGACACTTTGCGCGCGCTACGCTCGAGGCCGTCTGTTTCCAGACCAAGGCTATCCTCGATGCCATGGAGAAGGACAGCGGACACAAGCTGGCCGAACTCAAGGTCGATGGCGGCATGAGTAATTCAGCGCTGTGCATGCAGACACAAGCCGATCTGGTCCGCATCCCTATCATTCGACCCAAGATGCGAGAAACGACAGCCCTGGGAGCCGCCATAGCCGCTGGCTTTGCCGCTGGGGTGTGGAAGGACTTTGACGAGCTCAAGGGGGTCAACACGGCCGGCGAGACTAAATTCGAGCCCGTCATGGAAGAAGTGGCCAGCAAGAAGCTGTTCAAGAAATGGGAACGAGCGGTCAGGATGTGCAAAGGCTGGCTGGCCGAAGAGGAGTCTGAAGCCGGGCATGAAACCGAGGCAAAGGAAATTCAAGCAAGTGCCAAACTGGATGAGGAGAGTTCGAAGTTGTGATTTTGAAAAGAAACCCAAAAAGAAAGCATCAAGTTGTGTTGCTGCTGCTCCAGATACCCATTGAATCGACTCTTTTTTTTCCTCTCTCTCTCTCTCTCTCTCTCCGCGCAGATTGATTGTACTGTAGGTCGACACGTATCTATCTATGATTCTTCTTCTGTCAATCTCCTCCTTCTCCGTCTCCTTCTTAATCATAAATGTAGTCATAATCAATCAAACCAATCAATCAATCAATCAATCCATCAATCGATCAATCGATCAATCGATCAATCGATCAATCGATCAATCGATCAAACCCATCAAACCCATCAAACCCATCAAACCCATCAAACCCATCAAACCCATCAAACCCATCAAACCCATCAAACCCATCAAACCCATCAAACCCATCAAACCCATCAAACCCATCAAACCCCATCAAACCCCATCAAACCCCATCAAACCCCATCAAACCCCATCAAACCCCATCAAACCCCATCAAA